>NC_138550.1:35940847-36450847 GCF_964273705.1 Natrix helvetica | reverse complement strand
CCCCATCAGCGAAGAGATCCAGCAAAGACTCATTCCCAGAGAAAAATCATCCAGATGCCCTAAGCTCTATGGTCTCCCCAAGATCCACAAAGAAGGAACCCCACTCAGACCCATAGTCAGCTCCATAGGCTCACCTCTACAAAACCTAGCCAAATTTCTCGCCAAACAACTACAGACCTATGCAGAATCCATCACCTCACACGTAAAAAACTCATTCCAGTTCATAGAGATCATAAAGAAACAAAACTTACAGCCCAGCGACCTACTCGTGAGCTTCAATGTTGTATCACTCTTCACCCAAGTACCAATCAAATAAGTCTTGACAGCTATCCAAAACAAATACAACCCCCCAAACATATCCTAGATCTGACCAACCACTGCCTATCCAACACATACTTCATCTATAACGGACAAAAATACAAACAAACAGAAGGAGCACCCATGGGATCACCTCTCTCACCTGTCATTGCTAACCTCTACATGGAACACTTTGAAACCCAAGCTCTAGAAAAATCCGATCACAAACCCAAACTCTGGCTCAGATACGTAGACGACACCTTCATAATCTGGCCACACGGGAAAGATAAACTGGACAACTTCCTCACACACCTCAACAGCCTACACCCCAAAATACAGTTCACCATGGAAACAGAAGCCAATAACCAACTCCCCTTCCTGGATGTCTTAGTCTATAAGAAATCCGATGGATCCCTAGGACACACCATCTACCAGAAGAAAACACACACAAACCGCTATTTGCACGCACTCTCACACCACCACCCAGCACAGATCAACTCTGTAGCCAAGACACTCATCTCCAGAACAAAACGCTTAGCTGACGAACAACACCTCAAAACCGAACTACACACTCTCACCAACGTACTAACATCCAACGGATTCCAAAGAAACAATATCACTAACCTAATCCAAAAAGAAAACCCCACTAAAATCCAAGACAGTGAACAAGAAAACGGCAAAGCCCTCCTCCCATACATAAAAGGCACCACAGACAGAATCAGCAAGATCCTCCACAAACACAACATCAAGACAGCATTCTACACAAACCGAAAAATATCCACCATCCTGAGAAACCCCAAAGACAAAATAGAGTTAGAAAATCAAGGAGTATATGAAATCCCATGCACCACCTGCCCCACCACATACATCGGACAAACCAACAGAAGAATAAAGGCACGCATTGAAGAACACAAAAACTCAGTCAGAAAGGAGGAACCAACTTCTTCCCTGGTCCAACACCTCAAAGCCACAGGACATGATATAGACTTTAAAAAGACCAGAACTATTGCCAAAATTGAACACTTTAACAACAGAATAATCAGAGAAGCTATTGAGATAGAAAAACGACCACACAGCATGAATAAACGAGATGATACCTCCCGCCTACCAGCCATTTGGAAACCCGCCCTCACTGACAAACGAGTCCCTAACACTAAGAATGATACCAGACCCACACTCACGAAAACCACACAGGATGTCACTATCACACATCCACGCAAAAAGCAAGCCCAAACCCACACCGATAATGACCACAAACCAGAAGCCCGACCACAAACCAGAAGCCAGACCACAGCTGCATTATTAGCCACTTTAAACCCCTCCAATCCATACATGAAGCAAACTGATGCCCACCACGGAGATGTGGCACGACCACAAACACGAAGCCAAACAACAGTAACGCAGCTCACCAGCTCAAATCCCTCTGCAACTCAGACTAACACAAGCACAACCAGGCCCCCACCCAAACAGAACACGCCCCCATCCAATCAGAGCACAGCCAAACTCCCATCCAATCAGAGCACAGCCAAGCCCCCTACCAATCAGAATACACCTCCACCCAATCAGAATGCAGCCAAGCTCCCACCCAATCAGCACAAACCCCCACTGGCAGTTAAAAAGAGGAACCGGCTGAGATCTCACATTGCTCCTGGAAGCACCAAGCCAGAAGCACCAAGCCGGAAGCAGCAGCCTGAAGATGATGAATGAGACTTCATCGAAACGTCGTGAAGATACTTCCAATTCTACGCGGGAGAAAACCCGAACAACCAAAGACATACATACATATATATATATATATATATATATATATATATATATATATATATATATATATATATATATATATATATATATACATACATACATACATACATACACATACATACATACATACTATATATGCATACCTACACCCGTGAAAATCTATGAAAACATATATATATATATATACACACACACACACACACACACACACACACACACACACACACACACCATATTTGGGCATACCAGGGGTTGTAACACAAATACATACCTATTTCCCTGGCTCAGCTGATAAGGAGGAGAGCCTATGGCTTAGTGGCTAAGACTCCTGCCTAATTTGTAATACAGCCCAGGTTCAAATCCCAGGAAGGGTATGGCTAGCTGATGAGAGCTAAATAGCTTGAAATAGATCTATACTAGTCTCCCTTTATTTATTTATCAGCACAAATACAACACACACACACACACACACACATGATTTTATAGTAGTATTTGTCACTCTGATTATGTGCAACTTTTGCTTTGATGGGCAATTAAAATTAAAATCATTTTGACTAGATAATTTCAATTGTAAGATTTTAAGGAGTACATTTTTCAACTAAAAGAAAATTATTGTAGTGCATATAATGGCCTGAATTAGGCTGCAACTTTAATCTCATTGCATTTTTAAAGGATTTTTTTTTCTCTTTGTATTAGACGAATGTGAAAGGTTTTTATCGCACTCTGATCAGTTTCTTGGCCCACAGTAGTCTAACAATGGTTGTTTTTGCACTTTCAATATTATCAAGTCTTACATTAAATGAAGAAGTTGGAGAAAAGGTAAGCTTGACTCAATTTAAAAGAAGCTTCTGCATAGTATTTATATATCTATTTTATTTGCTATAAGTTCTACATTACTTAATTTCCAATGGCTCTGAGTAGCTTACCTTAAGAAACATTTTTTAAAAAAATTACAATCTAATAATATCCCTTAACAATAATCCTGTCAAGTGCTGCTGTTGATCGGACAATCCAGAGCATTGCCTGGCATACCTTTGGAAAATTCCTTGGAATATCCTTAGGAAATCTTTGAGATTTAAATTGTGTGATCTGGTTAGCTGACTAAATAAGTCCTTCTACCCTAAAGAGAGTCTTGGTATGGGAAGTTCTAACGACATGAAAAGGATTTGCCTGTGACAAAGTATTGATACAAATACCCACAATCAGTACATATCTCATATATTTAAAAAAACAACAACCTAGGTCTAGTATTTGGAGTCCTAAATTGGGGTTGATACTCACGGACTCCTAACTAAGACAATTTGAAGTTCCATAAGACCAAAAATCTGATAGCTTCTTTCTTCTATTGAATTCAATTGACTTGAGCTATGTAATGTAAAATTCATATGATTGTAAATCAGTTTTGTTTGTTTAGCTGTTTCATTCCAGAAATATTCACCAGACTTTCCAGTTAATATTTAATATCCTTGTGAATGGTGATGGAACACTAACAAGAAAATATTCTGTGGATCTGCTTATGGATCTCCTGAAGAATCCCAAGATTGCAGATTATCTTACCAAGTAGGCTTTATATAATAAATACTTTTTTTTACATCCCTCTAATTATATATAAATATATTTCATATTTCCTGTAAACATTTGTCCTAGCTGATTCTTATTGAATGATTTCATTTGCTATATTCTTCCAATCTTTTCTTTGATTCTTTGGATCTTAAGATATGAATTGAATTCTATAGTACTTTCCTATAGCTTTAATTTCTATTTAATGTAAGGTAATAAGAAATCATTCTCTGTCAGGACTTGTCAATAATTGGGCTAAATCAGGTTAGATACAGCTAGTCTTTTCTAAAATTTTAATTAAAATTGTATATTGTGAAATGCACCATTTTAGATGTGGGTCCTTTGTTTTAATTACATAAAAAGCTGTAACAGGAAAAAGCTGCATGTCAAGCTTGAATTGATCAGGTTGTGGGATTGTTTGACATCTGGGTTGCCTCGGAGTTCGATTTGTGAGGGATGCATTACTTGGAACCTGACACTGCAGCTGCAGGGTTAGGGTCATTCTCCTTTCAGAATTTTCATCTTGCTGATAAGTATTTCAAATATTTTTTATTCTACACCATTAAAAAATGTATATACAGCATTGGTTTTCATCTACCAAATGTGAACATGCTTGGTTTTGGCCCAAGGCACTAATGAACAGCTAGCCTAATTCTACTATTCTGAGAATTGTGGCATTAACAGAATAAGGGGAAGTCTCTGGATACACACACACACACAGCACAGCACACACACACACACACACACAGACATATACATATCTGTGTTTCCCTGAAAATAAGATCCGGTCTTATAGTTTTTTGCCACAAAAAAAGGCACCAGGTCTAATTTTTGGAGGGGGTGATGTCATCCACTGACTCACCTTACTTATTTGCGTGAGTTGCCCCCCCTCTCCCCTGGCCTCCTTTTCACTGTTAGAGGCCTTCAGGAACTTCAGAAGGGGCCTGCAAGGCAGGTGTCGGGGAGTGTGAAGCCTGGCTGCAACGGTCCGAAGGTAAAAAGTAGGGCAGCTCTACCCCCCCCCCCATTCCCACCCTATCTTAACTTGCACCCAGGAGTGGGCGAGGTCTTAATTAGGGCTTATTTTGGGGGTAGGACTT
The DNA here is from genome assembly GCF_964273705.1 of Natrix helvetica. NCBI lineage: Eukaryota > Metazoa > Chordata > Lepidosauria > Squamata > Natricidae > Natrix > Natrix helvetica. The sequence goes on along the minus strand of NC_138550.1, from coordinate 36,446,126 downwards.
ATATTGGGCGCATGTTTAAAAAATCAACTTAGGGCTTATTTTGGGATAGATTTTTTTTCAGGGAAACACAATAGTTCACAGCTAACGATTGGCTGGAAAATGGCAGCAACAAAGTAGTTTGATTTACTTTACTAATCTTCTGGTGTTACAGAATGTTTCAGAGCTCACGTTAGCAAAGCAAAGCAAGCCTCTCCATTGTTGGGTTGCACAAGGCAATCCCACAAGCGGCTGCCATTTTCCAAGTGGACCCTTCTGGGATCTCACCATGTAGCCACAAGCTGATCCTGAATGCAGTCACTCTGAAAGTGATAGCCACTTGTGGGATTGAAGCAAGCACAGTCCCAGGAACGAAAAGCTTTCTTTGCTAATGTGAGAAAAGCAAAGCAAGGCTCTCTGTTACTGGACTCCCCTAACGGGCTATCAGTTCTGGAAAAGCTGCTTCAGGAATCATGCCACCCACCCACAAGCATGTATCCAGCATGCCACTATGTACATGCTGGGAGAGGAGGCTGCTGCATTGCACAAGTGCATGTAAACTGGAAAGAGTGCGCTTTGACGCAAGCACGCTATTGAATGCAATCTTGTATTTCATAGTGGGTGTCTTGGGGTGGGGAGACAGCAAGACAACACACAACCTTGCCTGCCAGCTTCCTCATTAACTTTGCTTGTGGAAAATAGCAATGAAGTTGCAAATGCTGATTATGTGGCCACAGGATTCTGCGACTGTTATATGTGTGAATCAGTTGCCAAGCATCCAGATCAGGATCACAAAACTGCTGGTATCATGGCCAGGAGTTCAAGAAACAGACAGTAAAGTGTGTGTTTGATAAATCCCTTATTGAATAATTTTTACTTTTGCTTAACAAAATATTCATAATTTCAACATTTTTTAAAGCTTCCTTTTTCCTTCAAAACTATAGGTATGAACATTTTACATCTTGTCTTAATCAAGTGATAGGCCTCCTTCATGGAAGAGATTCTGATTCTTCAGCAAAGGTACTTTCTAGGTGCACAATAGTGTGTGTGTGTGTGTGTGTGTGTGTGTGAAGTAATCTTTTATATTATTGGTGAAATGCAGTAAACCACAATAATAAAAGTTACATCAGTGAATCTACATAACATCTACAAAGTCTACATAATTCAAATGATTAAAGTAAGCTTAATATTAATGAGTAAAAATAAACTAATAAAAACAAAAACCATGTAATATCAATTTAAGATTAATCTTAAATCATTAATCTTAACTCTATTAATATTAATGTTAACTCTAGACCATGTAGAAACATATTACTCTATTTCTCATTTTTAGAATATAAAATTTTTCAAAAGTTAATAAGAAATATACAATATATCTTGCATTCATTCCTTAACATCAGGAAAACAAGTTTCTTTCCATTTACTTACATTTATAAAGCCTTGATAAAACGAAATCTGTCCTTAAAATTCCCAATTTCATATTTTAGAAAATAGTTCAACTATTGTCTTCACTTTTGGGAACATTCTCTGGGACCCCACTCTCCTGGCTTTTCAGAAATATCTGAAGACCTGGCTCTGCTGACTTTCTTGGGGCTCATACAGAAGCATGCAGCCATGGAGCTAGTTAGGCCTCCCTTCGTCTTTTTAATTTTAATTATTTTAATCCTGTTTTTCTCCTAATATAAATGTATACAACCTATTATTCTTTTATATTTTAATTGTACACTGCCCAGAGTTGCTCTGTGATGGAGATGGGCAATTCCTAATTTAGATAGATGATAGATAGATGATAGATAGATAGATAGATAGATAGATAGATAGATAGATAGAGTAGGTAGGTAGATAGAGTAGGTAGATAGATAGATAGATAGTTAGAGTAGGTAGGTAGGTAGGTAGGTAGGTAGAGATAGATAGATAGATAGATAGATAGATAGATAGATAGATGATAGATAGATAGATAGATGATAGATAGATAGATAGATAGATAGATAGATAGATAGATAGATAGAATAAATTAAATAAAAAACCAAATAAAACAATGAAAGCCAGCTTAATGTGGTGGTTAAGGCATCAAGCTTAAAACAAGAAGACCATGAGTTTTTAGTCCTGCCTTAGGTATGAAGCCAAGCTGGGGTGGCCTTGGACCATTCATGGTCTCAGCCCTAGGAAACAGGCAACAACATGCTGAGACCTGGTCAGGTGATTGCCAGGAGTGTCTCTCCCCCCGCCCCAAAGTTCAACTATGATATAGCTTTACCATCTCCCCTGCCTATGCTAACGTGCTATAACTTGAAATAAAAAAAGAACTGCATAAAAAGAGCGTTGTTGTTTAGACAAACACACACAAAGAAAGAATTAACATTTGATTTTTTAAAAATAGTATTTGATCAAACAATATTTTCTGATGAATTAACCTCATTCATCAATCATATTTTATATTTCTTAAAACTTGAACCATTGATTTTCCAAGACTTGGGTATACATTTATTTACATAGTTGCCTTTCATTTCCTTAACTATTTCAATTCTTTGTACACCCAGTTATAAAATTTAATATGTTAGACAGCTTTTCTAGATAGCTTTCCTTTGGATACCTGTCACACTTTTCTACTCACTGTCCTAAATTAGCTCCTTTTCTATCTCATCAGTGCTATCTCAGTTATACACTCTGCAGATTTTCCTTCCTGATTCTATTTGCTCCAGGTGGATCCTTCTTTGCATATTTCTTCTTCCTCTAGTAATCCTCCCTTCTTTTCTTCAACTGCCTTGGTCATATTGTTCTTTTACAATACAAATAGCAGTTCCATTTGACAGAAAATGACTGCATCTACCAAAATCTCCTTTGCTTGACAAAATTGGTTGGATGGAAATTATGGAAGGGTCCAGCATCAATGATTCTTGGAATAAAGCATCCTTGTATTGATAAGGGAAAGGAGTTATTTTCAGTCATTGAATACCAGAAGAAAATAGTGGTTTATTTTTCTATGTCCCTTTGTAATTCTTCCCCTTTGTATGCTTGTGTATACTTTCTGTCCTTCTGATTCTGACCCTCTGTCTGAACAGTATGTGTTTCTGTGCCTCTTTGTGCCCTTTCCTATCTGTTTCATTTTCTGTGTCTCTGATCTATAACAGCCGTTTTGTGGTTCTGTGTGACTGTCGTAGACTGTTCATGTCTATTACTTTGCTCTTCTTTCTGATTAAAAAAAAACAACGAAAAATGTAGATAGTAGGAAACCTATCACCTTTTTCTTACGGACCACAATACCATAAGAGCCTGTTTGTTATTTGTCACACTTTCACAGATTCATTTGCTCAATAGCATTTTCTCGATAAATCCCCAAACATGAAGTCCTGGAATAGTCAAGATGCAATCCAAAATGATTAATGCTATGTTGTGTTTTGAGATAAACTAAAACTTCTTGAAAAGATAGTTTGCTATTTTTTTTAAAAAAATATCAAACATCAATGCTGCAATGCTTAAAATACTGTGTCAGGGTTCCAAGAAACACCCACAACGAAAGAAAACTCCAAGGCTTGAGTTTCCTCAAAGTTTCACTTTATTAGAGATGTCATGTTGGCACATCTGGGAAAACCCAAATCTGAAAGCTTCCAGGTTTCCCCACGCAGCTGAAAGTTCAAGATCCTGCCCCAACACCCACAATTTTATCACATAGAATGATTCCTCCCATCCACACCCGTCCAGGTGCAGAGACAAAGCGAATGTGACTTTCTGAGAAAAAATGTTATGGCTACAGATCACCCATACTCTGTATAATTACCTTCCCCTTTTCCTACAGTAGAAAGTGTGGCAGGCCTGAAATCCAAAAAGTAAAAAATGACTTCCAGGTCTGATATACTGAATGAAATGAACAATTTTTAGTGTGCTTCAGTAATAAAGCTTTGCATCATAAATCTGAAATTGTAAATATTAGTGTAAAGAATGTTTATTCTAATAATTCTTGTGTTTCTCAGATATTAGAATTGCTACTTGCATTTTGTTCAGTGACACAACTCCGTCATATTGTACGTCAAGCAGTACTGGAACCAAATGTAGCAGTCTCTGCAAGCACAAGACTTGCAACTCGTGCTAAGAATTCTGACTCATCTATTGTTTTAGTACATTGGTCAAACCAGCCACTAGAAGTATCTGAAAAGTGTTCAAATCTTGCTTTGGAGCTATTCAGGGAGCTATTTGAGGTAATGTATTCAATGTGCTTTGGCTGTCGTATTGCGTTACTTATAATTTTTTGTAGGAGGAATGTTTATGGTAGCAAAAAAATTATCAAGGAATCTGGTAATACTTATTTTTACTAATACATTTGATTAAAAAGCATATTTCGTGAACTTCAGCTCACTTCATCAGACGCAAGGAGTAGCTAGTTTGAAACCAGATTTAAATTAGGATGGCAAGGAAGGATGAGGAAGACAATTTTGTTATATAGATGTATATGAGGCAGATTACAGATTATAGTTTCCCGGAGTCTTCGGGAATGGTGCAGGGGCTATCTAGATAATGATGATAATCATTGCGAATAGCAATTGTAATGTATTAAAAATGTTGTATTTATTAAAACCTTTTTAAGATTGCCTGAAACCTTTTGAAATATGAGTTCAGCCATCTAACAGAGGGTCCTGGGAGATTAAAACACTCTATTATTTTGTCCTGATTTTGAGTTCTGATGTCAAAATTATGTCCATTTGTATGACATTTGTCCTATTTATTCTGCATAGAATCAGGAGGACATGGTTGGCATTTGACCACATAAGAGAAAAATATATGAAGGCACTTTTTAACCCGTGTGTATACTTGTTAGGGACCTGCGAAGTTATAAAATATTTATATAAATGAACATTTGAAAATATTTAGGCAAAAATTAAAGGTCTTACAAATTTTCTTATTTTTAAAAGAAACATTTTATTATTTTCCTCATCTAAGGAAGGACCTGTCACCTACAATTTTGTAAATTCTTGTAATAAAATAACTCATTAATTATTATTTCATTTTTTTAAAAGGGGAAAGATAAGATTGTGTTTATGGAAATCAGATCAACAATTAACAGTTATATTTTTGTAAAACAATGGTTAAAAAATAGTCCATTTAAGCTAATATGTCTAAACTATAACCCTTTTAAAACTACAAACGAATAAAATTAAGGCTTGGTAGCACAGTGGTTAGAGTGCAGAACTGCAGGCTACTTCTGCTGCCTGCCGACTGCCTGCAATTTGGCAGTTTAAATCCACCAGGCTCAAGGTTGACTAAGCCTTCCATCCTTCCAAAGTGGGTAAAATGAGGACCCAAATTGTTGGGGGCAATATGCTGACTCAGTAAAACCGCTTAAAGAGGGCTGTAAAGCACTAAAAAAGCGGTATATAAGTCTAAGTGTTATTGCTATTGCTAAGGTCAAATCAAATTTATATAAAATCTTATGGTTGGATTGAATTTTAAAAAATAATAAATTTGACTCCAATTTAAGTTTGGTGACATAGGATAATTATTTAATTGTTTCAATGCCATTAAATGGATAACATTACTGTTATAGGATGTTATTGATGCTGGCAATAGTGCAACTGCTGAACGTTTTGTGGATCTTCTTTTGCCCATTCTTCTCGACCATCTTCAGTTTCCTGACCACATACTAGAAGATCTGTTGGCAAAGAAAAAATGTGAACGAATGATCAAGACTATTGATATCTTGATAAATATCCTTCTTGAAAATTTTTCTTATTGAAGATTGCAAAATAATAATAATCATGCATTTGAAATAAATTAAATACATTTTAATTACATAAAGCTTAATTCTCTATTGGATAAAAATGCAAAAAAAGAAAAAAGATTTTAGGACAAAATAGATAATTTTAAAACAGATTAGGATATTAAACTTTTTAAAATGTTTAAACATTTTTCTTAGTTTTTTTTATAGGAAGTGCATATGTAATAATGCATCAATAATTGGCACTTAATAACTATGAGCAGATTTCTTGATATATACTTATTTTCCTTTCAATGTCTATTTTTATTGCATGACACCTTATATATCTAGCCGAAATATTTGCCATTATAAATTTATAATATTCAACAGAAATTAAGAAAAAATAACTATAATAAAATTATAAATTATTATTTGACTTATTTGGGAAATTGTGGTAAAATACAGAAGAGCATTCTTCATTTGCCAGTTATTGTGGACATTTGCTTAAAGATTCCCAAGTTTTTAACAAGTTACTTTGAATTAGATTTATTTTCCTGTTTAGACTTTCATTTTGCATCAGTAGGAAATTTTACTCACAGACTCACTGATCACAATTGGAACCAACAATTCTGTCACTAAATGCCATAATGGCTAAGTAAAAAAAATCAATCAAGGGACTTACAACTTTGCATCTGCTTTTGACATTAAGCAAATTCCTGCACACATCAAGCAAAATGTCATGGAACAGCAACTTGCAATTTTCCTTCCATGTTCTCCATGAATTCTGCTTGTTAGAAGCTGGTTGTGAAACATGTAAATAGCACTCATGTGACCGTAGATGCTACGGTGCGAGGGTGGATTGCAAAGCTGTTTTTTTTTTCCTAACCAGAAGGTAATATAGTTCAAGGTTGAACTGTGAATCCCTTGATGTGTCTGAGCTTTGTTGTTTGCTTGCAGATGATTTATTACCCATCTAGGTGTAGAGCAGGGGTGTCCAAACTTGGGAACTTTAAGACTTGTGGACTTCAACTCCCAGAATTCCCCAGCCCCTGGTGTAGAGTTTGCTTCCTATTTGCTCCCTGGTAATATAAAAGCTTCCAGTATTGCCTTCCAGTATTAGTGGATATGTGATTTTTGTCCTTTGTAGTTTCTTGATTAGGGTATTTTCTTTGGATTGTTTGTTTGATGTTAATTCCTCCTTTCTTTTTCTCCAACAAGCAAAACTTTGAAAGGTTGTTAAACCTTTAAGCAATCAGTAAGTGAGGAATATAACAGTATTCATTAGTGAATTTGACCATAAATTGACTATTTCAGAAAAACAGAATCCTTGACAGAATATACCTCTTTGTGCAGATGATATGCTGAAAATGCATGTCATTAAAGTTTTAACAGCTAGCAAGTGTGCTACTTTAATAGAAAACCAATTTACTTCTAGTGGAATTGATTTTAGTTTTGGGACAAAATTTATGGACAGTGAATTGAGGTAAGCACAACGTAGTATTTTTATAATTCTTTTTTTTTCTCCAACCCATAACTTTGTATTTCAAAAGAATAAATCGAAATTTTGCAGGGAATAGTCTCTATTATTATGAGCCGTGATGGCTCAGTGGTTAGAATGCAGTACGGCAGTTTTTTTCTTCTGCTGACTGCCGGATGACTACAATGACTGCAATTTGGTAGTTTGAATCTCACCAGGCTCAAGGGTGACTCAGCCTCCCATCCTTCCGAGGCTGGTAAAATGAGGATCCAGATTGTTGGGGACTCTAATCTGTACATTGATTAGAGAGAGCTGTAAAGCACTGTACAGTGGTATATAAGTCTAAGTGCTATTATTATATATTATAACCAAAAATTTTAGCCCACTTTATCGTCTTTAAACTGTTCTTCATGCTTCAAACTGTTTCAAAACAGTTGTTTCAAAAGCTTATCTATGTTACATGTTACATAACATGTATAGGCATGTTTCAAAAGTTTATATATTGCAATTACATGCTCATCATCACTACACAATAGTACTACAAATTCTACCTTATTTTGCCCCAAACCATGTCTTTATTTTTTAAGCTTCCTGATAACTGCAGATGGAAAGTCATTGACAACTATCTCCTTCTGCCATTACTTGCTTTCTTGTAAAAGTAATTATTTTAATTTTGAATGCTTATTCATTATAAAATGTTCTCTTAACATTTTTAGCAAACTTGCTGCTGATCTAATCTTAAAAACACTGGATCTGATGAGTAAGCTTAAGCAGCTGGTTCCTAACATGGAAGTCAGTTTTTACAAAATTCTTCAGGTACAAAGTTTTAAATATTTATATTAATCACTCTAAAAAGATACATGTCATTCTGATCATTTTCTAACTGTGACTGTTAGACTTCTCAAACCAACCTTCCATAGCCTTTAAAAACATAAGTATAACCTGAGGAGGTGAAAAAGGGTTAGAAGGTGATGCCAAAAATGTATCACTTGTACTGTTTGTACAAAATCCTGTGTAAACCACTGATGATTGTTTTGAAAAAGAAAGGTTTTGTTTAAACTAACAAGTGCTCTATATATAGGACCAACGCTTGGTTACCCCTCTGGCTTTTGCTTTAACATCAGACCACAGGGAACAAGTTCAAGCAGGACTTAGAATATTATTTGAAGCAGCCCCATTGCCAGATTTTCCTGCCATAGTGTAAGTTTCCTATTGTTTCTTTTTAAAAAAATACTACCTTTTATAAAAATGTTTTTGAAAATCTACCTTGAGTCACTGCCATTATTTCACATTTTGATCTTATTCTATAAGACACACACTTATCACTTTTTTGTGTGCGATGCTTTTATTAGGCTTGGTGAAAGTATTGCAGCCAATAATGCTTACAAACAACAGGAATCTGAGCATGTCCCTAAAAGAAGAAGTCACCTGCAGGCATCCATGACTTCTGTAAATTCAGTAAAGCCCTCTAATGTTTGCCATTCCAATGATGGTGATGCTGCAACTTTCAACATTCAGGACCTGATTCACAAACTCCAGTCTGGCTTGGAGGTTAGTGCTTTTAACCCAAACATGAAAACATTTTTGTCTTGATCACAGTACAGTGTAGCTCAGTGTGGGACTTGAATCTACAGTATTCAGAAATTTGGACAAACTCTACTAAATATCCGAGTGAAGTAAATTGATGTTGACAATAAATATGAAGCCTTGCTCATAATTACAATGCCTTAAAATTAATATGCTATATAAACAATTAATATGGAAATAAATGGATTTTCATTTGTTCTGTTTTGATACACATTAGTTATAGGGGCACAGAAAACTTTGTTATGCAATATTTCAATAATTATAGTAATACCATTAATACCTGGGTTATGTTTGACATCAGTTTGTGAATAGAATTTGTGTAGTCATTCCTCATATCAAGTTTTTTATTTGTCCATATAGGTACAATTTTGAATTAAGATTTGCATATTGCTTTAGCTTATATTATGAACATTTCTAACAGATGAAGGAATCAGTCACAGACATCAGGGTCTCTGAAATAATAGAAGTATATGAACAGAAACTGTCTGCATTGGCAGTGAGTATATGTAATAAGACTTTTTTTTTCATGTGTGTGCTCTGAATGTGCGGTTCATTTTGCAATAATTTTATTTTAAGTCCAAGGAAACAAGATTGCAGGACCTTTTGGAAGCAAAGGCGTTAGCTCTTTCCCAAGCTGATAGACTTATTGCCCAGTATCGTTGCCAGAGAGCTCAAGCTGAATCTGAGGTGGGTAAAGCAGAATTATCATATAAGGATTCATTTATTATGTACGTACATCTGTCAATACAAATTGCTCATGTAATTTGCTTTATTTTGTATTTGAAAATAAACTCAGGATTATATATTTCACTTACTTGGCGCTATCCTTTTATGATTGTAGATATTTGTACGTCTGCAAATTATGCTTTAAAGGCTAATTTGCTGTCTGGGTTCTTGAAATTTAAAAGCCTTAAGTGCTGGTTTAGTATTAGCATGGTTGATTGTTCTAATGTTCTAACATTTCATTCACACAATGGAACTGTCATTTTGCACAAATTCCAAAAGGCTAGGACACTTGCTTCAATACTGAAGGATACAGAAAGAAAAAATGAAGATCTGGAGTCACTATTGAAAGCACAGCAGACAGAATCTGAACGGGCACAAAGTGATATTGAACAACTATTTCAGCATAATCGGAAACTGCAAACAATAGCAGAAGAATATGAGATACTGAAAAGATCTTCAATTGATCTGCTTCAAAAGTAAGATATAACTCTGCTAAGCATTTCTCCATAGAAAGCAAGAGAGAGAGAGAGAGAGAGAGAGAGAGAGAGAGAGAGAGAGAGAGAGAGAGAGAGAGAGAGAGAGATTGCATTCAGACTATATATAATTATTTATATCATCAAAAAGGATACATATGAAGATTTAATTTTTTTGACAAATAGAATTTGTAGGCTCTATAATTAAAGGAACATTGCTATGTGTCCAACCAATCTAGTTATAACTAGCATTATAAATATTTTGTTTAAAGAACAATATTGGATCCTTCTGTTATATGATCAATTTCAATAAAATTATTTTATCTTAAATAAAGTAGCCAGCGCGCACGCGCATACACACCTACACACACAATATGTTTATTTTTTTTATTTTATTTATTTATCAGTACAATTACAACATATATATATATATATATATATATATATATATATATATATATATATATATATATATATATATATATATATATATATATTCAAAAGCATCCACATAAGAATTGAAAAAGTATTTTGCCATGGAACCCATGTGAACTTAATTGGATACTTACAGGTAGTTCTTGACTTACAATCATTCGTTCAGTGACTATTCAAAATTACCATGGTGTTAAATGAAGGCATTACAACTGATCCCTGAAGTTGTACCTGTGGAGAGCCTCCACGGTTGCATGATTGCAATCTGGACACTCTGAATCTCTTGAGGGCTGGCTGGAAAAGCTCCATTCCAAAATCCCAGTAGGGTTATGGCATGGGGCATTTTCAACCAGTCCCCAGATCCAGACCTTGTCTCTGAAGGCTGCTTCAAAAAGCTTCATGCCAAAATCTGAACAGAATTTTCAGCCACAGAATGGAAATGCTTCACAAGCCTCTTGATTCTGGGACTAAACATCCAAGTGCTTCTGAAACCCTTGAAGACTCTCCCCAACACTTCCATGCAGCCTCTTGCGGCAAGGTCTGGGGCATGCAGCTTCTTTCTGGCTTCCCCCCCTACATTGATTGTGTGAAGCTGGCAGAAAGTTGCCTCACCTAATGACTGAGACATTCACTTAATGATGGCAGCCAGGATTACCTTTATTGTCACTGCTATGCAAGTAGTTTGCACTTTATGATCACATGTTCTTAGTGATGACAATCCTGATTCCAATTGCCCTAATACGTCTAGGACTACCTGTAAGTGCCAACAGTTCCTCGGTGGGATGAATAAAATTGGGTAGCATCCTTCCTTTCTGCATGGGCTGAAAAGAGGCTGTCCAAAAAAGACATTTCTACTCTTCAAACAGTGTTGGTTGAAATTTATCAGATATTGCAAAATTTAGATAGTAAAGGCATATAGGTTTTCTCAAATATTTTAGATGCCAATGCAATAGCTAGCCATTGCTGAGCTTTTAAATAAAGCATTAATACAAAATTTGGACAGATTGGAAGTTTTTAGAAGCCAGCAGTTAAATGGAACCCTTTGCTAATCTTATTCTACATAGGTATGATAAATAAAGTTATTTCAGAAGATCATATTACTTGTTTGTGAAAACAACAATAATGTTTGGCTAGCAAACTGCAAAATTAGGTCTGAATGTTTAATCTTATCCATGAATCGTTTCAGTTATTTTTTGTACTGTTTTTTAGTTGTGGGAACTTTTATCATACCCTCTTAATAGGTAGGGGTACATGGTGGCTCAGTGGCTAAGACACAGCTTGTTGATCAGAAAGGTCGGCAGTTCAGCGGTTCGATTCCCTAGTGCCATGTAATGGACTGAGCTTCCGTTACTTGTCCTAGCTTCTGCCAACCAAATGCAAGTAGAAAAATAGGGATTGCCTTTGGTGGGAAGGTAACTGTTCCGTGCGCCTTCGAGGTTTAGTCATGCCGGCCACATGACCACGGACATTTTTGGACAGCTCTGACTCTTCGGCTTTGAAACAGAGATGAGTACTGCCCCCTAGAGTCAGGAACAACTAGCACATATGTGCGAAGGGAACCTTTATTTACCAATGGGTAAGGCAAAGTAAAAGAAATAGAAGCAACTGAAGCCACAAGTTTTGCAAAAATCTTTCCCCAAAAATAAAAACAAAAACCCAAAGAATGAACAGAATTCTAAGAGAGAAAATGCCTGATTGAAGCAATGTAAAGAACATCTTAAGAGTTCACAAAGTTGTTTAGAAATTGGGAAGTATCTTGGTGAATAGCTTGTTTATCTGTAGATCTCAAAACACAATTTGTATAAGTAAAAGTATAACTAAAAATTAACTGCAGATGTTACATGTTTCTTGTTGATAGGTCAGATTCTGTTGTCTCTTTTATTACCAAAAATAAGTTTATTTCTTATTGTTAAAAAATCATATTTATATTCCACACAAGCTGCATAGAGCTTAAAGATTTGTCATGCAATTAATTGGTGACAAGATTTTTTTTTTTAAAAAAAGTGTACTCGGATCAGAATTCCTCATGGAATATGTTTCAGCGCTGAAAGTTGAATTTATAGTGCTAAACGCACAATTCCAGACACAGAGAAAGAGGATAAATGTTTTCAATTTGATAGGAGGTTCTAATATATATTAATATAAAACAATATATGTAGCTCAGGGTTGAACTAAGGTTTTGTTAAACTGATGATATTATCTAGTTAGGTAATGAAACATTTGCAAGAAAACAACCAAACTCAGAGAGCACCAAAGACCCCCACACTCTAATATATCAAATATTACATTATGAAAATTGCATAGCATTCATTCCTTTTAATAGTAATAATTTGAAAATTTTAGGCATGAAACTATCGAAAAGCAATATAACAATCTGCAGGGAATGTGTAATTCACTGAATAAACAACTTGAGACCCTTAAAAGACTGAATGAATCGCTGAAGCAACAGTATGAAAAGTAAGTTAAGTTCTTTTGTAAAGTTTAAATTAAATGGTTTTGTTGAATTATAAGAAAAGTTGTATAGGTTTTTTTTTTTTGCCAAACAAAGTTACAGGCAAGCACAAGCAGTTAGTTTCATTTCAGTTCAGGACAAGCTTAGACCGACTGCTTTCTTTTCTTCTTAGAGCAGCAGACACAGATCTCAGAACTTACGGACTAATTTCAGTTTCAATTCTCAGCCAAATCCCACACAGACTCCAAGCTTAAGTTTCTGTTTCCAATTCTTTCCACAGAGTCAGATCTGTTTAAGCTCCTATTGGCTGACTTAGTTGCTATGCCTATTCATTGGCTGACCTTGTTCCCATGTCTCTCCCAGTCATGAATATTTTAACACATATGCCTATTCCAATTATACTATCTACTTTTTTTCTCACTTGTCACCCACCCAACTTCAACTTTTTATCTGATTCATTTTTTTTTCTTAATTCCTGTTTTCAACATTGTTAAATGTCATGAAAAGTTTCATTTGGGTTTGGGGTGCTTCTCCCTATTGAAGGCACATCATATGAAAATAAACTTTGATAACAAGTAAGGCTGTTGTTGATATACATAGCTACAGTATGATACTCAGAGGCATATCACTATTTTTCATATTTATTTTAATATGAGAAATCTAATATTTATGCTTACAATTTCAGAACCGTTGCTCAGCTTCTCGAAACAGAAGAACACAGAAAAGAACTGAACAAACAGATCCAAGAAAAAGATGGACAAATATCAAGTTAGTACTTATAAATGTATCAGCTTTTTCATTCATATTGTTCATAAAGAAATTCACGTGTTCCATTATTGCATATTTGTTGGGTTCGTCATGCTCCCTTAGCTTGGCTGTTTTCTTGCAGACATTTTATTGTCAGGCTGTTTATAACATTGCATATTTTATATTTGAAAAGCTGTAAACCTGCAATTCTATGTTCCCTTTTAAGGCATCCCAAAGGCAAGCAGTATTTCAAAACCCTGTTTTCTAAGTCGTGCAGAAGAATCTGACTCTAATGCCTCTGGTATAAAGCATACAAGTCCTGCTCCTTCATTTTAGAAAGACAAGCAAAAAAAGACAAGCTGAATCCTAGTCTGCTCCCTAAAAAAGAAGGGAGCTATTTTATTTCAAGCATTATTAATGCTAGTGAGAAAACCTAGAAAAGCAAATGTTTTAAAAAATAAAGTGCTACTCTCTATCTTCTGCCCTGGCAACAGAAGGCCATAATCCCTTACAGCAGGGGTGAGCAACCCGCGGCTCTGAAGCCGCATGTGGCTCTTTCATCCCTCTGTGGTGGCTCCCTGTTGGCTCCAGAATTGATATGGCTTTTGGGTAGGGCAGGTAGAGGAAAAAAGATGCTACGCTAGGAGGAGACTCTATGGTGGGAGAACCGGACTTCCAGTCAGCTCCAGAATTGAATGGGAGGCTTCTGGTTAGGACCTGTGGCTGTTTGAGTGTTTAAGGTTGCCAACCCCTGCCTTAGAGACTAGGAGAAGAAAATTCTTCTACTTTTAATTTGCTCCGTTCTGCTCCTTTTCTTTACCATATGTGTCAATGGTCAGTACATTGCATGTTAAAATGCACCCTGGTTCAGGATATATTTAAATGCTAACTTAATTAATGGGACCCTTGAATTGTTTTGCTTTTGAAATTCTCCCTATACTCTGAATCAAAGCCAATATTACTGGTTGAGGGGGGCCTAGGCTATCTTGCCAATTTGGCTAAGAACTAAGTAGAAGAGTGAATGATCTTTATCCTTCATAACCCATGAAAAGGGTAGCTAATATCCAGATTAATCTCTCTGCATATGGAGCTTCTCTCTGACCCTTTAGTTAGATGTGGCAACTGGCACACTTAAATGACACAAGGTAGAGCAGAGGCCTGCCAAAGGAAACTGCTAATGCCACCCCCACAGTTTCAGGACTAAGCATAAAGTAGGGCATTCTGCCCCAACACCAGGGCATGATCCTGCCATCCCTACTTCCTGGTGCTAGGTTTCACCACCCTTGAACTGTTTAGGTCTGGTTTTTGCCTAATTTAATTTAAATTATTTATAGGCCAGAGATCATTCCTCACTAGGCAACCTGTTTATATAAATAAATAATAATAAATATTTATTTCTTAGCCGCACCCTCTCCCGAAGGACTCGGGGCGGCGTACAATGAAACATATGAAATAAATATGTGGACAAAACAAACATATAACAGAGACATATACCGAGACATACACAAGGAGGAGGTCGGCTGATGAATAAAAAACAATTAGAATACAGTGATTAAAAAACCCCTAAATAATTAAATATAATTAAAATACCCAATTAAAAACCCGTCAGGAGCGATATGGTTAGATCAAAGTTGAGCCAGGCCAGCTACTTGGAATAGGTGGGTCTTAAGCTTAATACGAAAGGAGCGGAGGTCAGAGGTATTCCTAATATCCGGAGGGAGGTCATTCCACAGGGCTGGGCCCGCCACAGAGAAGGCTCTACTCCTAGGCGCCGCCCCCCGACACTGTCTAGTGGACGGCACCTGGAGGAGGCCCTCTCTGTGCGAGCGGATTGGTCGCAGGGATGTATGGGGCAGAATACGATCCCGCAAGTAACTAGGTCCTGAGCCATGGAGCGCTTTAAAGATTGTTATCAAAACCTTGAAACGCACCTGATAGACCACAGGAAGCCAGTGCAGCTCGCGCAGGAACGGTGTCACATGGGAGTACCTAGTACTCCCCATAATTACCCGCGCGGCTGCGTTCTGGACCAACTGTAGCCTCCGGGTGCATTTCAAGGGAAGCCCCATGTAGAGAGTGTTACAGTAGTCCAAGCGAGACGTCACCAGCGCATGAGTGACTGTGCGTAAGGCGTCCCGGTCCAGTAGGGGGCGCAATTGGCGCACCAGGCGAACCTGGTGGAACGCCCCCCTTGCCACGGCTGTCACATGGTCATCCATGGACAGCCGGGCATCCAGGAGGACGCCCAAATTGCGCGCCCGCTCCACGGGGGCAAGTTGAATGCCCCCAATGGCCAATGATGGAGTTAATTGGCTGAACCGGGGAGCTGGTACCCACAGCCACTCCGTCTTGGAGGGGTTGAGCTTGAGTCGGTTGTCATCCATCCAGATCCGTACGGCTTCCACACACCGGGACATCACTTCGATGGCCTCGTTGGGGTGGTTCGGGGTGGAAAAGTACAGCTGAGTATCATCAGCGTACAGGTGATATCCCACCCCGAAACCACGGATGATCTCACCCAGCGGCTTCATATATGTGTTGAACAGGAGTGGCGAGAGGACCGACCCCTGTGGCACCCCACAAGTAAGGGGGCGTAGGGTCGACCTCTCTTCTCCTGCCAACACACGCTGCGTCCGGCCAGAAAGGTAGGAGCCGAACCACCGCAAAACGGTGCCCCGGACCCCCAACCCCTCCAGCCGGCGCAGCAGGATACCATGGTCGATGGTATCAAAAGCCGCTGAGAGGTCTAATAGGACCAGGATAGAGGAACAACCTCTATCTCTGGCCCTCCAGAGATCATCCACCAACGCGGCCAAGGCCGTCTCCGTGCTGTGACCGGGGCGGAAGCCGGACTGGCGCGGGTCTAGATAATCATTTTCCTCCAGATGACGTGGAAACTGGTAGGCCACCACACTCTCTACAACCTTCGCCAAAAAGGGAAGGTTGGAGACAGGATGATAATTGGCCAGCTCCAAAGGGTCCAGGGAAGGCTTCTTGAGCAAGGGTCTCACCACCGCCTCTTTCAAGGCGGCTGGGAGAGACCCCTCGCTCAACGAAGCATTCACTAGGCCCAGGAGCCAGTCTCGTGTAACCTCCCAGGATGCCAGTACAAGCCAGGAAGGGCACGGGTCCAATAAACATGTGGTGGGTCGCAGTCGTCCACGCATTCTGTCCAAATCCTCGATGGCAACCAAGTCAAACTCCTCCCAGATCGATTCCTCAAGACTCGCCATGGACGTCTCCATTGGACCACTGACAGGGACCCAATCCCTCCGGATTTGAGCGATTTTATCCTGCAGATATTTACCAAATTCCTCTGCCCTGCCCTGTAGAGGGGCCTCCCGCGGCCTCTGAAACAAGAGGGAGCGGGACACCCGAAACAGGGCGGCAGGGCGGTTCTCCGCGGATGCAATGAGAGTGGCACAATATTGGCGTTTGGCCACTCTCAATGCCACAAGGTACGTCCTTAAATGGGCTCGTGCCTGTGTTCGATCAAATTCGGAGCGAGAGGATCTCCAACGACTCTCTAGACGTCTCTTGCGGCATTTCATCACCCTTAGTTCCTCGGTAAACCAAGGGGCCAGGGTGGATCGTTGCCGCCGGAGAGGCCGCAAAGGCGCCACCCGGTTCAAGGCCCCGGTAGTCGCATTATTCCACGCGACCACCAGGTCCTCTACCCGGGGGCGGGTCAAGGTTACAGGAGGTGGCCCAAGCTCCGTCTGGAACCTATCAGGTTCCATCAGGCGCCTGGGGCGGAACCATCTGGTACTTTCCGGTTCCGCCTCCCCGCAGCGGGAGGTAGCACCAGGGAAGTCAAGACGAAGGAGTGAGTGATCTGACCATGACAGGGGAGTGATGGTTAAGTCCCCTCCTCCCAGATCACTCAGCCACTGGCCAGAGACAAAAACAAGGTCCAGAGTGTGTCCTCCCTCATGTGTCGGGCCCTGAATCATTTGAGTCAGGTCCATGGCTGTAATGGAAGCCATGAACTCCCGAACCCCCTCTGATGCTTCTCCCATCGATGGCAGGTTAAAATCCCCCATCACTAAAAGTTTGGGGGTCTCAACCGTCACCGATGCGATCAGCTCGAGGAGTTCGGGCAGGGCCGCTGATGTATAGCGAGGAGCCAGGTATACTATCAGCAGGCCCAACTGTCTCCCAGGGCCCCATTTCACAACAAGGGATTCACATCCGGACGTCTGTGGCACAGTAGACTCCCTCGGCTCTAAGTCCTCCCGAATAATTACTGCCACCCCACCGCCCCTTCCCTGGGCCCGGGGCTGGTGAAATGCTCGGTAGCCTGGTGGGCACATTTCCACGAGGGGAAGACCTCCCTCGTGGCCCAACCAGGTCTCCGTTATTCCCGTGAGGTCCGGCTCCCCCTCTAAAATTAGATCGTGAATGAGGGGGGCCTTGTTAACAACGGACCTCGCATTGCATAACAACAGCCTCAGGCCTTGGGTCTGTAACTCTTGACCACCTAGAATGCGGGGGTTGGTACAAGCGACCGGGTGTAACCAGCAACCACGGTCTCCCAACCGACTGTAAGTTCTTAATCTGTCCTCGTATCTGCCCCTCCCTGCGACCGTTGGAATTAAAGAGCCCTGTATAGGAATGATATCCTGTATAGGAATGATTATGTTTGACAAACAGCATATTCCAGGATAGCTAGTCCTTGAATTACAATAATTCGTTTAGTGACCATTCAGCAGGCACTGAAAAAAAGTGACTTATGACCGTTTTTCATACTTACGACTATAATAGTTTCCTCATGGTCATCTGATCCAAATTCAGACTCTTGGCAACTGAGTCATATTTGTGACGGTTGCAGTGGCCCGGGGTCATGTGTTCCTCTTATGGGACCTGACAAGCAAAGTCAACAGGGAAGCCAGATTCACTTAACAACTCTGTTACTAATTTAACAAGTGCAGTGATTCATTTAACAACTGTGGAAAGAAAGGTTGTAAAATGGGGAAAACCCTTAACGTAACTCTTGTCTCGCTTAGCAACAGAAATTTTGAGCTAAATTGTGATCGTAAGTCGAGGACTACCTGTACATGGACTCACAGTTAAAGGCTAAGAAAAACTTTTGGCAAACAGTAACTGTAATGCTGAAAGTGCAAGGTATTTTCATTGGTGATGACTAGAAACAGAAATATCAGTACACAAATCCCAGCACAGATTTTAAACACAAGACAATGCTTTCTTCATTTGATCAAGTAACCGATCTCTCATCATGCGTTAGAAATAGTAATTATTGTAACCAGATATATTGAGAAAACATGGCTATGCTAATTAATGTAAATTGCTGAATTAACTAATACAAGCACTTTCTGTTGTTCAGAATAAATTATTTATATGTAAGGCAAATCAGGCAAAAAAAAAGGGAGTTCATACATTTTGCTGAGCTGGAATGTTATTTCTTTGGATCTGGTTTACTATCACCTGTCATTTTGGATTATTAAAGAAGCCATGGTTAAGTGAGTTGTGGCAAAATGCAATTTTAAATTTAGCTATTACACTTTGTTTCTTAAAATCCCCCATTTCAAATATATATTTGCACTAAACTGAAAAATGCACTTTATTAAGACAAATGCTGACGACTGTAAAATGTGAGCAGTCAATGTTCAGCAGATGGCAGTGCTGCACAATTCATGCAATGATAGTTCTGGGAAAGTATTAATGTTCAAAAGTTCTGAAGTAAACCACTTTGGGGGGGGGGCTTTTTTTCTTTCATATTTTTCAAAAGATTTACAACAGAAGATAAAAGTTCAAGAAGAAAAACTAAAAGTCAGACAGAAGGAAAAAATAGATATGGAGGACAAAATTGACATTCTTAGAAAAGAGCTTAGTAAAACTGAACAGACAAGAAAAGAACTGAGTATTAAGGTAAGTTATTTATTTATTCAGGATTACTTGTGTGCTGCCACTTCTTGTGATTCTAGGGAACATTGTTGGTATACATATTGAGAAAAATAAAATTACAAATGAATAGAGGTTGCAAATATAGCTAGAGATATATTGAATTAAATTACATACAATTTTGAGAAAATAAGACTGTCTTCTTAAGAATCATAAAAAATAATAGACATTAAATAACTTATGTCCATATATCGTGCCTTAGAAATCTAATGTGAGAGATTGTGTATGTGTGTGTATTTCTTTTTTAAATTGATTATTTCTAATAAGAGAAAACAGGATTTTTCTTAGATGTTTATATTTAAAAGACTAAAGAAATTTATTTGTGTTGGTTGATTTATGATTTATTGGTTTTGTGGTTGTAAGCTGCCCAGAGTTGCTTAAGGTAGGTAGCCATATAAATCTTTTAAATAAATAAATAACATTTACACTTTCATTCCAAATCTTTGCATATAAAGTAGGGAATCAGTTAAGCTTTTTCTGATTTTAAATTACAATTGGTTTGATTTTATTCTGATGCAAACTATACCAGAAATGTCACTGTTTAAATAACTTTAGTATGATAATAGTGTGCACTGGTGATAACGTAATTTGTAGTATGACCTCACTGTTATTTGAATTTACAGAAAGCACAACCTGGGTCAAAGCTTTTTTTGCCTGTCTCTTTATGTATATTAAATTGATTATCTGAAATTTGGATGACTATAATTTATCAATTGAAAGATCCTCCAAAATATACTAGGCACAATTAATAATTAACAACCAAATCACTTCAAAATATATTTTATGAGTTACTGTCTAGTTGCAAACTGGTTTGTCAGTTTCAGATGTTCTAAGTAAGTACTGTTACCTATAGTGTGGAACTTAGTAGACTTTGATTACACCCAATGTGAACAGAGAATGCATCTTTGCATGTTTGTTAGCTATATTAAATAGTGTATAATATGTATTTTCAGGCATCTTCTTTGGAAGTTCAGAAGTCACAGTTGGAAGGACGGCTAGAAGAAAAGGAGGCTTTAATTAAGCTTCAGCAAGAAGAACTAAACAAACATTCTCATATGATTGCAATGATTCATAGCTTAAGTGGTGGTAAATTAAATGCAGAAACAGTGAATCTCAGTTTATAGAGCAGATTTTCTAAATATGCAATTAATGTCATTATATGTTTCGTTATGAAAAACATTTTAGGTAACTTTCCTTGAAGATATTATGGCTTTTATGAATAGTAGGCTACATTCTATTCATTTTGACACTAATATCTCTATCACTATTAGTTGCCTTGTTTATGTATTTAACAAGGACTAGATATAATTTTAGAAAACATAAGTAAAAAAACCATTTGATGCACAAACTATCAACTATGATAGGTTTATTTAAGTTAGTAATTCTACTCTTAAACTGATTTTACAAAAGCTTTCATTTCCGTGTATACAAAATGTAGCTGAAATCTTGCTGGTTAACCTATACGTTCAAAATGAAAGTATGCAAATATATATGTATATATTTTGTAAAAAAACATTTTAAGTCTTATATTACAATACAGATATACATTAATGAATTGCACATTTAAAAGAAATCTGAATTTCCCTCCCAAAAAAACAGAGTAGAAGCTCAGTTTTCATATATTCAGTTTTCCTTCTGGTGTAAAAGTCAAAAAAGTCTCTTCATAGTTTTTCAGATTTAGAGATTTCTGAAGTTAATAGTCACAGGTTGTTTTTGTTCTTTTGAAAAATATTCCACAAGTTTTCTAGTATTTATTACAAACCTATTTTTTGCTAAAGATAGACAAAGATAGTGTATATTTTTAAACTAGTGCATGAATATGTTTTAAAATAATGAACTTTCAACAACTATGTGTAGTTTAAAAATCAACTTACAACATATAGGGCAAGGGCATATTTTCCTATTGTACTTTATATATCTGTCCTCTTTAATGATATAATGAAACCTGATTATGTTTGGAGACACTGAAACTCCAAAACAATTAGTATTAATTCCACTTAAGAGGGTAGTGATCATATGCCAACATTTCAACAAATACCTTTACATTTTAAATTCTATGTGTCAGTCTTCCTCTTTAACTATGTGCAATTGATGCTGTCAATTATATTTTTGAAAGCTATTGTCTCCAACTTGGCTGTGGTAATTGACATTTAAATGAAGTATTTATTATGGACTCTAGTGGTCTTTTTATATTTTTGTTCTAATTGCCATCATTTGTCTCTGGAAAATGAAATAAATAACACTGAAGTTATGCACTCTTTGCTTTGTACCCAGATATTGCCCTTACAATATCATTCCTGATTATGAAAGCAATGCCATTCCTGTGTGTCTTGAGTAGTAAGAAGTATGATCTTTTGGCTGAAAGTGTCTACTTCTATTCTATCTAATTAACTAATGCCTAAGATGTTAATGTATGCCCAGTTCAGACATTTCTGTGCTGATTTTCTCATGATCCTGATTTTTACATTCCGTGTTTCTACTATATTTCTGCCTTTGCAGTTTCAGATTTTATTATACTGCAATATGGACAACTAGATGTCCCAGAGGCTTTAATCTCACCGTGTCACAAACACCTTTAGTACTCTGATAAATCCTCAGCTTTTCTTCAGTAGCATGTCAAGCATGTTTAGCGAATTTATTTAAGAAAAGTTATATGGCCACCCAACTCACTTTCAGTGACTCCAGATGGCTTGCAAGGATAACAATCCAATATAAAAACAATAAAAGCAATAACTCCACCACTCCAACTACAACAATCAAATAAGCCATTTGATACACTCCATCCCACTCTGTGTCCCCAGGCCTGTTGGCAAAACCAGATATCCAGGTCTTGTGAAAGATTATCAAAATGGGCACCAAACTTATCACTAGGGATGATGTTCCACAGGGAGCCACCACAGACAAGACCCTTGGCCTCACTTGATGGACTTCCTTAGGACAATCTATTGTATACATAATGTATATATATATTGTACAACACTGCATGCTGGGATGATAAAAAAAATTACACACTTAAGCTCTATTTGTCAAGTGGAGATGTCAAGTGGAGATGTCAAGTGGAGATGATAACAAGTTTCCATTAAAGAATGACAAGAACAGCTCTTCCCAAAGGTCATAAAGAATTAGTCTCACTAATAGCCAACAAGTAGTTCTGTCTGGCCCGTAAAAGGAATAAACATAATTGTTTCCACAATAAGAAACTTTATAAATGGCTTTAGCAGATCTTGCATATGGCAATTTAAATGTCAGGGTTTCCAATGTTCTCTATGATAACATTAGTCTTCAATGAGCACTTTTTCATATTTTGAGAACAGATATTTAATTGTGTTGTGCTGCCATCTGCATTCAGAGATCAAATGATTCAGCGTATACATACTCTTTCACATACCATCTGTTGGGAACACCTTAAACCAAATGCATCTCTTGCAGGAGATTGTATTAGCTGTGGAGGCAGCTGTGAGAACTGAGAAGAAGCAACTGTTCGAAGGTTTTCCTGAACACTGAATGAATCGCATTATGCCCTATGAATATGGATCTCTGAACAAGTCTAATATGAAGCTCTGGAATCTTCACTTGCTGCCTGGCTGATCACAAAAAACAATAATTTATAGAAACTAGCTATCTATAATAATAAATGCTTAAGGAAAATGTCTTTGGAAATATTTAATAAGAAAAAAGCACAGAAGGAAATGGCAAGAATAGGAATAAACATAAGGAAATCACAAGTTTTTAAACCTGATTTCCTCAAAATCGTAATAAATGTTACTGATTTGTTCAGAACTTTACAAGGAGTTCCTGACTGAAGTTCTCAAAGCTGTTTACTCAGTCTGAAAGTCAGTACTAGATAATTAAACTATTCTTGCTTCCTGACTAATTAATACTAATTAATGAGATAGGCATTATTTATGAGAACCAATAGGCACAGGATATAACCAGACAAGGCTTCCTTATATAAGACCTATTTTTTCCGCTAATGGAAATATAAAGCACATTCATAACACTTCCTTTAAAATCAATAGCAATTACTGGCCGTTAAAGCTACTTATAATTCCGTTTCAAAGTTACAGCTGCCGCAGTGCCCTCACAATCATTCACTCCTACGACTTTTTGCAGGTGTGCCACAGTGTGCTCTGCCTTTCCCCGCCTCATACCTTGCTCACCAGGATCCTGCGGGCCTTGGGCCTATTCCCCACACGCCTGGCATCCATTGCATACTCACCTCTTGAAGATCTCTGGACCTCATATTGGGAAGGTCAGGGCACACATCCCTGGGCCACATGACTGCCTCCCAGAAATGGCCTTTAGTTTCAGCGCTCCCACAATTCCTTGCAGGCATTTCAAAATGCCAGCTGCTTCTGCAAAGCCATGATAAGCATACCAAAATGGACACTTTCGCAAGGATGCTGCATTGGCCAGGGGTGAATTGCTTTATTTTGCTGCCTGCACGCAATTCTGCACAGCCCCGCAGAATTGCAGGTGTGCTGATAATGATGGCCACGTCCAGGAGGCAGCCATGTAGTCTAGTTCCATCTGTCCTGTATTTCTCTTCCAACAAGAGGTCATGAAATCTTCAAGGGGTGAATAAGGAATGGGTGGAGCCTAGTGGGGTGGGAATAAAGCCTAAGGCCTGTGGGGACTCTGGGAGAAGGAGAAACCTGTGGGGATCGAAGGGCTGAAAAAAACAGCATGGGGTATCTTGGGGCTGGAGGATAATTTGGAAGGGGCAGGTAGGCCTATGCCTGTGTTAGATTTCAAAGACCTCTCCCGCCGCTGAGCCACTGAGACTGCCTGTTCTCCACTTAACAACCAGCATTTTCATTTAACGGCTGCCTCAGGAAGAGCAGGGGCTGGGGATCATTAAGTGAGACCATCTCACTTAACAGCCATCATCACTTACAACCATAATGGGCAGACTCCATTATGGTCATATCTTGGGAACTACCAGAATTCCAGAACTCTGGCTGAAAATGTAACCACAGTAATTCTAGAGTATCACAAATGTCCCAGATATAAACTGGAAAAATATTAAAGTCTCTCATGTTTTCTTAAAAAAATTGAGGTCAGGGCATTTTATAAATGAAATGAAAACTTGGGAAGAAGGTGGTTGCTTATCTGTGAAGGTTAAATGGAAGATTCCCTTTTTATTATGGTGTAACTAGACATTTTTGCCAATGCTTTTTGTATTAGCTTGTGCTACCAGTTTATGTGCTTCTGCTTGAACGTCCTCAAAGATTTAATGCAAGACTTTGGCTGTGTCCTAATTTTTCCTATCAGAAGACTATACAAAGTGATTTATATTCATTTTGTATTTTGAACAGCTCAGTTCAGTAATCTTTAATCCATGTGATAAGTCTATAAAATGGTACTAAAGCAATACTTCTTCCCCTGTTTTTTTATGCCTGAAGACATGGAATTTCACATTTCAACATTTCAACGAGAACAAAGCAATGAGAACAATAAGAAACAGCATAAACTAACAAAATAATAAAGGACCATAGTCTATAATCTTCTGATCCAATTACCTGTGATTAAGTTTAGCTGAGCTCAGTTGGATTTGCATCTGAGTGAATATAGCGAGATAGTATTCTTAAAAATATTACGGTTCATTGCAGCATCCGGACTTTTTTAAAGTCTAAGTAGTTCTCATTTAGCAAGTGCCTCCTTTAGTAACCATTAAGATTTACAAGGTGATAAAAAAGCAAGAGTGCATTTAACTCATCCTGCTGCCTGGCGCTCACCAGCCTTGCTGCCCTGTTGGGCCCTGCCATTCCCAGGCTTTCCTCTCAAGGCTACTCACGCCATTCTCCAAATAGCTTCTGGGGCCTTCCAAAGCATCTCAAGAACGACATACGCAATTTTGAGAATGATGGTCATGGTCTTCCTGTCAGGTTTTAGAACGTTTCAAAAGTTTTCCAAAGCATTATAAAAATGGCACACGCTATCTGGACAATGGTGGATGCGGCCTCACAAGATTTTAGAAGGCCTCAGATATCTTTGGAACATTATGAAAACAGTCTGCACTATTTGGAGAACAGCACGACCAGTTTTAGAAAGTATGTTTGGCCAGCCCAGCAACTTCCTTGCATCAAATCAGGCTGGGTGTGTCTTGCGAGCAACAGAAGAAAAACGGCAAAGGTCAGTTGGGCTCAAGAGGGCCTGAAAAACACATGGTAAATGGCCTTGGGAAGAAGGCCAGTAGGTCAGCTGGAGGTAGCATAGCCAGTAGAGCTAGCATAGCAGAACCAGCAGGGCCATCACCGCTGAGAAATACTATAAAACAGGGCAGCAAAAAACTAGAGATAGGTGGCAGGGTAAGTAGGTTGGAGGAACTGAAGTATGCCTATGGTTGTAATTGTGAATGGTTTGCCAAACAACCAAATTTTGATCATAGGATCACAAAGTCATTACAACATCCATAACTTTAGAGACTGGGTGTAAGTATCATTTATTCAGGTCGCCCATAACCTTGACCAATTGCTGAACAGATGGTTGTAACTCAAGGACTACATGTATAATATTACTATCTGCTAGTAAATAGTTTGTATTTTTCCTTTAAAATATGCAGTGATGTTCTGCAAATTGTTTTCTCTGAACATACTCCAACCATACACATATTAATAACATTTAACCAGGCTATTCTTAATAAAATGATACAGTAGCTAGGCAGAAGCATGATGTACTTAAAATAAGCCTTTACAAAATAAGGTAAATATTATATGCTGACATAATGTCTTCAGAGTAGCAGCAGCTATAATGCATTTTGGTCTCTTGCTTGGTATTATCTGATTAAGAACTCATTTTGTCAGGAGGCAGCTGTTGTGTTGGCTGGGTATTACTATAGAAATATGCCAAATTGTTTATATTAGTATTCAAAGGTTACATTTCAACTGTTTTATAAGTCAGCCAAATAGTTTTGACATCTGAACGGAATGAAAGGCCATAATAACTCAAAGGCTTGAATAGTGTATTGTATTCCAAGGTTTATCATTTATCAGTTAACACTAGATTTTAGCCTCATTACAGAAAAAAGGTCAAGGGTCATTGTTGACCTTTCATTTATGATGCATCAAATGCCTTTCTTCTGCTTCCTAAGGAGGTAGAAATACACTGTAATCTATTTTTAATTCAAAATCAGCAATTGAGATCAAGATTGCCCTGATTTTCCACCTTTGTGCTTGCAATGTCCTACCCGTGTTAGGAAAGTTGCCTATTCCTGGACCACCTTATGTAACTAAAGTACCGGATTCTAGATCTCAATAGCACATAATAAACATATAATTTGTTTATTGTTTGTAGCATTTAGCATCTTTTTATTTTATTATCTAAAACAGAAAGTATTTGGAAATAATGTAAAATTCCATCCATAGTTTACAATTCATGCCTTCTATCAGGCATCAATTAGGATACTGGCTCTAGGCATGATTTGTTTAGCACGTGGTATGAATTACCTTCCTTACAACAAGCAAAAAGAAAAAAAAGGCTTTAAGTTACCATTGGAATCTTAACTGGTGGACTAATAGGACACCTAGGTCCCTTTCACAGTTACTACTGTTGAGCCACGTATCACCTAGTCTATACCTGTGCACTTGATTTTTTTCCTGAAGGACTTATTCTCGCCACTGAACTTGTTATTTAGGTCCCAATGCTCAAGTCTGTTAAAATCCTTCTGACAACATTGTTTGCAGTTTGATGAGTTTCCCTTCTATTCTCTCATCGAATTAAGAGGTTGTTGAAGAATAATGATCCTAAAACAGAGCTTTGAGATATTCCACTGCATGCTTCCCTCCATGTAGATGTAGTTCCACTGAGGACTACATGTTGAATCTAGTTGGTCAGCTAGTTGCAGATCCATCCCACATTTTCTATATTATAAAGAAATGTAGTGTAGCTCTTATGGATTTGGTGGTGCAATGCCAGCTCTAGGTATGTTCATTCATCATTGCTAGCATCGGTGAGGTACTCATTCTGGACTAGCTGCAAAAGATTTTTGAGCTGCATGATTAAGATGAAGCTGACTGGAGGAGGTTTTACCTTGGTGTTCTGCAAGATACAGACTCCTGGACATTGGCACTAAATGGCTGCTGGAGTTGAAGTTGGAAGTAGTATTATGAGAGAACCAAATGGCTTCCTATGGCTGCCATGGGACTATCCTGAAAAGACTTTCAGTGAGGAGAGTAATAAAAACCAGAACTTATCTTGTTTGTTCACTTTTACTTCTCTGGAATTGTAGATCTTTAGTATCTTAAAATCTAGAGGATGGAAGGGCTAAGATTAGGAGACTTTCGATAAGAGATGTGGATGAGCTGGTATCCCTAAGGTGTAACAGTTTATTCCTTGGGGGGGGGGGGGCAGTAAGGATACAGATTAGTTCTCTTGTTGTTGGTTTCTTCTAACCACCCAAGTAACAGCATAATATCTGGGAGTGGGTGTGGTGGACTGATGGGCAATGGAGTGGTCCTGACTGGGAGCACTGATTCTTAGACCTTACAATTGGTTGAGAGAACTGTGACATGTTATATGATGGGGCTCCTTGATTGGAAGGGAGGGAGGATGGAGGCTGAAGGATGTTATTATGTCATGAGGGAGAGGAAAGGAGTTGTATCATGGTGGTGATGGAAAGAAAAATAGATGGATGAGGGCATGTATCATGGACCTGATCCAATTCTTTCTGGTCCAGCTCACAATGGAAATCATCCTTTAGATCTGGATTCTATCATAGGACAATGGCCAAATGAACAGAATTTGCAGAATCTTATAATCATACCCTTGTGATCAGATCATTCTGTTTCTTGCCCTAGCACCCCACTGAATGGGGGAAGAGCCTATTTGATTGGTTCATGCCAGGCACCTAATGGCAGTACTTGATTCAAAAGGAATTTGGGATTGTTCTTGAGGTTCTGAGGCATAGTTCAGCTAAAACCTTAATTGCAGCTGGAATGAGGGGCAAAAACAGCCTTCTACCAAATCAGGCCTATGCAGGTTTTCAAAGAAACTTTAGGTGACATAAGCTTGTGAACAAACTTTGTTGTTGTTAGTTGCAAAGTCATGTCCAACCCATCGCAACCCTATAGACAATGTTCCTCCAAGCCTTCCTGTTCTATACCATCCTCTGGAGTCCATTTAAGCTCATGCCTACTGTTTCGGTGACTCCATCCAACCACCTCATTCTCTGTGTCCTCAATCTTTCCCAGCATTAGGCTCCTCTTCAGTGAGTCCTTCCTTCTCATTAGGTGGCCAAAGTATTGGAGTTTCATCTTCAGGATCTGGCCTTCTAAAGAGCAGTCATGGTTGATCTCCTTTAGGACTGAACAGTTTGATCGCCTTGCAGTCCAAGGGACTCTCAGGAGTCTTCTCCAGCACCATAGTTCAAAGGCCTCAATTCTTCGGCCCTCAGCCTTTCTCATGGGTCAACTTTTACAGCTGTACATTGCAACTGGGAAAACCATAGCCTTGACTATACGCACTTTTGTTGGCAGAGTGATGTCTCTGTTTTTTAGTATGCTGTCTAGATTTGCCATAACTTTCCTCACCAGGATCAAGCATCTTTTAATTTCTTGGATGCGTTCCCCATCTTGGAGCCCAGGAAAATAAAATCTGTCGCTACCTCCATTTCTTCCACATCTGTTTGCCAGCAATTGAGAGGGCCAGATGCCATGATCTTAGTTTTCTTAATGTTGAGTTTCAAGCCAGCGTTTGCACTCTCCTTCACCCGCATCAAGAGGCTCTATAGTTCTTCTTCACTTTCTGCCATTAGAGTGGTGGTATCTACATATCTGAGGTTGTTGATATTTCTCCTGGCAATCTTAATTCCAACTTTTGATTCATCTAGCCCTGCCTTTCTCATGATGTGCTCTGCATGTAAGTTAAATAGGCAGGGCAACAGTATACAGCCTTGCCGGACTCCTTTCCCAATTTTGAACTGCTCAGTGGTTCCGTGTCCAGTTTGCACTGTTGCTTCTTTACCTGCATATAGGTTTCTCAAGAGACAAATAAGATGGTCTGGTACTCCCATCTCTTTAAGAACTTACCACAATTTGTTGTGATCCACATAATCAAAGGCTTTAGCATAGTCAATGAAGCAGAAGTAGATGTTCTAAAGAACAAACTTTAGATTAAATTTTAATAGTCCTCACAGGGTAGAGTGATGAAAGCAATATCAAGGCATAACAATGCAAGCCGCAACACTTTTGTAAATGTGTGAAGTTGAATGAATGTAAAAGTGGGAAAGATTGAAAATTGCTGATTTCTTACTATCATGAAGACAGATTTAATATCCTCAAAGCTTATTAAATGACTGTCCCCATCTATTACCGGTAGCAAAGCTATACCTGATATTAACTTTATTATGGAATTTGCTTAATGCAAACCCAGTTTAAAAATTACAACTCATGCAAAAATGATTGGGGTTTACAAAGCTTTCAAAAGAGATGCTTTGGAACTTACGGAGATGCATAAAGCATGGGCCTCTTTTTAATTTACACCAGCTGCATCTTTTTGAAGGTTGATGAGGCTGCTTTAACAATTTGAAAGAAGTATGTAAAACATGATCTTTGGTTTTGTGAAGCATCTCTTTTGAATCCTTCATGTTTCTCTAGATCATCAAACTTTATGAAAATCAACTGTTTAACCAATTAAATGCGAGATAGTTCTTGAATAATAGCTACCCGTGACATGTTTTATACGGGAAAAATATTTGGCAACAATAAACAAGGTCATTGTTATATATGTGATGATTCAGTACAAATATGTTTCCCTTTTATTTCCTTATGTCCATTAAACCAAGCAGCTGCTCTCTCCAAATTTTAAACCTACATAGATGAATTTCCAAAATAAAAGTAAAATATATTTAATATAAAATACTTTGTATAGTATAATCAGTGGATTTATAACATTAATTTCATTCTGTAACTAGCCGGAAGACATTGTCCAAATTTTGTTTTAAACAGAAAACTCCTATCTGACAATGCAGTCCTCTACTGTCAGTCTTATTTTTCTATCTATTAATTTTGCTCTCCTGTATTTAATATGCTGGGAGTCTGTTATGTTACTTTAAGTATTTTTCTTTATGCGTAACAATATTAGAAACTTTATTAGGCTTTTAGAACTTAGAACTTTATCCCAAGCGCTCTAAGAACATTGTTCCATCTGGCTCTTGTTCCTTTCTTATGCCCACTGGTGATAAAATATCCAAAAGAGCTTTGCTCAATGCCAGATCAATTCTCACAGGCAGGTTATACACAATTTTATATCAACAACTCAATTAGATAAATATTGAACAAATATATCACACATAGTCGTTATTATGATTATGGCACAGCTGAAATAAACAATTGAAATTTATTGGGGGAATTTGACTAGCAGAAAAGGAGTAAGAGCCCTCCACTTTCTCTTGAAATTTTTACCTGCTCAGTAAAAAGCATTGTGCCTAGTTGTGCATTGTTCCACACAATATTTAACTCTTGCAGCTTGATAATTCATCTATGCTTAGTTGATGCAAAAATCCTTTCCTTACCATCAATTGTAACAGTATATTTTCTTTTAAGCATTGAAGTATTAGTGCATGATATCCAGAAAATGTGGACCACAAGTATTTTATCTACCTACTTGTCTTACATGTAAAAGAGGCAAGTTTGTTGTTTTTTCAATGCAGAAAATGTCATGGAGGTGACAGTACATTATCATTCCTACTTTATCTCTTTAATGCTCTGCTGTTTTCATCTGTTCTATTTTAAGTCATCTGGGAGCTTGGCCTAAAAAACATTCTTAAAGTTGGGAATGGATGAAATAAAAAAAAATGAGTATTCTTTTTATCACAGTGCAGATTTTTAATTATTTTTTCCAATTACAGAAACTATACTTAAACAACAATAAAAATTCCTAAAATCATTGTTCCAGCAGGGTTCTATTGCTAGAAAATTAGCAATAAAATGAAACTTGTGGTTGGAGTCTGTGCTGTGATTGTGTCTTATTTGAATTTCACAAAAATAGATTCCACAATTACTGTGCCAGAAAATTCATACTGTAAGTTTAAAATGTAAATTATTATAAAGACAAAATTAGCATTTTCAATGTACAAAAAATAAAACATGAATTTCACAATTACATGGAACATTAGAATTTTAAGCAAACAATGTTCAATGATTGGGCATGATTGCTTTTCCTTTAAAAAAATTCCATAGATATTTGATTTAATTTATTTTTTCTATTACTCTCTTGAGGAATCCTGTCAGGTTCTTGAAAAACTCCAGAGTTACATAAAACACAGTTTAAAAAAAAACCTGCATCACATGGTCATTGGCACAGAAAGATAAACTTATGTCTTCTTTATGTATGTACCAGTGGTGGGTTACAACCGGTATGCCCCAGTACGGGCGTACTGATGCCTGCCAGGAGCACTGGGTATCATTCCGGTATGGTGCTCTGGAGGGCCTGCCCGCGCTCCTTACCGGTATTTGAGTACGGTGCCTGCGCGACACTCTGCCAAGCAGCTGGAGCGTCGCAGAGGCATTGCGGTGCATTGCAGGCGGTAAGTACACATGTGTGCTGCGCACGTTCATTTGGTGGATGCCGGACCCCGTTGCACCGTACTGGTTGCAATGGGATCCAGAACCCACCACTGGTATGTACTCTCATATACATATGCATTTCTAGACATTTCTTAATCTTCAGATGTTAAAAACCTCATGTTAAAAACTATAGAGAATAAATATTGTCTGATATTTATTTATAGTCACTATTGCATGTCAACAATCAAGAATGCAGAATCATCTTACTCCTAAAAAAGCTTTCTTGAATCCATTATGTTATCCAGAAAAATGTACAGCTGCTGATTTCTGGATACTGAAATTAAAGTTTAATCATGTTGGATTCTAATTTTCACACTCCTTCATATACACATAGTTAGAAACTCTAGATTAAATGACTCAATGAGATGTTATCCTCCATCCCTGGTTAAAAAGTCATGGAAGCCTGGGATGGGAAATGGTACTGTGCACATGCTCCTTAGTTTATAAACATGAGCACAATTGTTGCAATACTGCACAACTTCAGGATGTGATATGACAGCTACGGCTTAGCATCTATTGTAAATCCAGTTATTGTTTTTGTAAATCATAGCTTATAACTAAGTCATTACAATTACATACTTTATATGTAATTATTTACTGTGCATTTGCAACAACTTCATGCTGTGTAAAAAGCTAACCATTGACTGTTCAAGCTACATCCAATTACCAACCCCAACCCTGACTAGTATGGCTTAGGAAGATAGATAAATACTGTAATCTAAGTCCAGGGAGTTTTCTTCTCAAATCTGCAAAAAAGGAAATTTATCCAAGTTGTATTCACATAGTTCACATGGTAACCAAGCAGAGGTGGTATTCAGCCAGTTCTGACAGGTCCTGGAGAACTGGTAGTGGAAATTTTGAATAGTTTGGAGAACAGGCAAATAGGCTGCCCCCACCCCCACTACCTGCCAGACAATCTTCTTTTGTTGCTCTGAACAGGAGAATGGAGCTGGAAAGCAGGTTAGTAGGGTGAAGAGGGAATGGGGATTTTGCAGTAACCTGCCATGCCCACAAAGCCATGCCCACAAAACCACGAACTTGTAGTAAAATTTGTTGAATCCCACCACTGCAACCAAGACATGGTATGGTTTCTGAAGTAAACTCACATTGACTGGCTTCAAACAATGCAAAACCAAAACCAACCAAACTATAGCATTGAAAGTGAACTGTGAAATGTAACACCAGCTGCTGGAATTAAAGAGCTAAGGATAAGCAAGCACACCACAAAATTGATGCTGAATACCACCCTTTTTGTAAAATACTTGCATAAGAAGTAAAGTCATCTCTGCGTTCAAATGAGACTATTTAAGTAAGGCCTTGTCTCCCTTCTCCTTCTATACTTCGGATTATATCACCAGCTGGTTTATGAGTAGTGATGATGGCTATTAAAAGGTCTAAGAACTCTATCAGCCTCACTTCCTGAAAATGAGTTCTTCAGCTACAGGCATGACCTATTTAGAAGTGCTTAAGATACAACAATGATAAAATGTCAGCAGGCAGAATGAGTAATGACAACTTTGAAATTTATCTCAGATTGAAAAGGTTGGGGGATAATGGTACTTGTGCACAGTCTTTCAAAAACAGTCTTCTGGGCTGCCAAATAGGCTTGTACACTTAAAAACGTACTAGAGATTAGCCATATCTTTGCCGTTTGTGAAAGCCATGAAGAATGCAACATTATTTTCCATTTGTAATGAAAGCATTTCTTTTGGTCTTGTTCTGTTGTCAATTTATTAGTGACTATCCAAACCGTAGCTTTTCTGATCAAAGGAACAATGGACCATTTTCACAAGTGAAAATGAAAAGTGCTTTTCAAACACATAGCAATCAATTTCTGTCAATCAGAAATTCAACAGGAGGCTTTACAAGAAGGAATTCAGCTGCTTGCTCACCACCTGGCCATTATTTCAGTATCATTTTCAAAATTTGCATAAAGATCCACAGGGATTGACTGCCCTGATTTCACAGTGAGCGAAGGACTAATTATTGTGATATACTGTAAAATCTGATGTACAAAGGTTCAATTCTTTGGATGCTTCTGTTGTTAGATCCAAAATACAAGAAAAGGTAGACAGCTGTTATATTTGCTATCACCTTAAATTCTTAACAAACTCTGAATACTGTATGGAGAGGGGTATCAAACTTGTGACATTACATGACTATCATGACTTTTTCCACCTTCATTAAATGGGGAGGGAGGGGGGTGTAGCCAGTGGGCCCCAAGTTTGACACCTGGTATAGAGCCTGTTTTTAGGTCGTGCAGAGTTAAGTTCCTGTCACACTTCCCACTCGATTGTTTAGCCTGTTGCATTAAGAAGAATGCTTTCTGTTGTGTTTGTGCTACCCAGTCCCTGTAGTTTGTAAATGATGTAAGATATTGCATAAACCCAGATAATGGTGGTTCATTCTATATACCATTAAGCAAACTATGATTTAGCACATTGCGTTCAGATCTCCAAATCTCAAAAGTATTTTGTTTCAGTTCATAGAAAGTTTTCTAATCAACTTTCAAACTGTAGTAATGATGCAACTACTGTTCCAATGTCACTTGGTTCTAGATACAGCTGACAGGCTGTCCCTAGTGCATGTTATTTCAACTGAAGAATAAACAGATGTAGAGGTAAAACTTTCAGTTGAGTGAGCTCTTAATCTGTCCCAAAGCTGGCTCACTGACACTGTTTTAAAGTATAGTTTACAGTTTATAGCTATTGCTTTGCAATAGGGCAAGAATTTGCCCTATAGTTTGCCAGCTATTGGGCTACTCTTTATAGTTTCTATTCCTGCATGATTTCTATCATGTGGTAAATTTTAATGTGATTTAATGGGTTTCTTTAGACATACATATATACATACACATACACACCAGTGGTGGGCTGCAGGCGGTACGCCCCGGTACGGGCATACCGGAGCCTGCCTGGAGCACCCGATACCATTCTATTCCGGTGCTCTGGAGGGCCCACCCACCTGCCGGAGCTCCTTACCTGTCTTTTAAGCATTTGGCGCTTCCACGCACACGCATGGTGCGTACAACGCCTGCATGATGCTCCGCCGAGCAGCTGGAGCATCGCGGAGGCTTGCGGAGGCGTGGAGGCAGGTATGACGCATGCGTGCACCGTACGCATCCATGTAGGCGACACCGGGCCCGTTCCAACCGTACCGGTTGGAACGGGATCTGGAACTCACCACTGATACACACACACACACACACACACACACACACACACACACACACACACAGAGCCTACTTAAAACAAAGTGAGTTCAATACAATACAATACAATACAATACAATAATAGAGTTGGAAGGGACCTTGGAGGTCTTCTAGTCCAACCCCCTGCCTAGGCAGGAAACCCTATACCGTTTCAGACAAATGGCTATCCAACATCTTCTTAAAGACTTCCAGTGTTGGGGCATTCACAACTTCTGGAGGCAAGCTGTTCCACTGATTAATTGTTCTAACTGTCAGGAAGTTTCTCCTCAGTTCTAAGTTGCTTCTCTCCTTGATTAGTTTCCATCCATTGCTTCTTGTTCTGCCCTCAGGTGCCTTGGAGAATAGCTTGACTCCCTTTTCTTTGTGGCAACCCCTGAGATATTGGAACAATGCTATCATGTCTCCCCTAGTCCTTCTTTCTCTTAAGCTAAACATACCCAGTTCCTGCAACCGTTCTTCATATGTTTTAGACTCTAGTCCCCTAATCATCTTTGTTGCTCTTCTCTGCACTCTTTCTAGAGTCTCCACATCTTTTTTACATCGTGGCGACCAGAACTGAATGCAGTATTCCAAGTGTGGCCTTACCAAGGCATTATAAAGTGGTATTAACACTTCACGTGATCTTGATTCTATCCCTCTGTTGATGCAGCCTAGAACTGTGTTGGCTTTTTTGGCAGCTGCTGCACACTGCTGGCTCATATTTAAATGGTTGTCCACTAGGACTCCAAGATCCCTTTCACAGTTACTACTACTGAGCAAGGTATCACCTATACTGTACCTGTGCATTCTGTTTTTGTTGCCTAAATGTAGAACCTTACTCAGTTTTACAGAATTTAAAAACAACAAAAACATACTTTAAACAGTGACCATAAAGGGAACCCAACTATCCCTCCGTAGCCTGAAAAACCCAGAAGGCCCATCCACCCTTTTCAACCCAAAGCTGGAGGGAAATGCCAGGTTTTAAAATAATGCTTTAACACAGGCAAGGTGGAAGCCTTGTGGTTTTCTGGGAGAAGTCAATTTTGAAACAGAGGAGAAAATTGTAAAGAATTTTCATTGTGTTCTGTGCATAGCAACCCACCCAACACCTAGTCTTCTTTCTAAACAACGATTTTGTATTCAGAGCACATAATAAAAGAACTAAACTCTTGGTGCTAATTCTTTATTTAGAAAACAGTATGGTGTCATGAATAGATTTTACACAATCCAGACAACCACTAGAAGATTGTGGCACTGCTTTTGACACTATCTTGTGTCTAGAAAAGATAAATCTTATTACATTCTTTTCCAAGAGGCAGTGTTATTAAAAATAGACTACACTAGTCACAAGATGTATTATCAAGAGTCTTTATTATTTTTTGTTTTAACCTACCAGTTAAAGAAATATTTGCTTTTTTAATATAACCAATGTGGATACTGCATGTCTTGATTTTAAATATCTTAAAACAAAATTCTATTCTGACAGGAAGAAGGTCCAAATACATGAATCACAAGAAATATCTGATATATATATAATCATTCTGAACCTGGCAGCTTTCATTAATTATATTGATTTATATATTGCTTCCCATATCAAAGGAGAATAATCAGTTTGAGAAGTGTCTTAAGATTTTGAGTGGCCCTAATTCAGCAAAGGTGTGAAAGCTTTGCTAAAACATAAAATGAAAATGGTATAGAAATTGCTAGTTGTATTTTGTAATTTTGGCAATATAATTGCTGTTTATTTCTACATAAATCTAAGTCACATTAGACATTGTTTTAGAAATATTGCACACTTCATTGTTTATGTACTTTAAAATTGTATATGCCTCATCTTATGTAGCATAACCCTGGTAGTTTATAAATAGTAATAAAACAATGAAAAGGATAAAACCAACAGCACATCTCTCAGGTCTGATAAACAGTGGTATGGGATCAGCCTCACCCTACCCTAAGACTACTGGGAAACCCCAGGATAGAGGCCTGGAGGAAGTGTTTCCCAAAGGGGAAGGGCTACTATGGAGAAGGTGTGCTGCCTAAGTCACCCTGGAGGGTAACATCCACTTTATTTGGCTTATCTCCTTAGGGAAAGAGGATGCCACAAATAAACTGATCTTGTGATATTCATGCTTTAAAGATGATAACCATCACTTTACAATATATCTGCAAAAGAACTGGAAGCCCATGTAACTCATATAACAGCACTGCACGTATGATATACCCCAAACTGTGCACACCACTGCATTACGAACCCCTTGTAGTTTCAGATGGTCTTTAAAGGCAATTCTTCCAAAGCACAAGGCAGGCATGTAACCTTTCCAGTCCAAAACCGCCTATAATTGCCACATGAGATGGATCTGTGCAAAGCTCTCTTACCCATAACTGCCACCTGCTCCTTTAGTAGGAACCATGAGTTGAAGAAAATCCCCAAACTGTACACCATCTCTACCCAAAGGAGCTCAACTCCAGCAGAACTCAAGGACAATATCTCATCAGGTCTAGGGATCAAAAGCTCAGACATACTCCTTTTTGCTAGGGTTGAGTTGAAGCTATTTTCTTCCCAAACCAGTTTCCAGGTAATGAATCAAAACCAGGACAAAATTGCTTGGTTGATCAGGGATAGAAATGTATAACTGAGTCTTATCAGTGTGATATCAATCCCTATCAGAAGATGACTTCTCCCAGTGGCCTCATGTAGATGTTAAAGAGGAGAAGTAACATTTTAAAACCCTGAGATAGCCCACATTGCAAAGGACCAGGATTTGGCCTTTTCTTCCTTCTCTGCACCCACAACATGGACTGGAACCTCCCACAGAGGCGAAGCTGCTACAGAGCATTCTACTCCGCCAATCCCAGAACTGTTCCGGAAAAATATCATAATCAATGGTATCAAATGCCACTGAGAGATTCAGGACAGCTAAGATGAATGCAGCATCCTCTGCAGGTTACCAACAAGCATAACAACAATGTCTCAGTGCTGTAGCATGACCTAAACCCTGACTGAACAAGGTCTACACTGAGTCTGATATTTGGGTCATATAATTTAGTCTTTTTTTTTACCATTGTGTTAATGGTACCTATGCTTCTCTAAACATGGTTATACTTGAGTTTTTATCTGTTTCAGCCAGGATTGGTTCAAGAATGATAGGACATACAGTCCAACATCAGTATCACAACAAATTCCATATCCTTATTTTGCACTGGTTCTAAATCTCCAGCAAACTGCTTTACAATAGTATATGCAGGAGGCGTTTTTATAGCAAACCCAATTACCGACAGTATCTAATGTACTGTTATTCATTGTATTTATAGCTATTCCTGCTTTAATTCTATCCTTCTATGAGAAATGCAATATTATCATCAGATTTTCATCTGACAATATACCTCCGGAAAAAAAGCAAAAAAGCAAAAAGAAAAGAGAACAGGTCACCCTGCGAAGGCCACAAAGAAAGATAATTAAATGTTAACACCGCTCCCCCCCCCCAATTGTTTGGCTTTTGCCTGTGTTTATGATATTGAATCTGTACTTTTGGCCTTGCATATGATTAACCACGGCAACTGCATTCCTTTGATCCTTTTAGATCATTCTGTAATTTTTAATTCCAGTGACTGAGAGTTCATCCAGATGGTAGATGCTAACAGAATTTAATGTGTAATTAGTCCCTCTTTTCCTCCTAAATGTTTTTGCCCAATTAAAGAGAAAATTAAAGACCTGGGAAAACAGGAGAGAGGGAAAGAGAGAGATATGATACACTAAACATCTCATTTTACCTTCTACTCTATTAAATTCCACAAATTAGTAATGGTGAAACACTGTAAGACCAAAGTCCAGGAGCATCCTGAGACGTTGGTAACACCTATTAGTAGTTACATAATGGTTGGTGGTTATTTTCTCAAGTATTTATGAGTGGAATACAGTCAGATACGGAATATGTTATCTCACTCTAAGATATGGGACTTTCCTATCAACAACCTGGTCCTTGGCGAAATAAATTTATTTGTTTTCAAATGTATTGTATTTATGCACTACATAATAATATTCCGTATTCACATATTAGTGACATATCAACTACAGTTATAAATCAGTGTCATTTAATTATGCACACAAATTACCCTACCATCTCCAACTCTCAGCATGTAAAAGACATTACTGGTTAAATGACAAGATTATGAGTTGGAAATAAATGCAACCTGTCTTGTTGAAAATAGCTGCAACTTAAACTTTTTGGACAAGCTTTCAAAAAATCATTCATTCTTCAGAGTTAGAATTAAACAAACAATTAAAATATCCTTTGATTCAAGCTCATATTGTTGTAAATACATAGATGTGGACAAGTGGCTTTCTTAATAGTAGTAGTAGTTTCTCACTGTCTACTTCCATGGGGCTTTTTACTTAATGGTTAATTCCGAAGTTCTATGCTTCCCTGGAAGCATTTATACAAATATTAACCAGGTGTAACTCTGCTAGCTTTTTGAAATTAGCCAATGGTGGGTTATGTTTTCACCTGCTATGCTCTGTTTTGGAGATTTAGCTCTGTTTATTACTGGCTCTCTTCAGCTTATTTGAACCACAGCAAAAAATTATATTTTCTTACAAGTCATTATAACGCTGCAGATCTAGTGATTAATCAAGTTTCCTGCAGATGGATTTATGAAGGCAACAGCTGTCAAGAGCCAATGCAAAGGACAGAGACTAGGCTTCATTACAGAAACAATGAACAGGGGCCAGCCACTCATCATACTATGACATGGATAGAACTTAGTTCATAACTAAGCATAGAAAAAAAATGAATTTTGGATAGTCATACACATGAGGCAAATAATTTGAATCATCATGGTGATCGCTCTATTCTTTTTATTTATTAAGACTTTACTAAGATCTTATTAGAGCTTGGTATTTTCATTTCAAACTGTTTCTAGTTCTCGCCTCAGTTTGGATGAGGCTTGATCAAATACTTGCAGGGCTCAAGCACTTTTCTTTCACTCATTCTGAAAGAGGTAGGCTCTTTGGGAGACTGCCTATAGATGATAAGATCTACTGTATGCAAAGAAAGATATAATCTGCTCTGGATTGAAATAAAGGATCTTTAATCTTTGTTTTTAGCTTTTGCTCTTGATAACTGTTGTTCATACATCAGAAAAAGGATACTTTTGAGGGCAAAATGGCACAGAAACGAGAAATGTCTGTAGCTCCAAATTGTTGGTTTCAGTTGATTCATTCAAAACTTTACTGTCTGGCTCTGGAAAGTCCACAGTGCAATGTACGTCTACAGAAATGTGTGCCTTTTGTTTGTGTATTGAGAGTTTTTTTTGTAAAGGCTAACGGGAATTTTCAAACACCAGCAATAAAAAAGAGGCAGCTATGATATGTGGGATGCTGAGTCAATACTAAAAGAAAAAAAAGCTTTCAATCAGGATGTTGTTGCTTGTTAACACTTTTCAAAACCCACAGCAGGATATTGCCTTTTTATACTGTTTGGTGGTCTGAAATGCAGTATGTGACTGTCAACACATTCTGGATAGTTTTGACAACCTAACCAAGATGGATTTCAACTTCAAAGTTATTTTCTGCTAGGAAAAGAAAATGAATATTTAGCTTTCTTGTTCCGCTTTACTTTGTTTCATGTTAATTTACACTATGGATGGAAAAGCTGTGATTCTTTCACTGTTGGAGAATCACAATTCCCAGCCTTTTTAATTGAAGTCATGTCTAGTTAACATCTAGGGAACTATCATATACATTTATAAGAGAGCCCTGTGGTAGAATTATATCAGTTTTGTAACTTTATACATTTTTATTTGCAAAGAATTTAAAAAGTCCACTATATTTCCAGTGGGAAAAGACGTTCTGATCGATCTTATTGATGTATGAATACTACGTTTCATACTAGAAAGACCGTGCTTTGTTTTTCTTATAACAATATTATAATTGCCTACAGCAATTGTGTGCAGCTGTTGATTGATAACTAGAGATTAAAAAATCATTTAAATTATAAATAATAGAATCTAAAAACTTGAGAGGGACTCTGAAGCATCTCCATAATTTGTGCCTAAAGTATAATTTCTGCTCTGACAATATACAAAAAGTAATCACTTAATATAAAAAGTAATCATTCAATCTCTTTAATCCATTTTATATGTACAAGTTTAGCAAACGTAGTTTTTGGAGCCCAGCCTTTGCACACTACTCAAAAATCTGTTTTTGAGGACACAATGGTATGCACCCCATTTGAACATGGTAAGCACCCTCTATTAATCTCAATTATTCTTTACTGTCCCTAATATTTTCTTAGTAAAAAACCCAATATAATGTGTCCTCACTTGTGAAAACTCAAACTCTTCTACAGGGTTCAGTTTTTCAACTATTTACTTTACACTGAACACTTAACAAGCAGACTATTCATTTTTATTTGCCTGGCTAAAAATAGTTAACACTTCTTGTCTAGATAGGAACAGAATAACTAACTTAAGCTGCTTCCTTTGGAAGTAGTCACACGAACAAGCTATTTGCAGTCACATCAGTGCTCCTTAATGCTAGACATTTTAACTTATTTTCATTCAAATAGGAATGGGCATTCAGTATGTGCATGAATGTAAAAACATTTAAGGATCCCGTGAAATTCATTTCCATTAAATAGGATTCTAGCTGACGAATCATTTTACTTGAAAGGATATTGAAGAAGACACATTCCAAAATAGCTATTGACTCCACTTTGTTTCCAGACACAAAATTCAGTTAGTTCCTTACAACCTATTTAGTTCTTAACAGCCAATATGTCTGGAACACTGTTCTCACTTGAACCATCCCCTTCACATAGGTTTGCCCAAGAGAGCCCTTAACAAGTTCTACTTCCTACAAAAAGGCAGCACTGGCTACTGAAGTCATTTCCATGGCGGCATCTTACATTTGAAAATATCTTTTCTGAAAAATAATATTGATGATAAACATTTTGTCTTTTCAGTTTATTTATTTGTAAAATATATAGGCCGCTCATCTTACCTCAAGTAACTGTCGGTGGCTTACAATCATAGCCATAAAAATATTTTTCCTCAGCTGATTAATGTTTTAATGAAGTTGTTTGTTGCAGTAATCAGATGTTGAAGGTTTTTTGAATTACATTGAATAGATGGAGATTCCAACAGAAAAAAGTACAAGTTACCTGATAAAATACCTTCTTTTAATACCCTTATAACAGGAGAATCCCTTTTGGCATTCAACATCTGCACATGTAGAAGAGTGTATACAACTTGTGATTTATCTCTATTTATGTTTGCCTATTTTTCTACTGTGCATAAAACCTTAGTATTGCACTGAAAAAAAACATGACTTGACATGATGAAAAGTTCTTCCAAGTGATTGGTAGGAGTTGATGTCATCAACTGATTGGCAGGAGGTTTAATTGACTTTCCTAAACCATGCAATCTAAGGTGTGAATTAGGGAGTTTCCAAAAGATGCAGCCTATGTGAATAAAATGCTGTCATTTTTCATCGTGATGTTAACAAGTATGCTGGAGCCCAGGGGATTAAATGAAATAAAATCTCCAAATGAGTGAAGCAAGTTCAATTCCCTTCCCAACCCTAGTTTAGCTCCATGCTTCTCAATAATTAAGACAGAGCAGGTTAATATTATTTACTGAAGTTAAAAATAATCTGGCCAGCTACTACAAATATTTCTGTGATGCTAATTTGAATTTTGATAGTGACTAACAAATTATTAGTAGTCTTAGTTTGCAATTTGTTTGGTGTGGGATCCTAGTAAATATTACCCAGAGTGGGTAGTAAAACTGTTCAGTGCCCAAATATTCTCCCAGACTACTAAATATACCGTAGATGGTAAGAAGTGTATAACCATTCCATCTCGCCTTCCTCTCCCTCCTATAACTTATCACAGGACTATAAACCATCATGTCCAAAATTTAATATTTTGACGAGCCTTTTGCAGGATTGTCTTGCAGTCCAGGTTTGTGCTTATGGGTAGGTTTGTTTTATTTTCTGCTTTTAATTTGATCAGCAATACATCTTTGTATTTACTCTGTACATTTTACATTGCTTAATAAAGAGTTAGAATCCAAACTAATGAATAAACCCCTCTCCTTAAAATGCCACCTACTTTGAAATGTGCCTTCTTTCCCCACCCTCCCCAACTTCTTCTAGGACCAGCAGCCAAATTTAGAAACAAGGGAAACTATTGATGCCTTTTACGTCGCTATCATCAATGACCTTGGTGAAAGATGTATAAAAGCCAGGAACAGCAGAATCTCCTTAGTTGGTCCTTTTCTTGCCAGGGTAGGTATTAACCTCTCTTCTTTCTGAAGATATATGAGTATATTTAGAGCCTGGTATTCTATAAAGTTTGATTGGTACTGTATGTTTTTCTGCTAAGATATAAAGGTTTAGTTTTGCTACCCACATAAACAGAGAATGTTGTTTTAGTAGCGCTGACCTACTGCCAATAATGTATATTGCATTAAATGCTTAGTGTTCTGAAAGGAGATTGGGATCTGTGTTGTATTAAAGATGGACTGATACATTTTTAGTCATATTTTCTATTTTTTCCAAATATCATTGGGACTCATTCTGTGATACAGTTTAAACAGATTGTGGACTGAGATTAAGTCAGAGCTGAGCTGGAATCCTTTAGGAATAAATAGTTTAAACCAACTCTTATCACAGGCAAGAAAATATTGAACATAGCAGTGGTATACAGCTGTTTGTTGGGACTTTTCTTTGGTTTGTATTCTTCCTGTTTCTATTTATAATACTCTTCTTTTTAACTCTCCAATATTTCATTTTTAAAAAATT
Source organism: Natrix helvetica (assembly GCF_964273705.1). Classification (NCBI taxonomy): domain Eukaryota; kingdom Metazoa; phylum Chordata; class Lepidosauria; order Squamata; family Natricidae; genus Natrix; species Natrix helvetica. The sequence continues at coordinate 36,402,086 of NC_138550.1, read as the reverse complement.
CAAGCATCATTTTATTTTCCTTTATTTTATTTTAAATAATCAATACTAATTTGTGCCACCAGTTAGAATTTCATTTCTTCCTACTTTTAATATTACTTAATATTTCTGTCCAATGTTTGTTTATCCCAGGAATTACATCCTATTGCCATAGTTTGTACAACACATTATGAGATCTTTCTGAAATTAGTCTAATATTTGAAGACTATGGAATATCTTAACAGATGAGAAACCATGTGTAGAAAAGATTAATTCTATTATTTCCAATTTTAATAGCTGAAAATTCATAAAGATTACTCAGACTTTCTGTTTTGGGATAAAAATCTTGATACAGTAGCCCTGATTAATGAACATATAAAAGAAACCCTAGAGAGATTTTTTGTCACTGATAATATGAAATTACAAGCAGAGGTCAATTGCATTCAGTGTAGTTTTCAGTGAATAAGACATTTGTTGTACACAAAAGAAACTTCTCACCTTCCACTTTTTTTAACCAAGGCTTTTTAAAAATAAATCTTATAAGTTTGTACAAAATGATAGAATTACCACCAAGAAGGTATTATGTCAGATGTATAAACCTCAAGAGCACAAATAAGAACTAATGTTGATTATTCTTTTGAATGTCTAGTTTTAAAAGGAACTAATCAGGGATGGCTATTATCCTTCTGTTTAATTTATTTACAAAAACATTAACATTAGCAACATTCAAAAAGTAATATAAAGGGCAAAATGCATTTCTTAAATTTCTCACTCCTTATTCTTTCAAACCTAGTACATTTGGATAATTGTATTTAAAAAGGCTTCAAAAGTTTTGCAAAAATATCAGGCCTATCAATTATTTAAAAACCATAAAGCATGGATATACAGGATAGAGTGTACAGTATATGTACAGGATATATGTATAACTGTATATCTGACCTTATGGAAAAAGAAGGGCCAATCTGGAACAAATGCCTTTAATAAAGTAAGTTAGTAAGTTAAAGCATGAAGGGGAGACACACTATTAATCTATAAAGTGTCATGGCTACTTTGGTTTCAACTAAATTCATGTTATGAGCAAAGAGGATACTAGAACTTGTAAACATGGTTTTTGAGAAATCAATAATTATTCTGCTCAAGCTAAAAGTTTAATATAATAAATATAATAAATTTACTCATATTTGTTATATTTATAGGTGACCCTACACCAGGTTTGAGATAAGTTTAAGAGTCAGATTTAGGCAAGGCATAAGAGCCATATTGCACTCTTATATGTTTCAAGGCAGGAATTATATTGGAAGACCTTACATTTATATAGGAATACTATTCCTATAGGAATACTATATAAAATACATAATTATAGAATAGGTGATGGTGGGTTATAATAAAATGGACTCTGTTCCATTTTAGGTGGCAATGCAGTAAAGCCTCAAAATTTTGAGGAAAATCTTTGACAAAATAATAGCAATAACTAAACAATGAAGATGTTCATATCAAATTTAAACATATTATATACAGTATATTTGATGGATCTTACAAAGCAAAAATCATATTATTTCCTGCTTCTAGCAGCAAAGTTAATTTTCATGGCTATTGAAATATCTGCAACTATTTTTGCTTGAAAAATGATTTACTAAGATTTAATAAGATATCCATTTGTCTGAAGTGGTGTAGGGTTTCCTGCCTAGGCAGTGGGTTGGACAAGAATACCTTCAAGGTCCCTTCCAATTCTGTTATTCTATAGTCTGATCTACTGCTCAGCTTGAGAAGAGAAAATAATTGTACAGAAATTGGCAGAATTTTATCTGTTTTATAATAGCAAAATTAATACTCATCAAAATATGGAAAGTATAAATGAGCTGATACAAGAATTTAGAAACTATTTTATTTTGCATAATGAAACAATGTAATAATACCATTTGTAATGGTAGAAATTTTATTTAGTAAGTCTTCATTTGACTCATAATGGCTTTAGATCAGGTTCTTTTAATAAATAACACCGCTTCCATTATTACTTTCATTTTTGAAATGTGCACAGCCCTGGTATTTATTTTATTACTATAAAATAAACAAAAACTGAACAGTCTCCTGGCCTGCTTGTTTTGAAGATGAATGAATGAATGAATGAATGAATGAATGAATGAATGAATGAATAATGTGATCCTGTTGATACCAACATTCATTTATAATGGAGAAAAATCATATATTTAAAAGATTGCAGTATCACTTTTATTCAAATTCATAGTTAGAATCCAATTAGAGTTTCTAAATCCCAAGTTATCTTTAAATTCAAACTTTGAGGGAAAAATAAGCAATATGCCCTGTGACTAGTTCATTTTGTATCATAGGTCTTCTCATATTTGAGCATTCTCAGAATCTGTAACAGTTTATGGTCCTATTTAATCTGTTTCCCCTTATGAGAAAATTTTAGCAAAATGTTACAAGATTTCTGTGTTCACTGCAAGAAGAAAGAAATGCTATACCTTGGTTTTTGTAATCCACTCAGAGAACAGTAATAATTATAAATTATAATGGTGCATGAGCAATTATATACTAAATATCTCCAAGGAATTTTTCCATTCACTCCACAAGAAATCTGAACAACAAAAGATATTTGATTTTCTAAATTTCATCTATGCATTATTGTATTTGCCTCATCAATTTACATAACTGCTCACTCAATACAAAAGTGAGCGTGCATTCATCACTACAGTACAAAATTAATTAATTAAAATAAATTAATAAAAAAGACATAGAATATATAAACATACCAGGGGAACAAATTCATCCAATGGTCATTCTGTTGCATATTGACAATATCACCTCTGATTGAAAAGGCAGAAATAAAGGGTGAATAGTAATAATCTAGAAAGCAAAACTCAAAAAACCCTTTAAATCATCTATGTATATTTTCTTTTATTTATTAAATTTATATAGCTAAATGTGACTCTAGGCCAGTGGGTCTCAACCTTCCTAATGCCACGACCCTTTAATACAGTTCCTCATGTTGTGGTGACCCCCAACCATAAAATTATTTTATGTTTTCTGTATTTTTTCAAAAATATGTGTTTTCTGAGGGTGTTAGGTGACCCCTGTGAAAGGGTCGTTCGACCCCCAAAGGGGTCCCGACCCACAGGTTGAGAACCACTGCTCTAGGCATTATATTCCTATACTGGTAGTGTTTTGTTTTATATCAGAAGTTGTATTTCCTATCTGAAAATGTCATTTAACCTAGGACCAAGTGCCACTGAATTCATTGGGACCTAGCTACAAATAAATGAGTTGAGATTGGATTTACAATTATTTAACATTTATTTGTTAATATTAATTGTTCTGAAAGGGATTTTTGTTCATTTATATGAATATTTTCACTCCCAAACCTTTAGCATATTTCATAATGATTCCTTGTTTCAGTAAGGGGAAAACTGATTTCATTTTAAACAAAATGAAACCACCATGATAAGTGGCTCTAGTTTTCAGCCTAAGAAAATTCAAAATTGACTTTTAATGGCTATATTCTGTGTTGGATTTTCTGACTTGCTTTAAAAATGGTAATCCTTGAAACACAAAAATCTTCCTCTGGTAATATATATATATTCTGCCTGTTTCAGTTGTTTGTGACTAGTTGTTAGCTATGTTGCTGTCAATCTGCACAAATACTTCTGAACTAAATGGTCTGATTCAATAAGACAACATTGTGTGCCAAAATCAGCCCTCCTTAACTTCTACAACCTCCAGCTGGCAGAATTAGTAAGCAATTATAACAGTTGTAGTACCAACATATTTGGAGGCACTAGGATGTGTTGGGAGCAGAACAGGAGTTGGAAGCTGAATTCTCCAGAGGGGAGGGAGGATATATCTCTTCAAGGTCAGCCAGATTATCATATTATGGCACAGTAGTGGGATATAAATAGCTTTTAAAAATTTATCAGCAAATAGTTGCGTATTAGGTACAAAATGGTGTCCATATCAGAAAGAATGTTTCCAGAAAAGATTGAGTCTGATCATTATTTTTCTATTCTCCTAAAATTTAATGTTGGGTGATATACATTGAAAATGTTCCAAATAAATCATTTGAGCCTGAAAAAAGAAGACTTGAAATAATAAGAATAATCTGAATGTGTATAGAATCAATTTTGTGCACAATCAAATCAGTACTACTAAACTAGCAGTCCTATAGAAACCAGAGCAACAGAGACATTTAAAAAATAAATGAATGCATGTGTTTGGAACTGGAGAACAATGTTACCTGTGGGCTTTAGAACATGCATTTATTAATTTAATTATTCATTATTAAATTTATATTATTTTAGAAGTTTCCTTTTGATGCAGAAAATGAGCAGTGTGCTTCCAAATTTATTAATTAACTTGCTCAATGTATGGCCCACTTTTACACTAAGAACACAATATAGTATTTGTGGTAATACTCTAGTATTTTTCCATAATAATAATCCTGCAAAGTAAATTGGCTAAAAGATCAAGGTTAGCCCAAGGCAACTGGTCAGCTTTCTTTTCTGAAGAGGAATTTGAATCTGGATATCTCCAGCCTTAGTTCAATATTTTAATTTAAAATTGTTATTTCAACCAAGAAGTGTATTCCTTTTCTATGCTTTAGTGTCCTGCTACTTTAACAGGAATGATTTTTCTGATGGAAATGTATTTCTTAAACTCAAATATACAGATTTTCTCTTTATTTGTTCAGGGTCTATGTTTGGCTATGTTGGAAAATAGAGAATAGAATAGAATAACAGAAGGGACTCTGTTATTCTATTAAAAAGTTGAAAAGATGTTACTACTTCTGTTCAGACTACTTTGAGTTTGTCATTTTATCTTTGTAGGCTAGCTTGCTTCATTTTTCTTTTGTGAGCATACTTCCTTCACTTTGCTTGCCAAGATGATGGACATGTCGGAGTTCGGGGAAGCTGCACCTTTCCTCCGAAAAAGTGAGAAGGAAATCATGGTGTTGCAGACAGTGGCCTTTGATGGTAAGATATAATGCGATTATTCTGCCCATCATTTCTCCTAGACTAGTAAAGCAAATACCTGATCGGATACAATATAATTGAAAGTTCTGATATAAAAGGTACATTGTAGGTCTGAACTTGGATTTTAGCCATTTTGCTGTCCGGATAAAAAGTTATTCTGGTTGAATCACAGAATCACACAAGTTATATCAGGCAAAGTTTATAATAACAGTTGAGGACCAATTATTTGTTGGTTTGTTTTATATTTAAATAAACTATCCTCTTTGAGGTGAAGAAACATTTGGGTGGAAAATTCTGGGAACTGAAGCCCACCCATCTTTAAATTGCCTTATCTGAATAGATTTTGCAGGCATTACGTGATCCATGAAATGTGTTGAGCATTGAAAAAAGCAAGCAGCCTAAATACTGCTAAGAGAACATTGTATAATATACAGCTGTTGCTGTTATTTGACAATTTTAAGTATTTAGCATGCTTGAATAATGACAAAAATGTCTTCCTTTTCAAGGAAAGAAGAAATGTTGGATCCCTGATGAAAAGAAAGCATATATTGAAGCAGAGATCAAAGAGAGTGGTGCTGGCAAAGTTACTGTAGAGACAACAGATGGGAAGGTAAGGAACATTCTCTGCTTGGTAGGTCACAAGTGCAAGATCTACAAGACAAAGAAACAACAAGTCGACATAAAGAGTTGGTTCAGAGACACTTTAACAATAAGGTCAATTAGTCCAAGGCAAAAAAGAAATGGCACATAGCTGGAGATTGCCTTTATATTTCTATGTCTTTCTGTCCGTCCATCCATCCATCCATCCATCCATCCATCCATCCATCCATCCATCCATCCATCCAACGTCCCTCAGTGTTGATGCCTGGTGACTGTCTAGAGACAAGTCCCTATAATTTCTTGGCAGAAATTGCCTTCTTCATAGGGCTGAGAGAGAGTGATTGGTTACTTAGCTGAATTTGTATGCCTAAAATGGGCTAGAAATCATTGTCTCCTGGATTATAGCATGACGTCTTATCATTACATCACATTTGCTAATATATGCTGTAGCATGTCAATGCTAAAATATAAGTCCTTTTAAAAAGGGTGCAGCAGTTTCTACCTTGTCTGATAGGGACAACTATTGTGGCAACTTGAACAAAGTCCCTTAAAAATAGATGCACATCTTTGGATCTGAGGCTTTGGGCTGATCAGGCATAAACTAGCTCAGGGGTGTCAAACTCAAGGCCCGGCGCCCTGATCTGACACATGGGGAGCTCAGGGCCACCCTGAAAACAGTGAAGGACTGGCCCATGGTGCCTCTGACGGTGAAACGGAGCTTGGGCAGACTGCATGCAGCCCTCCCTAGCTCTGTTTTCGCTGGCAGAGGGTTGCAGGAGGCCGTCACAGCCAAAAACAAAGCTTGGAAGCCCATTTTTGCTGACAGAGCTCTCATGCCACCACAGGCGCCCTGACACGAGTGACCTCAAGCTCGCCATGCCCACCCTGGCCTGATGCAGCCCTCAATGAAATCGAGTTTGACACCCCTGAGATGGCTGTAGAAGAGTAATTATATAAAGATGGGCCATATCTTAATTGATTTATGTGGTTCAGTATAAAGATGGATGGGTGGCCAAGTATAGGGGATTCCTGGTGTTGTAGAAGCAAGCATACATTTTTATGCTGCTATCTTTGGAGGGAATCAGGCTGGGCTCATAAGATTTATTTATGTAGAGACTCTGGGTCATACTTATCTTTCTAATCTTGGTTAAGCTACAGTACTTATGACAGCTCTGAATATTCTCAGAGGCAATGGGCAATAAAATCTTGACTCTTTTATGTCACATGCATGAATACAAAGCAACTGCGTATAAGTAGAGTATAATAAAAAGATCTGACTTTACAAAATGATAGAGGTAGATTTTGTAATTCTCTATACATTCTCTAAAAAGTATTGTAAACAATCTTAAAGAATTTCAGCAGTTATTAGCCACTTTAATGATTGTTCAGTTGTTCACCGGTTTTTAAATAATTATGCTTCTTTGCTTAGGTTTCATAGGTTTTTAAAACCTATGCATGTTTTCATGCATAAAATATGCTTTCCAGTGGTTGGAATTTAACTTTGAATGTAGCTTACAGTCTTCTATGTCAGATGGCTTTTAATTTATTCTTAGATGGCCAGCATCATTATTAATATCTGAACACTTCAAATCCACTATTATTTGAATTTCTACACCATAGTTTATAAAACAAAATTACACACCTACCATTTACAAGCAGCAATAATGTCTCATAATTTTTAAAATAAGAGATACATTTTAATTTTCTATTTGATAATCACCCCAAGAGTTATTGGTACAAGACTGTGCTGATACGTTTAAAATTTAAGTTGCATTTGTTAATATTGTATACTTTGGAATAATCTTTAATAATGTCCTTTTGTGGTGAGGCTACTATATCCACAAAGATAAAAAAATACAAAATTATTCACAACAGATGAGTGGACTGCGAAGAAAATAGATAGTAGAATTTGCTAAAATGGTTAAATTGATCTGTTTATTTGGAGAGGAACAATAACTACTTTTATAAAAATACCAGAAACCTTTTATTGACTTTTCTTAAAAATGGACAAAAATGAATTGGTGATTTTGGGAAAAGGATTGTTTAGGGGAAAAAAAGTTATGTGTTATGTGATTTGGGAGGGTGGGAATAGCAATAATTATGTTTTTAACTGCTGCATAGACCAGAATTCACTTGTTTAGATATTTTTCTTTCTCTTTTTTCATCATATTGTTGATTTTTCCCCCACTTTTTGTCCTATCATCCAGCCAGCCAGCTATCTGAAAATCTGTTTGGTATAACGGTTAAGGCACAAGGCAAAGCCAACTGAGTGATCTTGTGTCAATCTTTTTTATCTCCGCCTTAGGAAAGAGGCAATGGCAAACCACTTCTAAGAAAACTTGTCTAGGCAATCTCCAAGAATCATACACAACTAAACGGAAGATAGAGATATACATAAATACCTTTCAAATTAATAATAATGGGAAATAGAATGCATCCAATTAAAAGTTCCTTTCTTTTTTTTGCAGACTGTTACTGTAAAAGAAGATGATGTTCAGCAGATGAACCCTCCAAAGTTTGACATGATGGAAGATATGGCTATGTTAACCCATTTAAATGAAGCTTCTGTGCTATATAATTTGTATAGACGCTACTCTAACTGGATGATTTATGTATGATTTCTTTACTTCGTCATCTTAAAATGTGCTATTTGAATAACATATTTTTGTAGAAGAATGCCTTAATATTTTTTCCTAAAGAATTGTTCAGGAATTATTTTTATGAAATAATTTTTGTGATACATTCCTCTGTTTCCTTTAGCAATATTGTGAACTTTCTCCTTATCAGCCTATTTAAAGGACAACAATTTGGGGGAGGCTGTTTCTACAATGGAAGAAAGCAAATACGTTAGGCTCAGTAGAGTCAATGGATACCGTGTTTCATGTCAAGGATATTAGAAAAGATTCTTCAATAAATAAATTACTTTTCATCACATCTTTTTATTCTGAAAATTTTCTAAAGAGAGAGATGTGTGTGAATATGGCAACTGAATCACGGCATTGTCTTAAGGCAAAGTTGTACAACCCACAATCAACAGACCTCCAAAGTTCTTGTGGGCCCCATAACTTTCTTCAGCTGGCTGTTGAAATTAAGCATATTAATAATTATAAAGTTGTCTGAAGATTATTTAAAGTATGTTTAAAATGATAATGTTTCTTTGTTTGGTTGCATAGATCTTTTTTATATGTTGCATTTAACCCACCTTTATTATTTTTATAAATAAGTCAAAATAATGAATATACCTAATACTCCTTCCTGCTCCTTTTTTCCCCAGAGGTGAGCTGGGCTAAGAGAGATGGACTTCCCAAAGTCACCCAGATGCTTTAATGGCAAATGCAAAACAAGCTCACAGTCTCCTGGTTTCTAGCCCTTACTAGATCTAACTTAAGAATGTTGGAAGATTTATGTGTCTATTTTATTAGATATCCCATTTTATATCCTTACTCCTTCTGACACGAAGAGGCAATATTCCTCTTATTAAAAAATTTGGTATCTATTCTTTTCATTTCTAGACTTACTCAGGCCTCTTCTGTGTGACAATAAATCCTTACAAATGGCTTCCTGTCTACAAAACAGAAGTAGTTTCTGCTTACAAAGGGAAGAGACGCTCAGAGGCTCCTCCCCATATCTTCTCCGTTGCAGATAATGCATATAATGATATGTTGCGTAGTAAGTAAATCTATTTGATCACAACTCTTTTAAAAAGTGATGTGCATGCATAAATGTAGTCCCAAGTGTCCCCAGATCAGTTTGTTAACATTTAATGACAAATCACCTATATACAGCAGTACAGTTTTTAATTAATATAATGTAGGTGTAGTGAACCTCTGCTGGACTTAATTCCTCAATTATTTTTTTAAAAAAACGTTGTACAGAATGGAATCAAAATTTCAATTGTGGCCTTTCTAGTGATGCCATCTTAATTCTGGCCTACAAATACATTTTTTTAAAAAAAGAAAAGGCATATTCTACACTAGAAAGCATATTCTGCTTTCTAAAATATTTTTAGCGCATAGAAGATACCTTATTTGAAATTACTTTTATTTATTTATTTGATTATCTATGGATTTTATATGCTGCTCCAATTAGACACATTTATGAGCAGTGTATATTCCATGATCCATTCATTAGAGTAAAACAAAGCTAAAAATATGGAGAAATTAACAGAAAAGCAAAACAATCCAATATAACAATAAATCCTCCTAGATCAGTATGATATCAATTCTTAGTACTATACCGTCAGGATCATTCAAGTATCCATCGATTCTCAAAACCTTTTGGAAAAGATTACATATTTCAAGGACTAGGTTGCTCCCAAAAGTGAGAATGATACAAGGCCAACCCCTGGAGTTCTTGGTGTTAGCATCTCCTAGGTGTTAGGAGCTGCAGGAAACTCTCCAATAGATGTCATAAGGTCCTGCAGAGCCATAAAGAGAGTTAAAGAAAAATAATTGTATCCCATTATTGTATACAATTATATTTTTGATTACAATTATTTGGAAACCTGCTCAAAGCCATGCAGCTCCTGAAGTACTGATGTCAGATGGACAAACAAAATAGATGCCATCATAATTTGAGCCTGTCATTTTGGATCTTCAAAATCTTCAAAGGAGCCTAATGGCCAGCTGCAATAATCTAATTGTGATGAAACCTCAGCCCATGGTGATAGATGGTGCCACTTCACCCAGTGAATTCCTAGATATGTTAAATTGGAGAGTGGGTTGATCCCTTAGGCATGCCACAATGTAAGGTACTAGATAAAAAGTGAAGACTCTAGAAGTGTAGGAATTATGATTCTTAGCTGCACTCACATTTGGCACATTAAATATATGTTGCCTTTAGTTGAGTTAACTTTAAATATCAAAATGATGTATGATTATCACCAACTCAGATCTTCCTCCTGCACTGCTGCAATGATAGATTGTGATTATCATAATCCAAGCTAGACCATATTGCACATTTTGTCACATTAGATTTCTTCCATCAGAGGGCAGTAGTGATGCATGCTTGACATCCGGGAGAGAATATTTGCACTGCTTTCAACATTTATGGATATAACCATACAAGGTTTACAGACTAATTTAAAGAGCAGTGTGGTACAAATGGATACTTTCTTTACTGACACTTGAAGGCATAATATACTAAATAATATGTTATACATTATAAAAATCTATGTTGAATAATATATACAAAAGCCAAACAATATCTGTAATTCTTCAGGCCCTAATAACATGTTTTACCAAAGTGTATAATTATCTCATATTTAAATATGGACTGTCTCTACTTTAAAAGTAGAGGACTATTTTTCTAAGGCAAAACTAGGACTATTTTTCTAAGGCAACACTAAGGACTAGTTTGACTTAATCTCTTAAACTCAGTTATTTATTTAATAATATTTGTAGATCATCCCAATCCTTTCTTTTGAGTAATTTTTGTTGTTATAAAAAAAAAGCATAGTGAGAAGTCCTCAGGGACTCTAAATCAGTGGTTTTCAACCTGTGGTGCAAGACAGAACAGCTTGCTTGCAGAAGTTGTGAATGCCCCAACACTGGAAGTCTTTAAGAAGATGTTAGATAGCCATTTGTCTGAAATGGTATAGGGTTTCCTGCCTAGGCAGGGGGTTGGACTAGAAGACCTCCAAGTTCCCTTCCAACTCTGCTATTGTATTGTACCATGGAGTTTCACAAAGATTTGAAGAAATATTATGATTTAAATCTTGGGGGTCCATGACCACAAAAGATATTTAAAGGGAATCCCTGGTGAAGAAAAGGTTGAGAACCATTGCTCTAGATCAGTGATGGCTAACCTTTTTTTGCTCGCGTGCCATAAGGGGGGAGCGCAGGGGGGTCGTACATGGGCATACTGCACCCATAATGCAATGTGCGACCCCCCCCAGTGTGCATGCGCGCATGAGAGGCACTCTCCCCCATTTTTGCATGCTTTTTTCTCCCTCCCTAGGCTCCATAGGGGTGACTTCCGGTTTGCTTGTGGGGTGGTTTTGAAGGTCCCAGAAGCCTCCGGAGGGCTTAAACCGACTCTACGAGAAAACCGGAAGTCCGTTCCCGAACTTCTGGGTGGTCCATAGGGCCAGTTTTTTGCGCTACGGATGCTTCAGGGAAACTCCTGAAGCCTCCGGAGTGCCTCCGAGGGGGCAGGGGAGTCTCTTTTTGCTCTCTGCGGGCTCCTATAAAGCCTCTGGAACCTGGGGTGGGCAAAAAATGGCTTTTAAAAATGCTGAACGCAGCTGGCCAGCATACGCATGCCGGCTGGCCAGCTGACAGGGCAACACCTCGCATGGCCTGACAAGTGGCTCCACGTGCCACCTGTGGCATGTGTGCCATAGGTTCACCATCCCAGCTCTAGATGATTAACAACTAAGCATAAAACACAGTTGAAGTACTCTTAAAAACGTTAGTTCTAAAAATTCCTATGACTAATGCATCCAGGCAAGGGCCAAAAGCATGTTGGAATAATATTTTTACTGATTTACTTATTTCTGAAATGAAATAACGGGTTGAATGGATACACTCCTATACCATTGTTCTATCATGTTAGATGTATCTTTTAATGGTAGTCTTAACAAGCCCTCTTTAGATGTTTGGACTTTGTGGGCAGATTCAATTCTAGTAAGGCTCTGCCTAATATATTTCACTGTTGAGCATTTGAGGCTTTGAAGGTAAAAGCAGTACTTTGAGCAGATCTACTAGGAACCTAGTAGTAAACAATACAATGACCTTAAAACTGGTGTGATTCTGTACTGCTCTCCTCTCAGCAGCATGGTCCTCACATACACTATCAACTGCAGGTTCTGAGTCATCTTCAAAGACACTTCAATGTACAGTGCATTACAATAATCCAACCAAGTAGTGATCAGGGATTGATCACCAATTGGTTGGATTAATGCAATGTACATGGAAGTGCCTTTGAAGAAGACTAGGGCATCCTAAATCAGATAATATTATAACTAGCACGCTAGTCAGAGTTGGGCAAAGAACCCATAGCCACAATTTCACTCCAACTGCTAGAACAAGAACTGAGTATCTAGGAGCACCCTCAAGTCATGAAACACTTGCTTTGGAGAGAGAATTGCCCCTTTCAAATGACTATGTCTGTTATTGGATTTTCTAGTTATTTATTAATGGATAGCAACTCTTGGCATGATTTAAGTCACAAGAAGTGACTCTGGGCACCATCAACAATGAACAGTTCAATTGTACAATTATTCAGGATTTCAACTGAATTTCTAGCTCATTCAGAGGTGGCAATATGTAACCAGGTGTCATCAGCATATTGTTATTTCATTCATTCCAAAGTGGTGGATGACATTTCCTAAAAATTTCATGTAAATGTTCAATAACATAACAGCCTTAAGCACTATGGGCCCGCACATTACTCATACTCTGAACTATCAGCAGAATCAGATACAAATGGATACAGGCCCTCTAATTTATAAATTCTGTAGAATACTATAGTCAATTATACTGAATGCTGCTGACAACTACCATTCACTAGAAGAGGGTTGTCAAACTGATATTGTCACGGTGGCGTCACGTGACATATCAGGACTCCCCCCTTTTACTAAACCAGGCGTGGGCATGGCCAGCGCGTGACGCATCTGGCCCATAGGCTGGGAGTTTGCTATTCCTGCACTAGAAGAACCAAAGCCATTTTTATTGATGATCAGGATGATACATTTTCCTGTAGGATTCTCTGTAGTAAATTCTTTATTACTTTTCTGACAAAAATGCCCTAAAATATGTATTTAAAAAATAAGCATTTCCTAAGAATAACATAGGAGGAGAAAATGCTGTTGAAGGTTTTTTTTCTCTCTTCCTCATAGATAGAGAGAACCAATCAATGCTGATTACGTAAGTGACTCTTCTCTGATGCTTTATATTCATAAATTACTTTTGGTAATAATTTCTGGAATTTTTAGCAGAACGTACAAATCTAAAGGAACTTCATTTTGTTCTTGATTGCTAAACCTTTCCATTTGGGCATACAGTTAATTTTGCCCTTATTTTCTAAAAGCAACCTTGGTTTGTATGAAAGCTTTTTATTGAGATTACCTTACGTCATAAATCTGGCACATTTCAAACAGATTGTCCTAGTATTCCTTCCTAACAAACATGGACGTAGATTTAAATGGCTCTTGTTTGAGAAGTACTTTTAGAACATATTAAAAACTATGCTGAGTTAAGATCAGGTTTCTTTTATTCCAGTTCCTTATTTACTACAGGGCCCAATTAAAAGCATCACATCAACAGCCTTTACCTGATACTGCTCATTAAAAACCTTTATTCAGTGGCACTTTGGCTATGAGCTAGCATCATTACCATTACCTATGGAAAGTGTTATCCTCCATATTTGATACGCTTTCCTTTCTTCTATGTCTGAACTGCAGCTATAGGAATAACCATCAGATGGCAGCAGAGTTCCCAGTGTGTGTCTTTTCTGCCACATAGAGGTCATCTGGATTGTTGTAACCAAGTTCTGTTAGTCCCATTTTTCTGTAAACATTCATTGAAAGACCACTTTTTTAAAGGGAAAGGTGGCTGAGTCTCATTACAAAAAGATTAATTTTTAAGTTACATTGTCTTGTAAATTAAAATGTTGAGATGCTATTATCTTTCTTTTGTTTACAGTGGAGAATCTGGTGCTGGCAAAACTGTGAACACAAAACGTGTCATTCAGTATTTTGCCACCGTGGCATCAATTGGTGAATCAGGGAAGAAAAATGTAAATATAAGTGACATTTTCTTTGTATAAACAATGACTACACAATCACAAATGGCATGATAATTACCTATGATGCTTTAAAAAATTCCAAGTGTAAAAAGTCCATGAATCTTTTCTCTAATAAGTTTAACTTATCTAAAAGTTTGTACCATTGTTACAATAGTTATGATGACTGGGCTTCAGGTGTACCTTATAGGTGTATTAAATATATTATCTCTCTTTCTATTTCTCTTTCTCTCTCTCTCCCTCCCTCTCCCCCTCCCCCCTCTCTCTTATCCTTTTTGAAGAGGCAACTAGACTTTCTTCTTTTTCTTTCAAGATGTTTCGCTTCTCATCCAAGAACTTTCTTCAGCTCTGACTGGATAGCGAGGAATGGAAGGACTGAAAAATACAAATCCTTCCATTCCCTACCATCCAGTCAGATGAAAAACAAAAATCTTAGAATTAAAATCATGATGTGTCACATATTAAAGTGAATTGTAAAAGAAATACCTAGTAAAATCACAACTGGAATGGATTTATTGCTGAATGTATGTTCTTGGTCTTTTCTTCAATTTTGTTTTCATGTTTTGTTTTAAACAGCAGCCAGCCACCAAGACTGGGGTAAGTTATCTATATTTGATTTTGTGCTATCAAACTGTTGTTAACTCTTAGTGACCATATAGTGACTGTGCAGGTAGTCAGCTATATTACCAAAAGTTAATCCAAGCATTTGCTGAAGTTTTTAAGTCATGCATGCTTCGTGAATTTGCATTCATCCATTTATTGAATTATATCCTGCAGTAACTGAAGTGGAACACATGATTCACAACCCTTCCATATTTGCCCATTGCTTCTTTCTCCATTTTAAAAATTATTTATTTGAGGTACTGTCTCATCTCAGTGGGACTGTCCCGCCTCACCCCAACAGGCAGAGAAAGCATACTGAGGATCCCGTCGGTCAAGGAACTTTGGCTGGCGGGGTCCAGAAGAAGAACCTTCTCTGTGATAACTCCTGTCCTTAGGAATATTATCTTACCTCCTGAAGTGAGATTGGCTCCCAGCCTCCTGACCTTTCGTAAGAGCCTTAAAACCTGATTCTGTCAGGTGGCTTGGGATACTAATGGAGGAACTTTACATTGGGGTGGCTGACTAATTAAAAGCAAATCCCATACCCTCCCCCAAGTATCTGCCTCCCCCCTTCTTCATATTGTGCTAATGGTTTTATTTTGTTTCACTTATTTTATATTGGATTTTTAAAATATTTTAAAATGTTTAACATAATGTAATGTTATGTTGCAAGCCACAAAGAGTCATTTGAAATGAGATGGGTGGCAAAAAATTCTAATAAGTAAATAAATACAAAATAAAATCTTAATTGCAGGGAAGGAGGGAATTATTCTGTAAGGCTAAACCAATATAATTTAGGACATCGGACCAAATACTTCAGTTACTTCATTATAGAATTCACTGGATGACCTTGGGACAGTCATTTCACTCTGTCCAAAAAGGTTGTGAATATGAAATGGGAGAAAGATCTCCTATGTCAACTTCCTTGAGCTTCCAGAATAAAGGTATTTGAATTGGAAGCATTAGCAATTGTCCATGTGAAAGCTATTCTGTAGTTCTGTCCATATCTTAACCCTGATTTAACTATTCTGTCTGAATATCTGGACTTTCGTATATTCTTTGCATAGTGTTGCATTCTTCTGGTTTATCAAGGCGAAGCCAGAAATTGGGTATATGGTTACATTCTAAAGGTACTTAAATTTTTTGCATTTTAAGGGAACCCTGGAAGATCAAATCATCCAAGCCAACCCAGCTTTGGAAGCTTTTGGGAATGCCAAAACTCTGAGAAATGACAACTCTTCACGTTTTGTAAGTAGCATTTCTAACTGTGGAACATTACCATCTTGTATTATCATGTTCATAAAATAAAAGCAGAAATTGAATTACATTAAAATCAGTTTTTTTTAATAGTACTGTATTCTTTGATTAAGTTATTGGATGGTTTTTTTATAAGTAATGTCAACAGCTGTTCTGCTGTTACTTATTGGAACATTTTGGCACAGCAATTGTACCGTCTTGGGATTTTAGCAACAACTTGGCAAGCTAAAGCATAATCAAACAGGACTTGATTTATTCAGGTTTTCCTGCTATAAAAATGGCAGGAAAAAAAGGTGTTTAGAAGTGATCCAGAGGGAATTCAAGTCAAGAATTTTATACATTAAGTTTTCTAGTCCCGTCAAATCCAGCCAATGATTTTTTTTCCTTTTTATGACCCTATAATCCCTTTTATCAGGATGGAGTTGAAGCAAATGAATGGAGTGAGTGTTTACTGGCTGGATTCCCTCCTTGATGCCTGCACAGAGTTCGCAGCAGATATTTTCTCTTTGTGCACTGATAGAGAAACATCTGTTGCTACCTAGGATTGAACTCTCTGCCTCCTAAGTGCGAGGCGAGCATTTTCACTTCTAGGCCACTGCACCACTCAAATCTAGCCAGTGATAATTGTCCTAAATCAGAATACAGTACTAAAAGTTTCTGGTTCCCACATAGGGAACTATTTCCTTTGGAAATATTATTCCCTTTCTGTGCTCTATCTTTCCTCTTACCATTGCCAATACTGTCATGTGCTTGGAGGATATACTGTTTAATCAGAAACATACCCTAGAACCACAGAGTTTAAAATATATGGAGTTGGCTCTCCCACAAATTCTATGCTTTATGGTCTTAGCAAACTCTGTCCAATTGATTTTGCTCCCCAGATGTTAATTTGCTAGACACCATTGAATGTGATACTATCTACATCCTTAATCACTATTGCCTGTATAGTTATAAAATACTGCCACATTAGAAAAGAACAGAACAACAGAGTTGGAAAAGACCTTGGAAGTCTTCAAGTCCAACCTCATGCTTAGGCAGGAAACCCTATACCTTTTCAGACAAATGCTTGTCCAATCTCTTCTTAAAAACTTCCACTGTTGGAGCATCTACAACTTCTGGAGGCAAGTTGTTCCACTGATTAATTGTTCTAGCTGTTGGGAAATGTTTCCTTAGTTCAAAGTTGTTTCTCTCTTTGATTAGTTTCTATCCATTGCTTCTTGTTCTGCCCTCAAGTGCTTTTGAAAATAGGTTGACTCCTGCTTGTTTGTGGCAAACCCCATAGATATTGAAACACTGCTATCATGTCACTCCTAGTCCTCCTTTTGATTAAACTAGACATACCCAATTCCTGCAACCGTTCTTTATTTGTTTTAGCCTGCAGTCCACTAATTATCTTGGTTTACCATTAATAAAAGTGTAATAGGGAAATATTTGATAATGCCATTTGCCCTCTTGGCATTAAATATATTAGACCATTTACCCATTCCTGGCATAAATGTTTACTCTTTTTTTGCGAAGTTCCTAAATATACACAAACTGCTTACACGCTTACATTTTGTACTTGTCTGAGAAGTGTGAAGGTAGTCCAAAGGAAACTTCTTCAAACAGATACTTTCCATTTGTGTTTGGACAACAATTTTAGAATTGGTTAACCTTGACCAAACTGGCTAGGGAACCTGAAGAATACAAGGTAGTTTTATGAACTTGTGGATAGAAACGGATACTAGCCATATTTCACTGCCTTCCTCTAAAATGTATTCACTGCCAACAGAATACACTTCTTATATCAGCTAATGGTCCAAATTTTACATTAGTTTGGATGTTTATTAAATGAAAAGCTCATTTTTCACTGAAATACTTGGCCCTTTGGATTATTTTCCACTAAAATCATTATTATTTACTGGAAAGGAGAAGGGACTCCCACATGGATTGCAAGTATCTTCCTGTTAATAGCGAGTAATTTGAATTTTGATTTCCTGTAGTATTTTGATACTACAGGAAAAGCTATAAATTATAAGGTCATCAGATTTGGATTGCAAAAGCTTTATTGCCTTTTGAATCTTTGTAGTCCATGTCTAGTAGCCATACTAAATTAGAAAGATGGACAATATGCGAAAAATAGGAATACAGGTAGCTTTTCTAGATCAATTAGCAGTAGCAGTGGGATATAACTTGCTGCCCAGCATACATTTGGTGCAGTAGTCATACTGTATTCTGGATTGCAAAAGCAGCAGGACCATCTAAAGTAATAAATAAATAAATAAATAAATAAATAAATAAATAAATAAATAAATAAATAAATAAATAAATAAATAAATAAATAAATAAATAAATAAATAAATAAATAAATAAATAAATAAATAAATAAATAAATAAATAAATAAATAAATAAATAAATAAATAAATAAATAAATAAATAAATAAATAAATAAAGGTTTTTTTTTACTGACTAGGTGACAACCCGGTGTTGTCCAGGTACTATTTATTTATAAGGGCAAAATGTCTGGACCAAACGTAATTTCTAATGTTGGATTTTCCCCCTTAGCAGAGGGAGCCTCCTTGTGGAATACTGTGAAGCTGTTAGTATGGCAACTCCACTGGATTGTACAATAGAAGCCATTGTACGGTAGTACAGTAGAAGCCATTTAAAGGCACAACAGACTAATTGTAACAGAACACATACACCAAGAGACATTAGAGGTGCCTTACCCCCACATTATTTGTTTCCAGAGAGGAAGTCATCTGTGTACCAAGTTTGGTTGAAATTGCTCAAGGCGTTCTAGAGTTATGCTGGAACATACACATACACAGCCATTTTTATATATATAGATAAAGCAAGTATAGCGCAAGTATATAGTTTTGTAAGTGCTATGTAATATTCCCTAAAGGATTCAGCAAAAGTAAGCTGATCACAACAAAACCAAACAGCGTACCGTATTTGTTCCAATAATGGCTGCAAAGTTGCAGAAACCACACTAGACCCCAAATTCACACATTTTAAAAAAAGCCTGAAGTTCCAGACACTTGAAAAGTATATATGCTGTTGTAAACTGATGATGTAGTTTAAGTCTCTGTTTGTATATACTGTATATAAAATGTGTGTCTTTCTAGGAGGAGTATTTAGAATTAAAATGTGTATATCTTTGCACAGAGATCTAAATATCACATGTTCTTAAGCAGTCCTAAACAAGCAGGTTTCATGTGTACCAGTCATAGACTATTCATCTGTCAAACTGTTTTAGAAAGTCTGCTGACTTAGAATAGTTCCAAACCAGTGCTTCTCAGCACTTCAGGGAATGGCCATAGACTTGATGGTTGTCACAGTATTTTCTGTTGTTCAGTTGCAGGGAAGGAGGTTGCACAGTCATTGGAACATTGCATGGGTTTCATGTTGAACAAAATCTCAAGCAAAAATAAGATAATCATGGATATGTTTCAGACTATTTTACAATGTCTGATTGAAAAACATGCCTATATTTTATCTAAACTGTGGAAAGATGTAATAGGACATAATAATATTGAGCGTCCTGCTGATGTTTCTCAGCAGAGGATATTCAGTGCCATATTGCTTCTGAGACTGGTGATTATAGTCATCGTGATCAGCAAATGCTAAAATACAAATAGGAAAATTTATTTTAGATTAATATAAGTACATTATGTAGTTCTAGCTTTTTTCCCCATAAGTATTGACAATTATTTTATAATTGGGTTTCACACTTCACAACTCAAGGTGATCAAAAGTACCTCACTGAAAAGACTCATCAAACAAATCCCTTGACAAAACAAAGCTAGACTATTTCACAGAGACCTAGTAGCAATAAATTCATGGCAGTGCTAAAAAATATGGGATAATCACAACAAGCATCTGTACAACCATAGAGCATTCAAAGCAGTTGCTCTCAGGGAGAGATTTATACAATGGAAAGTCCTATGTTCTACCCTAGGATAGGTGGTGCTGATTAGAGCTAATTGTGGTAATATTATTTCTCAGAAGCAATTGCCTATTCTTGAATAGACCATTACTTTTAAGGTGGTATTCAGGTAATCAGGCAGTGGAAATAACAACGGCGGATTTAGAAGCTGTGTTTCTGTGTCAAAGTCAAAATTCTTGATTGTGATGTATCAGAAGTCCTGGAGATGGTTTTATCAAGATTTCTAAGTATAGTTTGGGAATATGCATGGCAAACTCTTTTTCTAGCCATCGTCACTATGACTTTCTTGAATGAAGATCCATCCTTCCATGGAGTCATGTTTCTTTAATTATGTATGGGGGAAACAATTTATCCCGGATCTTCTACCATTTAAACTAGATTCATGAAACTTAACAATGAAACCAAGACACTATTGAATATAAATTATATCTTATCACTTACTCTAAATAAACCATTGTGATTTATGCAATAAGCAATGATTTAAATAAACCATTGTGTAGCATAATGTTTGAATCTTCCAAAGAATTATCATAACATCCAAACAGTGCAGATATCAAAGCAAGCTTATGGTAATTGGTGTACTACTATTGGTCCTATATATTATCATTTTCAATGTTTTTAAATTTTATACAATAGGGTAAATTTATCAGAATCCATTTTGGGACTACAGGCAAGCTGTCATCTGCCGATATTGAAATCTGTAAGTAATATACTACTTGTTATAACTATAGGCTTTATATTTCACATAAAATTTTTGACCTATTTTTCAGTTTAATTCTTCACTCTCCAACTAGATCTTTTAGAGAAATCCCGAGTTATTTTTCAACAACCAGGTGAAAGAGGCTATCACATCTTCTATCAAATCTTGTCAGGAAAGAAAGCAGAGCTACAAGGTAATACGCAAAACCATGCTTTGTGTGCATGAGTCAAAACTTTTCTAAGTGTGAATGATTAGAGGAACTGAGTAAGAAAAATATTAATGCAAAATAACAGCCATTTCAATTAAATAATATTACCGCAATAAAAAGTAAACAGATAATCTGGAAAACTTTGAGTAGTCAAAGTGATCATTTTTTCTCTTCAAACCAACAATCTTTTAATTTACAGTTATTGATTTTAAATGATTATTTTATCTCATTATTGGCATATTAACCCACAGATTCTTAGTCTGCAGATACCTTATCCAGCACTTTAAAATAGCACATGATATGGAGCTCATGTTAGATAACGATATATGTGTATAGAAGAAAAGAATTAAGTTTCTATGTCTAATTTATATTTAGGGTAGAAGATTGCACACACGTATAACAGTGAGATCCTAGAATTCCACTACTGGCCGAGGTAGACAGTACTGTCTATATGGATTCTAACAATATGAACATGACTTCTTATGTACCTTAGTTCATCTCTTGTATTGGGATTCTGCATGTAGTTCTGGATGAATCAATCAAATCAAATCAAATTTTATTTGATTAGCCGCAACCCTCTCCCGAAGGACTCGGGGCGGCGTACAGTCAAAAAGATAAAATACACATAGGACACACATACATACGAAAAAACAAGGACAATTACATTTGTGCATGGAGGAGAGTAGACCTGCAAGTGAAAGACAATAAACACAGCTAAAAACACAGTTAAAACACAGTTTAAAATCCCCTAAATAAAATTGCTGAATTAAAAACCCCTCAGGAGCGTAACGAAGTTATGGTTGGGCCAGGCCAGATATTTGAAAAAGGTGGGTCTTGAGCTTAACACGGAAGGAGCGGAGGTCTGTAGTGGTCCTAATATCCGGGGGGAGGTCATTCCACAGGGCTGGGCCCGCCACAGAGAAGGCTCTGCTCCTAGGCGCCGCCCCATGACATTGTCTAGTGGACGGCACCTGGAGAAGTCCCTCTCTGTGCGAGCGAATAGGTCGTAGGGATGTATGGGGCAGAATACGGTCCCGGAGGTAACTAGGTCCTGAGCCATGGAGCGCTTTAAAGATCGTAATCAAAACCTTGAAACGCACTCGATAGACCACAGGAAGCCAGTGCAGCTCGCGCAGGTGTGGTGTCACATGGGAGTACCTGGTGCTCCCCATAATCACCCGCGCGGCCGCATTCTGGACCAACTGTAGTCTCCGAGTGCATTTCAAGGGAAGCCCCATGTAGAGAGCGTTACAGTAGTCCAGGCGAGACGTCACCAGCGCATGGGTGACTGTGCGTAGAGCGTCCCGGTCCAATAGGGGGCGCAATTGGCGCACCAGGCGAACCTGATGGAACGCCCCCCTGGCCACAGCTGTCACATGTTCATCCATGGACAGCTTGGCATCCAGGAGGACGCCCAAATTGCGCGCCCGCTCCACGGGGGCAAGTTGAATGCCCCCAATGGCCAGAGATGGAATTATCTGGTTGAACCGGGGAGCCGGAACCCACAGCCACTCCGTCTTGGAAGGGTTGAGCCTGAGTCGGTTGTCATCCATCCAGACCCGTACGGCTTCCACACACCGGGACATCACTTCGACGGCCTCGTTGGGGTGGTTCGGGGTGGAAATGTACAGCTGAGTATCATCAGCGTACAGGTGGTATCCCACCCCAAAACCACGGATGATCTCACCCAGCGGCTTCATGTATGTGTTGAACAGGAGTGGCGAGAGGACCGACCCCTGTGGCACCCCACAGATGAGGGGGCTTAGGGTCGACCTCTGCTCTCCTGCCAACACACGTTGCGTCCTGCCGGAGAGGTAGGAGCCGAACCACCGCAAGACGGTGCCCCGGATCCCCAACCCCTCCAGTCGGTGCAACAGGATACCATGGTCGATGGTATCAAAAGCCGCCGAGAGGTCTAATAGGACCAGGATAGAGGAACAGCCCCTATCTCTGGCCCTCCAGAGATCGTCTACCAACGCGACCAAGGCCGTCTCAGTGCTGTGCCCAGGGCGAAAGCCGGACTGGCGCGGGTCTAGATAATCATTCTCCTCCAGATGTCGTGGAAACTGAGAAGCCACCACACTCTCCACAACCTTCGCCAAAAAGGGAAGGTTGGAGACAGGACGATAATTGACCAGCTCCATAGGGTCCAGGGAAGGCTTCTTGAGCAAGGGTCTCACCACCGCCTCTTTCAAGGCGGCCGGGAGAGACCCCTCACCCAACGAAGCGTTCACTAGGTCCAGGAGCCAGTCGCGTGTAACCACCCAGGATGCCAGTACAAGCCAGGAGGGACACGGGTCCAACAAACATGTGGTAGGTCGCAGTCGCCCACGCATGGAGAGCCAACTATGATATTGATGATACTTCATATAATTTGAAAGATGATGTTCCATTTTTTTACTTACATCTGTATTTTTATGTGACTACATCTATTATTACACAAGACTATTTTTGAATTTCAGTAGCTGGTCCTGTCTATCATGTAGTTTTATACCCTATTTATGCATAGGGATTGTGCATTTATTGGATTGCTAGTTCTTCTTGTAATATGGGCAAAGCTTCCCTTTATACATGTCCTACATTTCTGCTTGGCAAAAGCAGTAATAATCTCATTTTTGTTCTTGTCATCCAGGCTGAGTGGACCATCTGCTAAATCCTTAACCAGTTAGCCTTTACTATGGCCTAATTAAGGTAGATTAGAGGAACTGTTTCAAAGTGATTTTCAGCTAACAGGATTTGGATGGAAATATTCCACTGTGAAAATGTACCTTCCATGGTTAATTTATTCTTATGCTATATGATTATTGTATGGATAAACTCCTGTCCACACAACAGTTTTGCTATTACAATCAATTATTCACAGTCTGCATAGCTGTATATGTGGAATGGCAGGGAATTTAGTAGAAGTAATAATTTAGAGATTGTAGTTGTTGACCACATTTTCAGATATCTTAATAAATTTTTGAAATAATCCTTTTGTCCTAATTATTTTTGGGGGGAGAGAAGCAGGTGTGATAGGCTTCTTGCCCCGATTTGGACATTTGAAATTACATTACTTTTTCCCATAACATCAAGACATTAAAATCAGCTGAAAACAATTTTGATGGACTTTTGAAATATGAGAAGCTGTGTAAATGTCTTTGTTCTTTATTATTTGTAGCAGAATAAGGATCAGCAAGCACATCTGCCTATGCTGTTTGACTGAAAAGCTAAGCAGGGTGTAGGATATGAGTCTATTGATCATGTGGAGTTAATTGCATAAGTATAAGAATGCGTCATTAGATGGAACTATTCAGAGAGACTTGATTATCCAGGCAAATAAAATAAAGCAATAAAGTAAAGTCAATTTATACTTTCAGAATAGCTTGGAATTCAAGATCTTTTTAATCCTGCTGAAAATGTGTTCATGTTATCGCTATCACTATTATGTTAGATTAATCTCTTTCTGAAGGACTAGGAATGTCAATGAAAGTTCTGTATAGGAACCAGGTTAATATAAGCAAAGAAGTGGAATAAGCCATTTTATAGTGATTAAGTGTGGGTTTATATATTTTGCAACAAAGGTCTCCTTTGTTTCACACTAATACTGTTGGACTGCATTGTTCTTTTCTTACGTGGAACAAATCCCATTGTATTGGTGGAACATATTCCTGTGTGGATATATGCAGGGTTGCATAGTGATATAATTTAAAAATAGAAATTCTACAGATTTGTGTAGATCTAATTTCCCAGCAACTTTGAATAAGCCTTGATGTATGAATTGCACTGCATTTTGACTAACAGGAGCCCAAATCTTCAGAGAATAAACAGTTTTTTTCTCCTTATTTGCAGATATGCTATTGGTGTCAACAAACCCATATGACTATCACTTCTGTTCACAAGGTGTTGTTACTGTGGATAATTTAGATGATGGGGAAGAGCTGATGGCAACTGATGTAAGACTTGTTTTTTTTTTATTAAAGTACAAAAGGGCATAAGCTGTTCAGTGAGAACAACAGCAATTTCCTTATTTGAGTCAGTTCAAACCAATCCATATAAATTGTCTCACTGAACAGGATTGCTGAGCATAAATATGCAATGAATCCAAGATCAGTACACATCAAAAGTCAGGGCAATTTTTGGTATGCAGAATGGTCTTAACAGTGAGTTACCCTTCCTGTATATTATTTCAGAACAGGACTGTACCAATAAACCCATGCTGTCTATTGACTTTCATAAATTGAGGTAAGAATGTAGTTCTGCTAGATCAGGTCAACACCCATCAAAGATCAGAATTTTGATTCTTATAGTGGTTAACCAAAGCCAGCCAGTGTGTTTGGAAACAAGAGATGGAAATTTAGCAGTTTCCTGTCATTTCCTTGAAATGGGTATTTGGAGGCATGCTGCCCTCAAGAGTGTGAAGATAATACTGAAACTATAAGACAAATAGCCTTTGATAAACCTGTCCTACATCCATCCATCCAACCTCATTCGAGAGCTATTTAAGTTAACAATAAAGTCTTTTAATAAATATATCCAAAATGTATTTAGGGAGTCTGTTTTCCAATTTGAGCACTGTGCTCCCACTAGAATTTGCCCAATGGTCTTTTCCAAAGCATTTTGTTAAATGATGTGCTTCTTTTAAACACATTTTCCAAATCTCATAATGTGCTCTTAATGTTGATAACTGTTCCATCAGCATCAGGAAATAGAACATGAATATGACTTTTCCAACAGTTTCAGCTTGAATTTTCAATACCAGAAGAAAGACAGTAACACCAGCAGTGCTCTAAGGCAACTTTGGAAAACAAAGCGGCATGTAGCTGAGGAGGCAAATAATAAAAGCATCTTTTTTTTTTAAACATTTTAACAGCAAGCCATGGATATTTTGGGTTTTATTGCGGATGAAAAATACGGTGCCTACAAACTCACTGGTGCAATTTTGCACTTTGGAGACATGAAATTTAAACAGAGACCCAGGGAAGAGCAGGCAGAAGCGGATGGCACAGAGAGTAAGTATTGTATTTTTTGTTTACCAACAGCGTTTCTTTTCTTGCTTTGTAATAATAGTGTTGGTTCCCTCCCCCCCTTTAATATTATTCACACGTAGAAAGCAAACTTTTTTTGTGGAGAATCTTATCTATAGATCAATATGCTGCATTTGGGCACAATCAGAGCATATGATCCAAGGGGGTGGATTGATGTATTATGCCAGAGAAAGAAAACAGCAGAGCTTTCAAAGACTGAAAGACATTAATTGCATAAAAAAGTGCCCTGAATAATTTTCTCACTATTTGCTGAGCACTTAATAGAGATTGAAAATTCTCACACTTAACTCCCCACCACTTCCAATTCAAAAGAGTCTAAGATTCCAATCATTCCTTAATTAGAGAAAAAGTAATAAGTAGTTTTTGTGAGTGTTGTTTTGCCCATTATTTTGCAATGAGGACTCCAATACAATAGGCTCTTCTCCTGGGCAAGGCATATGTGCTGCGAAGCCCTTGGATGACTTTCTTGTGCCATATATTGAAGCTGATTTTGAAAATTACTCATACAAAGTGTACATGATTTAAACCAAGCTGTTTTGCTTACATTCACTTTTTACAAGGCATAATTACCCATGTAAAATATGCAGAATCTATGAAGACAATACACTATTCATACTGGATACTCTAGGTAGTTTGTTCTATAATCACTTCAGAATCAGTTATTGCTCCCAATCAGTAGCTAATTCTTACATGATAATGTCTTTCAAACAATTGTCTAAATTATGATCTTGTTGTGCCCATTCTCTACACTTTCAGAGTAATACCTGCAAAAAACACCTCGTATTCAATAGAATACACATTGAATTTCTGAGCGATCAGTTTCTCAGTGTCATGAAAGAATCTCAGACATGCAAGTAATCAGATCATACTAATTAATTACCTATGGTGAGAAGTCTAAAGATGCGTGTGGTCCCCAAAAGCTCCAGTGTGGTCTTCAACATGACCTTTCCTATGTCAATTTTAATGTAACAGACGGAAGCTAATTAAATTAGGCCTACATGATTCTTTGGATTAAATTTTGAAAAGTTACTGAGGGGGTGCAAATAGAGCAGCTGTCAGTGTCTAATTAAAAATCAACACCTTAAAAAAATATCTCTCACTTTCTTTTTCTCTTGCTTTTGAACTGAAATGGACTCCTTGTGACTTTAGGGAGATCTGTCTATATATAACTAAAAACTCTCATTGTTTTCACCTTTAGCTCGGCAAAATGGTGCATCTTAGGGCAACAGTTTTGGAACCAAGATACGCCAAATAGGCTAACTTACAGAATGTGTCCAAAATCTGGGTCCCATGATTTTCAAGAATCCACATGTTTGGAGAGATTGTGGCTGCTTTTGTGCTATTGGTTGCTGTGGTATTGCTGCTGCAGTCATTTGATCTTCATTGGCAACATTCCATAACAGTTTCCCAGCCAGTTTTGCAATACCTCACTCTTTGAACCCTACCTTTGAACCGTTTGAACCCTATCTTTGCTTTCTTTTGCAATAATCATTCTACTTTTATATGCAGGCCTTTATATTTTATTGTTATATTTTGTGATCCCCCTCGCCCCCAGTTCTTTCTTTTCTCTTTTGCTGTCTCCAGATAGTGCAATGTCTTCTACCCAGATTTTCTTTTTTTGCCTTTCTTTTCAGCAATTGTTAAGTCTGGGGTGTTATGTAACTAGTGCTTGTCTGCCTGAATTCTAATGTCCCAGATGATTTTAGCTTCTTAATTTTCTATTACTTTGTTTTGTGATCCCACCAGTTCATGCTTGCAAGCTTATTATTACTATGGTTGATTGCAGTTTAGATTGGATTTGGCATCTGTATCCACTATTGAATTCTTCTGAGGCCTTGGGATAGGTAGATGTTATTTGATGGTGTTAAATATATCATTGTAGGCTGTAAGCTGTTCCAAGTAAGCTGAATTTGCCATTTTAATCATCACTATTTCTTAGTCAAACCTACAGCCTTGATGTTTCCTGGTAGTATCCCATGCTATACTAACCAAATCCAATTGTGTTTGGTTTTTGAATTTTTAAAAAATGCGACACCTCCCCACCCCACCCACCCCACACATGCATAGTGGAGCTGACCTGGGCAATAGCTCACGTGCTCTCAGAGAGGGCTCCACTTGCCACCTGTGGCACGCATGCCATAGGTTCATCATCACTGTTGTAGGGTATGGTAACTGAATCTTGAAAGCCTAAAAAGAATTGCTGTTAGTTGCAAAGTCCGACCCATTGTGACCTCATGGACAACTCTTCTCCAGGCCTTCCAGTCCTATACCATCCTCTGGAGTCCCTTCAAGCTCACG
Organism: Natrix helvetica; assembly: GCF_964273705.1. NCBI lineage: Eukaryota > Metazoa > Chordata > Lepidosauria > Squamata > Natricidae > Natrix > Natrix helvetica. The sequence continues at coordinate 36,373,755 of NC_138550.1, read as the reverse complement.
CCTACTGCTTCAGTGACTCCATCCAGCCACCTCATTCTCCCCGTCTTCTTTTGCCCTCAATCTTTCCCTACATTAGGCTCTTCCCCAGGGAGTCCTTCCTTCTCATTAAGTGGTCAAAGTATTTGAGTTTCATCTTCAGGATCTGGCCTTCTAAAGAGCAGTCAGGGTTGATCTCCTCTAGTCGTGACCAGTTGATCACCTTGCAGTCCGAGGGACTCTCAGGAGTCTTCTCCAGCACCATAGTTCAAAGGTCTCAATTCTTTGGCACTCAGCTTTTCTTATGGTCCAACTTTCACTGTCCCAATGTCCTATATGTCTTAAGATGTCCAGGCCAACACTAACACAACATAGACTCTGTTCAGTATAAATAATAATGAGAACTTTTAATAACGTTTATCCATAATCACAAAGATGGGTGCCAGTTCACATAAATGTATGCACCTTTAAACACGGTTATATGCAGGAGTTCAGATATTTGAACCTGAATAATTTTTTTAATCAAATTTCCACTAATGTCTTAATTAGAATAAAAATAAACAGTTACAACATTGCTTTGCAGTAGATGGTTTTTCTTAACTATGGCTTACATTTGTATTTTTGCAAAATTAAACCTTGTTCAATGTCTCATCTTTTGATATACCTGACAATTGCAAATGCTGCTTCAGTACTTAAACTAAATATATTTTTATTCTCCAAAAGTGCTATTGTATACGAACTGCTTATTTATTTTTCATTTTCTTCTGTTTTATTGTTATCCATCTTGCGTGTCATCTAGGTAGAAAGACACCCTATTTTGAAATAATCATAATTATAAAGTTACAGTCTTTTTCTAGACAGCTAGAATTTCAGCTACTCTGCCATCAGTTCGGTTTTTTTTGCAAGAACTGTTGATCACTCCTGTCTTCTTGGCCTCAGTATTATCATTCCTGTGTGACTGAGATTATACATTGTCTGAGCTGTAATGCTGACACGTCTGTGTTCTGCCAAGTGTCAAGATTTTTCTGTTGAGGCAAATAAATGTCAACACATAACAATAACTAGGCTTCCAAGTATTAGTACTGTATGCGCGATAAACCTAAAGTAGCTTTAGGAAAAATATATGATGGAAGTATTTTATTCTACTGCATCTTTTACATTAAATGTAATTTTAGCTCACAATGATTATCAGCTGAGCTAATAGTTGTATTATGGCTAAACACCTGCTTGTATCATACACTTCACATTATTCCTCTTCCTTGGAATTCTGTTCTAGAATATCTTACAGAAAACAAACAAGCTATATTTGAAAAATCAATCTAAACTATATTTTTTAAAAAATTGTATCCTGCCTTTATTACTTTTACAAATAAGGCCGCAAACATATCCATTGCCCTTCCTCCTCCTATTTTACCCATTGAAATACTGTTTCTTTCAGGTGCTGACAAGGCTGCTTATCTAATTGGAGTTAACTCTTCTGATATGCTTAAGGGTTTGGTGCACCCAAGAGTGAAGGTTGGAAATGAATATGTCACTAAAGGCCAAAGTGTAGAACAGGTGAGAAATCTTTAAAACCACATAATCCATCAAGGCACCTCTGTCATATTCGGTTGATTCTTCTGCAAACAGGCATAGTATTACCAATATTTGTATTTTTATTCCTACTGCTACAATTGTCCAGTATTTCCCATTCCATGACTATGGCTTTTGATATTCAGGTGGATCTGAATATCAGAGTGGTTAATGATCACCAAACCAAGCCAAATTGACAGGATTTATTATACGGTTTCAGGTTTCAATAAGGTTCATATTTGTCAAAATATCATAAGGCTTTAAGCAAAACAATGTTTCACTCCATAACTGCAGTCCCTTAGTGTAAATTAGCCACAATGATTTAAAAAAAAATCTTTGATGGATACTTTGGTTCCATCATCTAAGTATCTTTCTGGGGAAGCATAAAAATTTGCTGCTTACAGCTGTGCACTAAACACTGTGTGGTAGAAATAAGACTGCAAATTTCTATCATTCTGAACACGAATACTCTACAACACTCAAGCCTGCCTAACTCTAAAGAACAATAAACTATGGAGCACATTTTAATGCAAATTTCAGTTCAGGAAAGAAATACATAGTTTGGGCACATGAAAGCAAGATTAGTTTGTGGCACTTCACACATTACTTTTTTCAAAGTGAGTCTGAAAAAAAATGTGGCTGTTTTAAGGCACTTACTTATTAAAGTGAATGTGATTCTTAAATGCATCCAGACAGAGGTATCCTTTTTCAGGCTCATAAAATGCAGGTTGCTCTAAGGAATAGCAAAGATGTATGAAACATTCTTGAATCATTTCAAAGCATTCACAGTCCTAGTAAACCAAGTCAATATTCCATATATATTGATGTCATGCCAGACAGTTCAATTATTGAGGTTTTAATCATTTTACGGAGCAGTAGAAAAATGTGAGATTAACAAATATTATATAGTTCTCAGAATGAGTCTGTTATGGCTTTTCTTCCTATGTTATCAGGGTATTATTCACTCACTCAAAACTATTCAACAGCAGAAATGGAAGCAATGAGTGTTAACTAATATGATAAACTTCATTACATTCTTCGCTATATACCCAGTCATTGTTTCTCGTGTTTCCTTAGGTTACCTATTCTGTTGGAGCTTTGTCTAAGGCAGTATACGATCGAATGTTCAAGTGGCTTGTTACTCGCATAAATAAGACTTTGGACACTAAATTACCAAGACAATTCTTCATTGGAGTATTAGACATTGCTGGCTTTGAGATCTTTGACGTGAGTAATTGAAACAAAAATTATCCACAAAAGAGCATGTTAATTTAACTTAGCAGACTTTATTCAAGTATTTTGTTTGGGAACTTTTATTAAAGAATTATTAGTGTCATATAGTCTACCCACTTATTAGGCAATAACTAGTCAGAAGATTTCTTTGTTAAAATAGTTTTCAGGAACCATCGACCTGTTTTACCACATGCCTTCCAGGTGGATTAGACTTAAAACCTCATGATATCCAGTGTGATGACAGTGTTATGTTTAAATGCCCAACATTACTAGAAAGCATCAGATTGGTGAAGCTTGACTAGCACCTTGGAAAATTAGAAACGCAACTAATATTAAAACCTTGATTGCTTCCTGGGATCACTAATCTAATGTAAAATTAATATTTATTTATTTTGTCAAACATGTACGAGATATCAGGTATAAGTATAAATGTGGACATGAACACAGGAAATGGGTACGAATAAATGGGGACAATAGGACAGAGATGGTAGGCACACTGTCTATTACTACCACTATCAGTGGGACAAGGATATATTTGATTCATATCTTTGTGCAACATGCCTGAATAAATAGCCTAGCAAACTTTGTTAATTAAACTGTTAGATATTAACATATATCGCAGCAAGTCTCCTCTCAGGTCCGCCGCTAAGGCGGGAAACAGGTATCACTCTGATTGGTCGAGAGGCGTACCCGATTCCTATAAAAGGGGAACCCTCAGACCACAGACCAAGCTGGATCACTACTACTACTAATAAAGAGCTGTTAAGTCACTACGTGTCCGGAGTCTGTTCTCTCATTGCCCGAATCTAACATTGGCGACGAAGGTGGGATTGAGAGACAGATAGGACGAAGCTACCTCCAGAATCCCAGGATTCGATCCAGCCCAGGAATTCGGCAGAAATTCCGGCAGCCATCTCAGGACATCGCAGCGCGGCAAATTCAACGCAGAGAAGATGGCGATGCACACTCCTCCCGCTCCGTTCGACCTGATGAACGACCAATGGGAGGCTTACATGATTCGTTTCGAGTGTTTTCTCGAAGCAAACGAATACACGGGAATAACCGACTCCCGAAAGAAGAACATCTTCCTCAGCTACTGTGGGCGAGAGGTTTTCAACATGGCCAGAGACCTCTCCGAACCTACACCGATACAAGCGGTATCATGGATGGCGCTACAACCGACTCTGCAAACTCATTACGCGCCAAAACCTTCCCGCCACGTTTGCCGCCAGGAATTCAACACGCGGAACCAGAAGGCGGGAGAATCAATCAACCAATATGTTGCAGCGCTACGAAAAGCAGCGACTCATTGCGAGTTCAGGGATCTGGACGAGCAAATCCTGGCAAGACTTGTTTGTGGGTTAAAGGACATTTCGCTACAAAAAAGGCTGTTGGCCAATCCAAATTTAACCCTACAAATAGCGCTAAACGAAGCAAGGGCATCCGAGTCAGCGGAAAGATCGTCTGAAACCATACAACGCGGGTTCAACGCGAGCCAGCCAGGACCCAGACAAGCCAGAGTCCACTACGAGGACACCAATCCAGACTTCGAGGATCCCGAGTTCGAGGACAGTCACCTGATGCGGAGCAGTCACATGAGGCCTGGGGGCACTGCGACAAACTTGGGCACATTGCACGAGTGTGCCGGAGCGAAGTCCCTGCCTCCTCACGGCAGCCTCCAATGTACCGCCAACAGAAGCCCAACCCAGGGGCTTGGCGAAATCAAAAAGGGCGCTCAGAGAAACCCACGAGAGTTTACCCAGAGAGACGATTCCCAAAGAGCTGAAAGGGCGTATTCCCAGAGAGATTACACACAAAGAGCTGAGAGAGCGTACTACCAGAACGCTCAACGAGAGTATTCCCAGGATACCGATGCCGAGATAGAGTTGACCCAGAGAGAGCAATTGCGAACCTATCTCACCACGATAAGTCAGGTCCGCACTAAGCGGCCTAAAAAACTGAAAGTCACGGTCCTCTTGGAGGGCTCTCCTTGCGAGCTGGAAGTTGACACAGGATCGTCCCTGACGATCATTTCATGGTCCTCCATGAAAAAGGCTATCCCTAGCCTCAAAAAGAGCCAACTGTGCGCACCAGACATCCTGCTACGAGTCTACCAGGGGAACCGAGTCCCCATCGTGGATCAAGGCAATTTCCAAATTCGTTTCAAGGACATCGTAGCCCAGCTGCCTGTGACCATCGCCAGCGCGCCATTACAGAACCTTCTAGGACTAGATTGGTTTGAAGCCCTGGGGTTAGAAGTCACCGGGATCAACGCCGTGGAGAACAGCAGCGCTGAACAGATTTTTAAGGAGTTCGAGGATGTGTTCAGCCCCGGTCTTGGTAAGTATGTGGGTAAACCTATCTCATTCAATTTAGACCCGAAAGTGGCGCCAATCCGACTTAAACCAAGACGAGTGCCTTTTGCACTCCGCCCCAAAATTGATAAAGAGATCGATAAACTAGTAGAGTAAGGAATCCTTGAGCCGGTGGATCACGCACGCTGGGAAACTCCCATTGTGACCCCAGTCAAGCCAGACGGGTCAGTCCGCATCTGCGCGGACTATAAATGCACAATTAATGTCGCGCTACAACAAAGCGCATATCCTGTGCCAGTAGTCCAACACTTATTGCACACGTTGGGGCCAGGAAAGATATTTGCTAAACTAGACATGGCACAAGCTTACCAGCAATTGCCTGTGGACAGCGCCACGGCGGAGGCCCAAACTATAGTGACGCACAGGGGCGCATTCAAATGCAACCGGCTACAATTCGGTGTGAGTATTGCCCCAGGTCTGTTCCAGAGCGTAATGGAATGGCTTTTGCAAGGGATACCGGGGGTCGTCCCCTATTTCGACGATATCTTGGTGTCCGCTGCAAACGAGGAGCAACTATTAAAAAGAGTCAGAACTGTTTTAACCAGAATCAGAGAGAAGGGTCTCCGCCTCAAAAAAGAGAAATGCCAAATTAATGTGCCTAGTGTAGAATTCCTGGGATATAGAATCGATGGTCAGGGAATACACCCCACTTCGAAGAAAATTAAGGCGATCCAGGATGCCCCCACACCACGAAATCAGACCGAGTTGCAGGCCTTCCTCGGACTACTTAACTTCTACAGCGTTTTTCTGAGGCAGAAGGCGACCGTTGCTGAACCATTACATCGACTCCTCTAAAAGAACGCAACATGGAGATGGGGACGTTCCAAAGCAGCAGCTTTCGCCGCAGTAAAGCGCCTGCTCACCACCGACTCGCTGCTAGTGCAATACAGCCAGACGCTACCTCTGGTATTGACCTGCGATGCATCCCCATTCGGTGTCGGCGCAGTCCTCAGCCACAGAATGCCAAACGGGAACGAAGCACCCATCGCCTTCTACTCCAGGACTCTTTCGTCGGCCTAGAGGAATTACAGCCAGATGGACAGGGAAGCATTAGCCGCTGTGGCTGGAGTTAAACGTTTCCACGAATACCTCTACGGCCGCGATTTCGAACTAATTACAGATCATAAACCGCTGTTGGGACTGTTGGCGGGAAACCGCCCCACACCAGTATCCCTTTCCCCACGCATGACCAGGTGGACTGTTTTCCTGGCCGCGTACTCATACAAGCTGATCCATCGACCGGGCTCCACTCTAGGGCACTCAGCCGTTGCCCACTCCCGGATCTTTTGCCAGACCCCACTCCCGAGGTACCAGTCCTGTTAATTGACTGTTTGGACTCAGGACTTGTTTCTTCCTGCGACGTTGCCAGATTCTCTTCTAGGGACAATGTAATAAAAGAAGTTCAAACTTGGGTTTGGAGGGGGTGGCCAAAGGGAAACGTGGGCCCAGAATTCAAACTGTTTTGGGCAAAACGTGATGAACTTTCAGTGTTACAAGGTTGTTTATTGTGGGGGGATCGAGTTGTTATTCCTTATGCGTTACGTAGAAATGTGTTAGAAGCGCTACATGTTGGGCATCTGGGGATCGTTAGAATGAAGGCGCTAGCAAGGAGTTACGTTTGGTGGCCAAACATGGACAAAGAGATAGAGGAATGGGTGGCCACTTGTGATCCGTGCCAAGAATCCAGACCAGCACCCCCCGAAGCACCCGCCACAGAATGGGAGAAGCCAAAAGCACCCTGGTCGCGAATACACATCGATTTCGCAGGGCCAGTCCAAGGTCAAACCTTTCTTATAGTTGTGGATGCATACTCCAAATGGCTAGAAGTAGTCCTAATGACTTCAACCACGGCAGAGGCAGTCATTAAGGTACTACGGCGACTTTTCGCCACTCATGGCCTGCCCGACCTCCTGGTCTCCGATAACGGGCCCCAGTTCACGGCCATGCAATTTGAAACGTACTTAGCTAGTCAGGGAATTCGGCATGCCCTCGTCGCGCCATTCCATCCGGCATCGAACGGTCAGGCGGAGAGTGTCAGGGGAAAAAAACACCCTGTTAGAGACCGATGAACCGTGGCTGATTCCCTTCTGCATATCTTTTGAGATATTGAGAAAAATAAGTCTTTAAAAGTATTCTAATTAATAAACAAACTTTAATTAATGAAATAATAAAATAGAAAATAACTAATTGGTTACATTTTGATAATGAAAGCTACGTTTGCCAAAGTTGGCTGCCGAACAAAGAAGAGAGGAATTTTGGAATGTGTAACGCGTGCGCAATAAATCACTTTCAGATAAGAACCCTTTTTTTGTTTTATGACCTGCGCAATAAAGCTTTCTTAGTTTAACTCTTGAGTGTCAATTCAGGCAGTTCAGGCCTAGCAAACTTTTTAACATCGTGACACCCCTTCTTTTGCTAGTCTGGGCTGACGTCATCAAATCATCAATTAAGGCACATCTTCTTTCGCAGATACTCGTGTTGATTTGCGGCAAGTGGTTTGTTAAGCATGTCTGCGATCTGATCATGTGTAGAAACATATTGCAATTTAACAAAACCTTGCTTAACTAATTGCTTTGTGTTTTGATAACGAATGTCAATGTGTCTGGACCTAGAACCTGTAAAATGTGACTCAGAAATATAGACAACAGATACATTATCTTCCATCACGGTGATTGGTCGAATCGGACGTGTCCAGATATCTGTGATCAAAGCATCAAACCACGTTAGAGAATTACAAGCATCTGAAACACAAGCATATTCAGCTTCAGTAGATGAACATGAAACAAAACTCTGTTTTCTCACTTGCCAGTAAACAGGACAACCATTTAGGAACATCATGTAACCAGAAGTGCTTTTGCGTGACTTCTTGTCGCTCGCCCAGTCGGCGTCGGCAAAACAAATCAACTTTGGTTGATCAGTGTGTGTTGGTTCTAGCAATAACTTCATGTGCTTAGTGTGTTTTAGGTATTTCAACAACTTCTTAATGCATGACCAATGAAATTGTGTTGCCTTACCTACGTGTCGTGATAAAAGATTAACACTAAGTGCGATGTCAGGTCTGGTCCAACTACTAATGTATAATAGTGAACCAATGACTGAACGATAAAGTGTTTGATCCTCGAACTCAGGACTTGGTTCATGTGTTAAGTTGTGAAAATCTGTTTGCATGGGTGTCTTTGTTGTGCTAGCATCTTTCATGTTGCAATGATGTAGAATGTGGTCAATTTTCTCTTCTTGTGAAAGACTAAACCCCTTCTGTGTCTTTTCAATTTGAACACCTAAATAAGTGCTAATGTGTCCTAAAGATTTTAGTGTGAAGTATCTCTGCAAACTTTTGGCAAAAATCTCACTCATTTTCTTATTTGGACCAATATAAACAATATCATCAACATAAACAAGAATTATCTCATATGCATTGTTAGATCTTTTTGTGAACACGCATTCATCAGTTTCGGACTTAATAAAGCCCATTGAATTTAGTTTGTCAGTAAGACATAAATACCACATTAAACCTGACTGTTTCAGACCATAAAGACTTTTGTTCAGGAACCAGGTATCCCCTTCTTGCTTTCGGAATCCTGGAGGGCTTCTCACGTAGATCTCTTCATCTAGGTCTGCATGTAGATAAGCTGTGTCCACATCAAATTGGAAAACTTCTAAACCAAGAATAGTTGCAGTGGTTAAAGCAATTTTTACACTTTCAGTTCTGACTGTTGGTGAGTAAGTGTTTGTGTAGTCCTCAGGATAACGTTGAGCGAAACCCTGAGCTACAAGTCTGGCTTTGTATAAAGACTCACCATTCGGTTTCTTCTTTTTTTTTATAATAAAATTTTATTGGTTTTTCAAGATTTATAGGGAAAAGGGTAAATGGACAGGTATACAAATTTTGGCAGTTGCAAAGTGTGTGAGGCCCCCCTCCCTCCATACCCATAGTATACATTTAATATAATGCATTAGTATATAATTGATTACAGTCAGCATATTAGTTCTATTATTAAATTCAATCAAATTAAACATTACAGTATAAAATCCAAATATAATTCCATTTTCACTTTCGGTCAGTTTATAATAATATGATTTTCTAGTTTATTTTTGTGATCTGAGTCTTCTTGCTATTGCCCCATCTCCCTCCACTGGCAGAGCTCTGGCCCCTCCCGTGTCCTGCGTGTCCGTTGTGGTATCTGGTGGTTTCTCTAGGAGTATTTTATTTTTTTCCATAAAGGCTTGCGCCTCTATGGGTGAATTAATTCTAATTCTTGTCTCCTCCCAGAATATCAGCATACCTTCAGGCATCAACCATCTAAACCACACCCCTTTCTGGTATAATTTATTCGCTAATTGCGAATAATTTTTTCTTTTTTCTCTTATCTTCTTAGGGATCTGCTTCAGAATGGTTATCTCCATATCATGATATATCAATGCTTGCCCCCTTTGTACACCCAGAATTTCATCTCTTGTGCTTTTTCTAAGGAATTTAATGTGAACCTCCCTGGGTACATTGTGTGTTCTAGCGTAAGCTGAATTCACTCTATAAACCAGATCTATATCCCACCCCATCTGTTGTTTTTCTTTGTGTGTGTAGTCAGCCAGAATGTTTGTCATGATGTCCCTTATATTTTCCCCATCTTCTTCTATAACATTTTGAAATCTAAGATAATAGGACATTCTCTCAAATTCTAATTTCATCTGTTGGATGTCAAGATCTTTGTTCCCTTTCTGCACAGCTTCCACCCCCCCCCTCACCTCCTCCACCCCCCCTTCCACAAGATCCAGTCTCTGTGAGTTCTTATAAATTTGGGCTTGATTTTCTTTAATTTCATCTTTCATTTCCCTTAGCTGTTTCTTGATTTCCTCCTGGCCCTGTAAAATTTGTTGAAGCATTTGTTGAAAGTCCATCTCTATAGTCTTAGGTTGCATCAGTTCTGTTATCTTGGACTGTGTGGCTGGACTGGATGTTACAGATGTTGGAGCAGATGTGGCAAAGCCAGATTTCCCAGGAGGTGGTCTTTTGGATGCCATCCTTTATAACATTAGAAGTTCAGTCCATATATAAGATAAACAGTTAGAAAAGAAGGGTAGCCAGGTGAGGTCCGGGAGCAGAAGAACCAGGCAGAAGAGAATCTCTCTAATAAGTCTGGCAATAGATGAAAGGTTTCCCCTAGAAAGTTCAAAAAGACCAATCCACAAGAGATTCCTCTGGGAGACACGGAGACAAAGACCGGAAGCCTGAATTTTAAAGGTGGAGTCAGGTTTCACAGTTCATAAAGACAACGGAAGTGTGCCATCTTGCCCTGCCAGTTTTGGGCACAGAGGCATATCAAAGTTTTAAAAAGTTCCAAAAGTCCTCAAATCACAGTAAATAGTGAAATTAGATTGCAAAGAAAATCATCCAACCTGGGTGAGGCTTCATTCGTTGGCTCTCCCCCCTCCTCCTTCCCCGGGGGCTGAGAGCAAAATTATTCCTCGCCGCTTATCCAAGGGGGGGGGAAACCCCCCTCCCTCCAGCCGCGCCTCCAGAATACTCCGAAAGTTATTTAAAGAAAGCTAACTAGTTCTTTGTGCAAAATAGGGCATGAAGAGAGAAGCAGCCTCACCGCACCGCAGCTGCTTCCTTCAATTGCTTCATTCTCCCGACGGCTTTGGCGAGGCGCGAAGCGCAGAAACGCGAGGCGCCCTCCGATCTAGCTCCCCGGTGCCTTGGGCGCGCGAGAGACCTCCCGCCGGCCGCCGCCGATGCAGGAGCTCCCCGCGATGCCGCCCCTCCGGCAGGACCCCTCTGAGGGGTGTCCTGTGCCCCCCAAGGAGTGGGGAAGCCCACCGGAGAGCCGGAGCGGGCAAAGAGCTGCCCGTCGCCGCTGCCGCCGGAACCGGAACTCCCATTCGGTTTCTTCTTGATTCTGTAGACCCATCGGGTGCCAATGACTTTCTTGTTTGCTGGAGGTTTTGCAGGTGTGAATACATTAAGTTTCTTCAAACTGTCCATTTCATCCTGCATTGCATCATACCATTTGTCTTGTTCTGAATCAGGAAGCTGTTTGATTTGTGTGAATGTCTCTGGAGGAAGAGTAACGTTGCAAATCAAAGGTACTGGTGATTTTGTCAGTTGCCATGAATAACGTTGTGGAGGGATTCCTTTTGTGGCCCTCTTGGAGCGTCTAGGAACAACAGACCAGTCTTCTTCTTCATCATCATCATCATCCTCGTCCTCACGTTCGTCGCTAGCATCAGCATCCGCGGCTTGAGAAGACGGAACATCAGGTTGTGAAGAACTGGTAGAAGGAACATCTGCCTGCGAATTGTCATCAGGCTGCGTGGCATCTGGAACACCATCTCTAGGAAAATAAACTTCAGGATCATTGGAATGAATCCTGGACCAGTCAATATCTTCCTCAAAATTAGCAGATTGTGAAATGACAATCACATGTTTAGTATCAATGAATTTGTACCATTTTGAATTATCATCAATACCCATAAATCTTAGTCTCTTTGGTCCTTGAGTTATAGGAGTGTTCACCATAGCATATGAACCAAAAATATGGAGGTTCTTGAGATTAGGCTTGTAGCCATATAGCATGTAGAAAGGAGTTTGATTGATTACACTGCTCCAAGTACGGTTGACAATGTAATTTGCATATTTGATTGCTTCACCCCAGTATGCGTTACTGAGATTGGCATCTTCTAGAAGACAACGCATCATGGTTTGTAGAACCCCTTGTCTTCTTTCTACGACTCCGTTATGAGCCGGTGTATATGGAGCAGATGTCTGATGAAGAATTCCATTCTTACGCATCCAGTCCTGGAAACGCTGAGACATGAATTCTGCACCACGGTCACTCTGGATTCTGGCGATGCGAACTTGGTATTGTGTAGAAACAAACGCTGCAAAGTCTTTAAAGATCTGAAAGGTCTCAGATTTCTCTCTCATAGGATATACAAATCCATATCTAGAATGATTATCTACAATTGTTAAAAAATACTTTCTGCCACCAAGGGTTGGTGGGAAAGGACCCACTATGTCAGTGTGTACCAAATCAAAAATGCGTGTTGACCGGCGTGTAGCGTGTTTTGGAACTGGAGCCGCCTTGGATTTAGCCTTTTTGCAAACGGCACAATCCAAAAACACCTTACACCCCTTTTGATCCAAACCTTTTGCGAACTCCGGCATCTTTCTAAGAACACGGAAACTGGCATGCCCCAATCTTCTGTGCCACTTGTGAATACACCTGGAATGCAAAGGTTTACCAGTTAGTGAATTCTCAACATTAACAGTTTCATGAGGACCCTCGGGCTTGCCCTGAACAATCTGTTTCTGTTTTCTTTGTTTGTTGGCTTTAGGAGCCTTTGGCACAGTAACGCTTTCTCTCTCTGGGACAACTCTCTCTGGGTTTGCGTTGTGCCTTTTTGGAGTTTGCATACTTGCCTGTGCTTGCCCTTTAGGCTTTGGCTTTAAGTAATAAACACCACCAATCAGCATGGTTTCAGCAACAATATCACCATCTTTAACTAAGTAACTTGCTTTTTCGAGGTGGTGAACCTGGAACTTTAACTCTCTAGACAAGTGACTTTGACTAAGCAAATTACTGGTTGCTGAAGGTATGTAATAAACATCAGGGATGTGTGTATCGAGCTCTTCAATGTAAACAGTTCCTTTTCCCATAACCTTGCAAGTGTGGTTGGTGAAGGAATACAGTTCTCGATACTCGGGCTCTGGTTCGCCCATCTCTGTGAAAAGTTCCCTTCTGTGGGTAACGTGCACAGCTGCTCCACTGTCTAAAGTCCACAAAAGACGTCTGTCGAACTTTGGATCAGGTTGTGGAACGTTGGTTATGGCCAGTGTTGCAAGCGGAGCTTGTGAATCACGCCTTGGACCACGACGACCTTGTCTTCCGCCTCTACCTCTGCCTCTGGAATCTGTTCCTCTGGGCTGGTACGTGGCGGGAGCTGGAACTCGTTGGGGACAATCCCGGGTGTCATGTCCCACACGGTTGCAGGTGTAGCATTTTGGCATCCTTGGAGCGTAGCCTCTTCCTCGGAAGGGACGTCTGGCTGGAGCCTTTGGTGCTGGAGGCCGTTGCAGATGTGGGGTAGCTAACCTGATAGCTTCGTCTTCCACTAAAAGTCTGCAAACGTGGTTAACTGTGCGTTGAGCAATAGGCACGTAGTTAATCTTTGCAACAGCATCTTTCCATTCATAATTCAATGAGTTAATGATGATGCTAATCATTTGGATATCATCGATTACATGGCCATTTTGTCTCAATTCACTTCTCATTCTTTTCAGTTTGGTCAAATGTCCACCAATTCGTTCACCAGGTTTCAACTTCGAACCATGGAACTCAGACATGAGCAAACATGAGGATTCAATTGAAACGGGCCTGTAGCAATCTTCCAAAATAGCCCATATTTCTTGGGCAGTTGCATCAGGTGGAAAGATACCTTGGATCTCAATTTCCATTGACATGAGTAAAGTCGTGATAGCTCTGTTTTCAAGGTTTCTTATTGCAGGCGTCCAGGGTGGACGGGGAGGATCAAAAACCATGGAATATGTGCCTTCTCTTCGAAGCAAGAGCGCAATTTCACTGACCCAGGCTTTATAATTCTCTCCTGACTCCTTTAATTTGGACTCACCAGTCAAGGGGGTGACTGTGAATACCTGCTGAGGAACAATTTGTTGCTCTGGTTGCAAAGCTGGTTGTTGAACCAGGGGATGCTGGGGTTGCATCATTGGCCTTTGCGTGGCTACATCAAATTGGCTTCCTCGAATTCGCCTTTGGCTTTGCCTTATTCCATCTAGGGAGAATTCAACGCCGCCAGGGGGTATTGAAGACTTAACCTTTGGAGACAAAGTTTTGGCTTCTAAAAGACTCATAGACATATCTCTGAAAATCTGGTCCAATTTCTTAATCTTTTGCTGTAATAATTTTTCTCCGCCAGCAGATGGCAGTGCAGCTTCACTTTTTGGCTGCCTCTCCTTTTTATACGTATGCGGAAGCTCGGTTGACTCAAAGGGACCACGTGACCTCGGTGACGTGTACATGTCTCTTTGTTCTAATTGACCAATGAACTCTGTGGGGTGTGTCTTAGGCTGTTGTTTTGAAGAAGACAAGATGGCGTCCTCAGACATTTTGGGAGTGGGGGAGCTTCTTCTACTTCGCCTTATCTCTTCAAAACACACTCTCGCCTCCCTAGCATATTTTTCAAACAGTTCTATTTGATCTAGATAGCTTTGCATTTCTTGCTCACCATCTGGGGGAATTTCATAAACTTTGCTTTCTGCGTGGGAGGAATTTTTCTGTGCCGGCAGTTGCCATTCATCAATCGTTTGATAATCTGCGAGGGTCTGGGAATGGAGTGGCTCTGGCAGAGTGGGAAGTTTTGGCTTGGCCCCCAAAAATTCATAATCTCCTGGAGATATTTTAGAAGGAGGAACCACTGACCTCGTTTCGTGGATGTCGCGTCCTGTAGCTCTTTCTCCCATATTTGGCTCGGCACCTGAAGGAATTTGTTGTTCCTGAAGCACGTTTTGATCTTGCTTCTCTGTGTCCGAGGGAGCCTCCTTGTCAGAGGAAGCTGATCCTTCTGTGCTCGCCCCATCTTTCTTTTTCTTTTTTTTCTTTTTCTCCGACATTGCTAATTAGGCTTAGTCGGTTATCTTTAGATAGCATGAAGGGAAAATACAGCCATAAATTGTAGCCATCTCAGCTACCAAGTTGTCAACCAAACCTCTGCTACCAAGGTGTCAGGGGAAAAAAACACCCTGTTAGAGACCGATGAACCGTGGCTGATTCCCTTCTGCATATCTTTTGAGATATTGAGAAAAATAAGTCTTTAAAAGTATTCTAATTAATAAACAAACTTTAATTAATGAAATAATAAAATAGAAAATAACTAATTGGTTACATTTTGATAATGAAAGCTACGTTTGCCAAAGTTGGCTGCCGAACAAAGAAGAGAGGAATTTTGGAATGTGTAACGCGTGCGCAATAAATCACTTTCAGATAAGAACCCTTTTTTTGTTTTATGACCTGCGCAATAAAGCTTTCTTAGTTTAACTCTTGAGTGTCAATTCAGGCAGTTCAGGCCTAGCAAACTTTTTAACATCGTGACAGAGAGAATAGTGCGATCCGCAAAAGAGGCCCTCGCTAGGATGGGTCCAGGTGATTGGCAAACACGCATCGATCATTACCTCTTAATTCAGCATATTACCCCCAGCGCAACGACGGATAGGAGCCCCGCTGAACTACTCATGGGCCGCTGTCTACGGTCTCACCTGGACCGTCTTCACCCAAATTACTCTGCCACATCGCCCCCAGACTCTACAAGCAAAATTTTAGCATAGGGGATTCAGTATACGCCCACAACTATGCAGGGGGAACATTGTGGATACCGGCAGGGGTAATTGGCATCACGGGTCCACGTTCATATTTGCTGGAGCTAGAAGATGGAAGGAATTGGAAAAGGCACATAGATCAACTACGGGGTCGCCTGGCACACTCAGACCTACGAGCCGCGAACGAAGACTATCTGCCAGCGCAAAGTCAGCCCTCCGAGAGCCCAAACACAGAGGAGCAGGACACCCTAGAGCCCAGGATAGAACCAGGGGTCGATGGTGAACCAGAACTGCGCCAAAGCGATGGAAGCCTGCAGACCCCCGAACGAGAAGCAGAAAGAGCAGACGAAACCGATCCTGCAACCACTCCAGCTCAACCCGAACTACGGCGTTCCACCCGTGTGAGACAAACACCCACATATTTAAAAGACTATGTCACTAACAGGAATGCTCCATCTAAGAGGGGAGGGGTGTTAGATATTAACATATATCGCAGCAAGTCTCCTCTCAGGTCCGCCGCTAAGGCGGGAAACAGGTATCACTCTGATTGGTCGAGAGGCTTATCCGATTCCTATAAAAGGGGAACCCTCAGACCACAGACCAAGCTGGATCACTACTACTACTAATAAAGAGCTGTTAAGTCACTACGTGTCCGGAGTCTGTTCTCTCGTTGCCCGAATCTAACATAAACCAACGATTCTGTTTTTTTTAAATGGCTACAATATTTATCCACATTAAAACAGATTGTATATTTAAAGAAATTCAAGTTTTACCAACAAGTCATACAGAAATTTTGTCTTAGTTACACTGTTTGATCCTAAACAATTTGTTTTCTCTCTGTGTGTGTGTCTTCCTGTAGTTTAATAGTTTCGAACAACTTTGCATTAATTTCACAAATGAAAAATTGCAACAGTTCTTCAATCATCACATGTTTGTCTTGGAGCAAGAAGAGTACAAAAAGGAAGGCATTGAGTGGGAGTTCATTGACTTTGGATTGGATCTACAGGCTTGCATTGATCTAATTGAAAAGGTACTAATAAATTCTTCTAAGTCCCTGGCTGTAAATTAATTTAAAAGGTTGAGCTAGCGTTATATCTTTGTCATCTCCTCCCCATTTTCCAATAGCTATAAGAAGCCTGCACAACCTTTGGGTTGGCAATTTAAATGTACTTAAATGTGTTTACATTGTGGCCATCCTGTTCTGATCTGATTACTAACAACATGTAGTTTTATGGGTCGCAAAGCATATAGATCTGAGTACAAAAGTACTTCAGTTTCTATCTATTCATTGAGACAAATATGTCAGCCCATCAAAGCATTTTGACAGCGAAAACATCAATATTATGTCAGCAACTGGGATAAAATCTAACATCTTCACATGCTATGTCAACAAGTTTTATAGCAGACGGAAAGAATAATAGATTAATGGTTATGAGAAAAAACCCCAACTCTGTACCAGTAGCTGGCAACATACTTTGTATAGTTGGAAGAACAGACTCGTAAAGCAGTTCCCATTGATTACGTTGGCTTAGTATTTTAGAACTGTGGTACAACTGGAAGGGACCAATCTGGGAAGGCAGTCATTGTTTGTTTATTTATTATTATTTTTTGTTTACAGCCCATGGGCATCCTTTCTATTCTTGAAGAGGAATGCATGTTTCCAAAGGCTACAGATATGACCTTTAAAGCCAAACTCTATGACAACCACCTTGGCAAATCGCCCAATCTGCAGAAACCAAGGCCTGACAAAAGAAGGAAATATGAAGCACATTTTGAACTTCTGCACTATGCTGGAGTGGTAAGGTTTTCCTTGCTTCCTTCCTTCCTTCCTTCCTTCCTTCCTTCCTTCCTTCCTTCCTTCCTTCCTTCCTTCCTTCCTCCCTCCCTCCCTCCCTCCCTCCCTTTGCAGTTGGAAACAGCATAGAAAGTTTCTCTTCTGTGGCATCACTTTTTGTAGATTTATATCCTATGGGGAATTAAATGCCATGGAACAATGTAGCACAGTGGAATTGGAAGACGGGAAGAGTGGAAAAAATGTTTTTAGCAAAAAGAGAAGCTGGCATTTTGAAAAGGCTGGCATTTGAAGTGGAAATGTTTTGAATCTCCTTTTTGCACTAGAAATGTATATCTTAGAATTCGGCAAATAAGAATCATGATGCGACTTGTAGTACACTTTATGCCTACTTTTTCTCACCTTTATATTGATCAAATGCATGCAATATAATGTACAATAAACACTTGGATAGGCAAGCCAGAAATATACAACCTTGTGTGACAAAGCACACTTTTTGAATAGGGCTGGAGTTTGGTGTAGATTGTCAATTTTTTTTTTTAAATAGGAGATTGACAGTTACAATGTTAATGGGTTGTTGAAGTTTTTTTTTTAACTCAAAGTGACATCACTGAGCTTTTATTTTTCAGCAAAAGTGTATGAAAAAGGCTCCAAGGACTGCAAAAAAGAGAGTTGTGCAGACAAAAATACTGATTTATTAATATGTTAAACTAAAACCAGGCCAGCCACTTTGTGGTTTAGTATCTTCTATGCATCAGGCCACTTTTTTATTTCAACTTCAAAACTATTACGTAAAAAAATCCTTTTAAAGAAGGTTAGTAGTCTAGTACAGAAACATGCAGTATTTTGATCCAAAGTGGGCAAAACAGGTTTCAATCTGTCATTCTCTCCTTAGCTTTACCTGTTAGAAATAACTCCAAGAGATGCTTCTACCGTGCAGATGTTAGATTCAAGAAAATGCTTGATTAAGTCAGAATGATGTTATGAATGAGGTGAAGCAGGCAGCAGCACTGCATTACTTTGGTCTCTCCATTTTCATTTGGAAAGAAAGAGATTGCCGATATGGATCAAGAACTCACACATTGGAAGGCAGTGTTTATGGAGATACTCCGCGAATATTAAGGGCTCAATCACCAAAAAGTTACTGTAGCTGAGGGGGGGGGGAACAAACCAGGATGAAAGCTAATGTTTGGTTAACCAAATAAAGTAAATCAGGTAAACATAGCTAATATGAAAAATGTCAAGCTGAAAAGTAATATTTTATGACAATTTGGGAAGATCTGAAGTCCACAGACTCTACCATTTGGAGATACGAATAGCACAGCTCTCATTATGCTGAATTAAGTGTAACTTAGTGTAGAACATCTTTGTTATTAATGAATGAGGGGACATGAAAGGCTGGGAGGCCAGGCAGAAGAGTGGCAAAATGAGTATTCTGGAGGTATGATGTGTTACTAAGATCAATTATCCCAAAGGTGCTTTTTCAAGAGGCAACTGGACTGTTTGTTTGTTTTTTAGATGTTTAGCTTCTCAACCAAGAAGCTTCTTAAGCTCTGATGGGATGGTGGGGAATGGAAGGATTTCTACTCCTTGTAGACAGCTGGTTATTTGCATTCTTTATTAAGGGCACCTGGAGGCTTTTCTGTGTCATTAGGGTCACCTGAGTGGTGCAAATGAGTGTGGAGCCTTCTTGGAACTGTTGAAATGACTGTGTTGCAGTGACGTGCAGTCAGGTGAGGCA
This sequence comes from Natrix helvetica, assembly GCF_964273705.1. Taxonomy (NCBI): domain Eukaryota; kingdom Metazoa; phylum Chordata; class Lepidosauria; order Squamata; family Natricidae; genus Natrix; species Natrix helvetica. Next base: position 36,354,736 of record NC_138550.1, on the reverse strand, counting down.
AGTGAGGCACAGCCTAACCTCTCATCATCAGGGCAGCGAGTCATTCGATGGGAAACTTGCCTTTTGGGAGGAATGACCCAGCTTGGCTCCCGCTTTCGATCTGCCACCCAACGACCGAACGGAGAAGCGAAGAGGCAGAAGAGACAAAGCAGGAGCCAAGCCGAGTCATTCCTTCCAAGAGGCAAGTTTCCTGTCGAATGACTCGCTGCCCTAGACTCGAGGCTCCAGTCCAGCCTGCGGTGCTTGCAGCCCCCGCCAGCTCCTCCAGGGACTCCCAAGCTCGGCACCAGAGCTTGGGAGTCCGGCCAGACTCCGAGAGAGGCCGGCCAGATTGCCTGGGCGGCGGCAGAGGCTCCCTTTGTTCTTTCGGGTGCAGGAAGCGGGGGGGGGGAGAGAGGCTTCCTCCACTCCGTCCGCTCCCCATCTGTGCTGCCCTCGCCCGACAAGTGCGCCCCTGATTCCGCGCAGCTCTGGCAGGCGGTGCCGTGGCCGAATCTCAGGGCGGAGGGTGGCAGGTCGCAACTGAGCATGCCTGACTGTGGAATTCTGGGAGTTGAAGTCCACAAGTCTGAAAAAATTGCTGCCTCACCAGCTATAAACCTCACCGCACGTCACTGCTGTGTTGTAGTCTAGCGATAGATGATGTTGTAGCATTCCCCCTCTGTTGAGAGGCTGTTCAATTTTGACATAGATGGCCTCTTTAACCCCTCTTTCAAGCCTCAATATGGCCTCAATGATTCTATAAAAGAATGTGAATGACCAGCTGTCTGCAAGGAATATAAATCCGTCCATTCTCCACCATCCAATCAAAACTGAAGAAGCTTCAAAGAAAAGCCAGAAAGTCCAGTTGCCTCTTGAAAAAGCATATTTGGGACAACAATGACCTGGATGACTGAGAATCTCCATAGGCGAGATCAATAGTCACCATTTAAAGACCGAAAAACAAAATACCTTTTCCCATACACAGGTATTTCTTGACTTACAACAGTTCATTTAGTGATTATTAGAAGTTACAACGGCACTGAAAAAAGTGACTTATAACTATTTTTCATACTTAACAATTTTTACAGCATTCCAGGATCATGTGATCACCTTTTTTTGACTTTCTGACAAACAAAGTCAGGGAAGTTACATTCATTTAACAACCATATTACTAACTTAAGAACTGCAGTGATTCACTTAACAACTGTGGCAAGGACTGTCATACAATGAGGCACAATTCTTTTAACAATAGTCTCATTTAGCAACAAGTTTTGGGCTTGATTGTGATCATAGGTCGAGGACAACCTGTACTTCATAGATCAAAACTAAATATAGAATTGATGTCAAGTAAAAAGAGAACAATTGGTTGTGTAGTTTAGTTTCTAGCTTGTTGGCTTTAAAATTCTTTTTGATGCTTCCTTTAGGTGCCCTATAACATAGTTGGTTGGCTTGAGAAAAACAAAGACCCTCTCAATGAAACCGTGGTGGGTATTTTTCAGAAATCTTCCAACAAACTTCTGGCCAGCCTATTTGAAAATTATATCAGTGCTGACAGCAGTAAGTGAAATAACCGTATGTTTTATTTCTTACATCACATATAGAAAATGTGGCTAATAAATATATTAGCTCATGACCTTGGAATATTTGGCAGTGGCAAATGTTAGGCACATCTCTCTCTCTCTGGGGAGCAGAGTAAGAGTCAATAATTCAAATTGTTGGTACCTCATTAAGTCTGTTTGCTGACTCTGGTTGAATGATAATGATAAAGCATATATTAAAGAGTACATTTCACAACTAAATATTGCCTATTAGGGCAGGAGCAGAAGCAGTGAGTTGGAATTATAAGGAAGGAATTTCAGAGATATTTCCTCAATGTATGCACTTTCAGTAAGAGGAGTAAGCTTCCACATGATTGGCAAATGCTCCTTCATTATAATCTTCAAATAAATACTGGATCTCAGAGATGCGCTAGTACAAGGGTATCAAACTCAAGGCCCACGGGCTGGATTCAGCCTGCGAAGTGCTTAAAGATTGACCACGGATTTAACAGGCCTGTAAATAGTAAAGGACTGGGCTGCAGTGTCTTTGGAAGCCAAAATGAGACATGCACCCCTATTTTGGCTGGCAGAGTGCTGTCTATTTCAGGGTTGAAATGAGGGGTTTGCTCACTCCACTCCTATCACTGATGATATACCTAGATTGGGTAATAAAATGTTTGTAAGAAAACAATCAAGCTTAGACAGCATCAAGGAACACACACACACACACACACACACAGTTTTGAAGAATGAACAATCTTCAAAATGTACATTCATATTTCTATAATGCAAAATAATCCATACAAAAGGGATGTTTTGTAGTTCAGAGATATAAATCCTGTAGGTGTAGACATATACTGTTGCAAACAAATTGGATGCTGACCTCTGTGTTATATAGGCAGTTTTTTATATGAAAGAACACAATAATATATATTTAGTAACACAGAAATTGCACACACACACACACACAAATGTATCTACCTACCTACCTACCTACCTACCTATCTACCTACCTACCTACCTACCTACCTACCTACCTATCTATGCACATACATGTTTGAATAAACAGTTCCATCTGTTTAATTTTGCCTTAGAGTAATCACGAAGTCAGCCCTTATGTTTGGTAAAACATGGTTTATGGCTGACCATAATGCATAAGAATAGCCATTGTGGCTCCTTTAACCAATCATGGTGATAACTTAGTCACAGTAGTTTATGGATGAGTCAACCAGGTGAAAAGAAATTGTGCCTTGTTTTTTAAAACTGCTTACAATTATTGTGCATGGGTCATTAGTTGATAATGGCTGTGTATATTATGAATATTAAAAGGGCATTATAGGAATCCATTCTCAATGGACCCTAGCTATATGGTTCCAATAAAACAAAGCTGAGACAATTTATACACAGGCACACATAAATAAATTAAATAAGGATGTGCCTTTAATTATAAAAATATTTTGTTCTAAAATATTGTACATTTGATAAGTAAAAAACAAAGTTGACTACTTTACAAATCTCTTGTTATGGAGATTGATTATTTAATAGTTATTTGTAGAAGCCAAATATCCCACATATTACACATTTTACACCATAATTTCTCAAAACTGAAATGACATCAATTACACCAGTTAGCCCTATGATCAGCATAATTCCAATCAGGCACTGTCAATACAGTAACTCTTGGACCCAAAGCTTTCATGGAAGATGAGTTCTGATTGACAGTTGACATAAATAGTTGTTATCAATAGTTGATATCAATAGAAAAAAAACTATAAATATTTTTTTAAAGTTGATGTTAATGGTTGCTCCTGGCCCAAGATTTGACTCCAGTTGAATAGAGGAAGTTCAAAAGAACTTCCTCTATTCTTTTGAAGATTTGCTGAAAATACCACAGAAAATACCCCTGAAAGAAATTTGCTTGTTGTTTCTAAAATACTCCTAAACTTCTAAATTACCTAAAACATCTATGGTTATATATTAGTGCTGTAATGAGAATTTGATTCTGTTTTTTTCTTTTATTTCAAGTTGATCAAAGTGGAGAGAAGAAACGCAAGAAAGGGGCTTCCTTCCAGACAGTGTCATCAATGCATAAAGTAATGTTACATACACTTTTTAAGTATAATACCTCATTTATTTTCTTTCACTGCTTCAGAAATAGTATATTTGAATTGTAACAGAACAATAATTAAAAATTCATTTTCCAAAGTCTGAATTTTCAGCATGTTCCCTTCAAAAAAGAACTTCTTCTTAAAATAATTATATAAATACTTAAACTTCCACAGGATTCATTGTTATTTTTCATGGCAACCAGTGTTAGATTTCTCAGAATTAGATCAGTGACCAAAGGCATTTCCCAGTCATCTAGATTCTCTTTCAAAGGTAGCTGGCATATCTGCTTTGGTAAAAGTAATTGGACAGCATTTACTTTTTAGGAGTTCAGAATATGATCTGAATTAGCTCTGCTAATATATAATGCTAAACCATAATGTAAAGTTTTTGCAAATCTACTTATGCAATAAGTGCAACAGGCCATAATTGCTTGTTTAGCAAACTATGGTCCAAAGGCTCTGGTAGATAATACATATCTGAGAATCAGTGAGAGCTTATACTTCAAAACTAAAGATCCAAATGTGCCACTCTAGGTGGCCCATTTTCACAGAAGATATGAAAGATTCCTGCTTACGTTCTCTATATATTAGGTAATATTTTTGCCATTGATAAAATTTGTGGCTTAGCCCAAATTGTAGTAAATGTGCAATTCTGGATAAAAAAGTGCAGTTTCTGCTTGTCAAACTCAAATATATAATTAAAATAACTGCTAAATATCTGAAGATCACACTTTCAGGAGTGAATATTCTGTGTTTAATTTTGTTTGTTTTTCTTTTCAGTGTTAGCATTTAATACAGAAGATAGGTTTTCCTTCAATGTATTTAATTCATTAAAATTATCAGATACCTCTGTTCAGAGTCAGAATCTGTTACAGGAAAAAAAAATCTGCAGGATCCTTTTGGCTCAGCAGTTCCCAATATGTGGTGTAAAAGAGCAGGAACAGACCTTGCCAGAAAGACCAGATTGCCTGATTGAACAACAAAAATATGGAAGGGGTGAGGGGACTGAAAAATAACTTAGTTTGCTTGTTTAGAATCATAGAATTATAGGGCTGGAAAGGATCTCGGAGGTCTTCTAATCCAATTCTGCTCAAGGCAGGAGACTTCTACTATCCCAATCAAATTGGTTGCTATTTAAATATATAATAGTTTAGAATAGAATAGAGCTGGAAGGGACCTTGGAAGTCTTCTAGTCCAGTCCCCTGCTCAAGCAGGAGAATCCATCCTATCCTATTTCAGATAAGTGGCTGTTTAGTCTCTTCTTAAAAACCTCCAGTGATGGAACTCCCATGTTTTATGAAGACAAGCTATTCCACTGGTTAATTGTCCTCACTGTTAGGAAGTTTCACCTTAATGCCAAGTTGCTTCTCACTTTGGTTAGTTTCCAAGTTCTTGAAAGTTTAAAATTGGATGATGTGGTATACACGGTGTATAACCTTTTTCATGAAAAAGGCTGCATCCAATCTGTAAATAGTATGCAAAAGACCTTATGTCAAAAGGATTAAGAAAAAAATATAAATAAGTAGAAGGGACTAGGACAAAAATTTTCATTTCATTAAAATGTGATTTCATTTCATTAAAATGTGAATGCACAGTTAACAACTTCAGCACCTCATATTTAATATGTTCTCCCTTCTGCTAGGCTAACAATTATAATTTGCATCTAATGGTGATTCTGGAATTCTGGGAACTACACATAGTATTTTTGGAAGAGACAGGCAATTATGAGGCCTCAGGTTGTATGGTGTAAACTAAACACAGTGTAATCCAAGACGGACATCGCAACAATACACTTTCACTTTTAGAAAGCAGCTGTTTCTAATTTTCTACAGTGGAAGAAATATTAGATTTGCATATGCAAGCCCAACACTCACCCAAACTCATTATGATATGATATAACATTATTATTTAGCATTATATTTAAATAATAAAAAATAAGAATACTTAATACTTAAGTGAAAACTTGAATAGACAGCAGAGAACTGAAGTACGCTTCATTTTAGGACTTCAGTTAGTATAGTAATTTATGATGTAACTCTTCCAAAAATAATTGCTTTTTTCAGTGAATTTACCCACATGACATGGTCAAAGTAAGTGAGACACAGTTTTTTGATTTAAATGTTTAAATGATTTAAAAGTTTCATGATATAAATGGCAATTTATACTCTCACTAATTCCACTGTTTAGATTTTATTTATTTATTCTCTCTGTATTTAGGAAAATTTAAACAAATTGATGACTAATTTACGATCTACAGCTCCTCACTTTGTGCGATGCATTATTCCCAATGAAACAAAAACTCCAGGTGAAACTCTTTGAATATATTTTGTTTTTAATACTTAATTTAATGGGGGGAAATCCTGCTTTTAAGCATGCATATATAGGAATGCATTTATTATCCTATCATTTCAGGGGCAATGGATGCTTTCCTTGTCCTCCATCAACTTCGCTGCAATGGTGTCTTGGAAGGAATCCGCATTTGTCGCAAAGGCTTTCCTAATAGAGTCATTTATGCTGACTTTAAACAAAGGTAATGTGAAAATCAATGGCACAGTCAAACTGTTACCTTTGCAGAACTGATATTTGTTCTTTAGTAGCAGCTCAGTAGATCCGGTTCTTCATTTATTCTGGTCAACAACTGGCCAGAATAAACTGTCTTTGAATTAAAAAATGACAACATGAAAGATATATTTTAGAATATGCAACGGTTCGCATTCAAAGGATGTTTTTGATTCCACAGAGTGCACTGCATTTGTAGCACCCATCTCAACTTCTGAAAATGAACAAATTTCCCCAGAATTGCATACATCAGCATAAGCTGGTTTCTCAGCTTTGCTGCCCTCAAATCTAACAGTCAGAATTTTCAGTCAGCATGGATGTGGGTCAGAGTGGGTTAAAAATTCCGGCTGGTACAATTACAGCATCTCTGAAGAGCACTAGATTGAAAAAGAATGATGTAGACATATTTGATTAGATGGACAAAGTGTCTGGATTCACTTAACATACTTAATCTAGCTACATTTTTGTGTTCACATAGTAATGAAATCGTAATCATATCCTATGAATTGTCACAATTTGCCAAATCACAAAAAACTAATCCAGGTTAAAACCAATCAAGTTATATAAAAGTTTGAAATAAATAAACAAATACATTTAGTATGCTGTGCAAATAAAGTACAATATCTACATTTTTTAAAAAAACTGAAGTATTAAGCTTGTTCTGGAAAGATAGATACTGTGAGGTATTAATAGACTTCCTGATTCCTAAATCAAGGAAGGAATTACACCATGGTTTGGAGTTTAATTTTTTTGTCTGTTATTTATTTGTTTTTACCAGATACCGCATCCTGAATCCTTCTGCAATTCCAGAGGACAAGTTTGTGGACAGCAGAAAAGCTGCTGAAAAATTACTGGGCTCTTTGGATATTGATCATACCCAGTACCGCTTTGGGCACACCAAGGTAAAGCAGTTCAGTTCAACCAGCAATGGAATAAATGAATAAACATGTTCCTCGTTGGTATTTGGATCAAAACTCTTTTAGAATGAAATAAGTATTATAAGGGTTATAAGGGAGAGTTGAAATAACCCTTAATTTATGTTTTTTAAACTTGTATCTCCTCATATACAATCCTGTTGATAAGGTCTTCCTGCATTATGTTTGGGCAGAAAAGTTTTATCTCAAGAAGTAAAGGAGAGATTTAAAATGTATTTACTACCAGACCCATAGCCTTGCTATCTACAGGTAGAGATTGAGATTTGAATCAATTGCATTAATCTTTTAATGCAAAAATGGTTTGATCCTGTAGATCCTTCTACAGTGCTTTGCTTTGTCCCCCAACTCTGAAGAAACAGGCAACATTTCTCCATTTTTCTCTAGATTCTCTATTGGCTTCTTTGCGCAGGCAGAGTAGTTCCATTATAAATAGCTTACCAGAATGCTATTATGGTTCAAATACATAAAGGGAGAAACATATCTAAAGTGCCTTGGGTAGAGATCAGCCACTGTGTAATTTGGGTCCAAATGTTTTACTGTATCCAGGCTGACAATAAATACATAAAGAGAGAAGCATTTCTAAAGTGCCCTGGGTAGGGATCAGCTACATTTGGGTCCAAATGGTTTTATTGTATCTGGGCTGACAAATCAATCAGCACTCATATGTTTAAGACCATTTTTGGTATCAACTGAGACCATTTCTCCACTAGTGATATAGAGAATCTTCTAGCATTACCTGGTCATAATGATGATATAAAACCTGTCTTTTTTTGTTATATGGCACAATGGTGGTTGAATTGCTGTAGAAGCTTTATAAATCACTAACAGAGATCTTGCCTTAGGTTTGATTTAAAACTCCTGCTGCTTGCCAACCTGATGTTTATTCAGATAGGCAAAATGTTGTAATATTTATTTCCACTTAAATTTCCTAAATGTCTGTTTAGGACTTGAGCAGGATGTTTTTAAAACTTTCAGAAGTTTTACTTTTCTATGACAGAGGCTATTTATTTATTGCATATATGGAATTTGACAGGACATCCAAAGTAGTAAATAACCTTTAAGAAGTCAAATACTAGATGGGCCACAGTCTGGGACCCACAGCTTTCCAATGATTTCCTTTTCCTTGCACCAAAGCCAAAAGATTAACAACCCATCCACTTGTCAAAGGACCACAGCTGAAGAAAGATAGTGGCTATTATTATAAGATTACTTGCCTTTGTTCCCATATAGCACTTGTGAAATCTAGCACTTTCTTTCCCTTCATGAATCTACCACCTCTCCTGCTTACACCCACTTCTCTACTTAACACGTAGATTGAAACACACTGCTAGGCTACAAGACGAGTTAATTATTAACTTGCTACTCTTCCTGTCAACTGTAGTTTAGCTGGCATATTTTAATTAAGTTCCAGAAGAGACGAGCTTTTGCACTAGAATTAAAAAAAAAATCTATGACCTAGCTTTCCTTCTTCTAATATATGCATTTTTGGAAATTATATTACATCCCTCATAGAATCCTAGAGTTGGAAGGGAAAAGCTGCTGTGTTGCATGTGTACTACCCCAAAGAAGATATATTTTCATTGCTAGATTGTCCAGCCTTCTACATTGTGGAATATGGTTCAGTAACTAGAGCAATTTCACTTCACAATGAGATATTGTGTTTACACTTATTTGTATATACAAATTGTTATTATGTTTATACTTATTTGTATATACACATAAGTATAACTGTAACTTTGCTTCTGTAAGCAGTAAGCAGCACAGTAGGTACCGTAATCTGTCTCTATGTGTCTTAGTTTCTGTCCCAATTCTAAACCAATTTTAACACTTTTATGACATTTGTACAACTAAGAATGCTGTTGCAGTATTCTCAGCCTTCTGTACCCAAGGGAAAATACCCTTAGCTCCGTCAACATCTTTTCATAGGAATTTCTAGCTCCCAATCATTTTACTACCTTTCTCTGAACTTATTCCAAGTCAGCTCAATAATAAAAATGAGGTCTGACCAAATCAAATTAATATGGAACTATTATGTCATGCGTTTGGGAGATCTTACTTCTTTTGATACAGTCTAAATTTGTATCTTCCTTCCCTCCTTCCTTTCTTTGTTTTTTTTTTACTTAATTTCTTTATGAGGAAGTTTATGGACAAATCCCTTCAGTTTTCTTAGTAAGCTTTTTCAGAAGTAGTTTGTCACCTTCCTAGGGCTGAGAGAAAGTGACTAGGCAAGGTCACTCACAGACTCCCAGTTTCTAGCCTGATGCTTAACCACTATATCGAACAAATTTTATTCTAAGATATTTTTCAGGAGAAATATTGTAAGCCAGATGTCTCTTGTCCTAAAGCCGTTCATTTATTTTTTGTTTCCAAAGTGAGTTTTTCATTAGTGTCTTAAATTTATTATTTTACTTGCAGCCTGCCTTTCTGCAAGGATCATTTTTTTAGTTTATTTCCATCTAAAATAATGGCATATTATCTTTCCCATTCAATTTTCTGTCATCTGCAAATTTGATAAGCATTCCTCTATCTCTATATCTAAATCATTTGTAAAAATATTGAAGAATTGAGGACCCTTTCCTAAGTTATCTTAGTCAAAGCCTCAATGCCCAGTCCATCTTCAAAACAACTTTGTCTGTGGTCCCAGAATCCAAATCTCTCCTACAGATATAATTTCCATATCATAGTTCATTTAAAGTATTTTCATTTTACTTTCCCTATCTTTTTCATAGCCTGGAAAGATAGAATGGAATACTGTTTGAACCCTCAGTGTCTTCACCTTTTTCAAATGTCTGCTGAAAATTAAATAGTGATTAAAAAAATAGACCTAGCATAAGGACTAAATGGCAATTTTTATTAATGAAAAAGCCTAACGGAAAAAGATGTATTCTAAGCTCTATAGTATAGACTTATATTATCATTCTCATTTGCTTTTACAACTTTTAATTTAAAGAAAAATGAGATACATTTTTATATTTCAAGAGTCAATAGTAATTTCAACTATTAAATTAACCACCTTATGCACTGGATAATGCAATATCACTTCTTCTAAACTGGCATTAAGATTTCATACTCTACTATTTTTATCTTGTTATCACAGTGTGCTGATACAACTATTACTATGCCCTTATACTGTTGTCCTTTGTTACATCTCTGAAACTGATCTATGTGTCACCAATACATTGATTAAATTTATTTGACAAACTGATGGCATGTATCTCAGGTTTTTTTTAAAGCTGGTCTCCTAGGCCATCTGGAAGAAATGAGAGATGAGAGATTAGCCAAGATTTTAACACTAATTCAAGCAAGAGCCCGAGGCAAACTGATGCATACTGAGTTCCTGAAGATGGTAGAACGAAGGTATTATGCTACATACTCTTCACAACACTGTACACTGGGGACAAATTGTTATTTTTTTTTCCAAGTGATTATATTATACAGCAATTTTCTTCAGCCTGGGATCATCCAGATAATGCAGCTTCCAAATATACAAGCCAGCATCACTTTCACCATGTGGACTAGGAATTTGTAGTCTAAAATTACATATGTGAAGGAAGTAGCTTGAGGAGGCAGTAGAAATTTCATTTATGCAAAGAAACTTTGAAGTAGTTCATGTAGTATCTGACATTTCACAATTGTGAATAATTCCATGAAATGCCAGAAAAAATGTATTGTTTTTTTCCTTCTTTCTTCATATTATTATCTTATGCAAACAAGTTTTTTTATGCTGACTCAGAGCTGAATAAGATTCCCCCCACCACCACTTCTATTTCTACACTGGCATGCTATTTTTTTTCTTCCTGTGCTCCACTGAAGTCTACGAGTGAGACAGCCTTAAGTCATCCTTAGTTACGGCGTTGTTAAAGTAACCTCTCCTCCATTAGTCTAACATTATCCAAGGACAACCTCAAGGTTTATAAAACCTGTCAGGCTTTTCCATGACTGACTATGGAGGGAAGTAAGATAACCGCAATAACTTGAAACATTGGCAATAAGGGCAAGATAATGACTGGCAATAGGCATACCAAATATCATCCTAGAATAACTGCCAGGAGACATTTTATGTGGAATGGCACACTAAGCAAAAAAATACATGGATTCAAGCACTATAATTCAGCAGTGGAGAAATACCTAAATTTGGGTCACTAAGAAGGAAAAATGGCTGCAGTTTTTCAAGATTACGTGATCCTTTTGTTACATATTAGTACATATATTCTTGTTTTCTTATTTCAAAAGGTATTTATACAATATAAATAAAAACAACATGTATACATACTAACGGTAACTGTCACAGCTGTTTCTGATGCTGTGCAAAAAAAAAACCCAGATAACTGTACATATTGCTTTGAAAATGCAAAAGAAATGTAGAAATGGTGTACACAAAATGAAGCATACAATCTAGAAATAGGAATTATTAAAATATGTAGCATCACTATAATATTTAGTACATAAAAGAAAACAAATTATTACAAAGGCCTAAGCTCATGAGGGAAGATCCAAGAACAAGTACTAAAGTTGACTCCTTCCCTCCTGCCTTCTTTCAGAGATGCCCTGCTTGTGATCCAGTGGAACATTCGAGCTTTCATGGTTGTGAAAAATTGGCCTTGGATGAAGCTATTTTTTAAGATCAAACCCCTCCTAAAATCAGCAGAGACTGAAAAAGAAATGGCTAATATGAAAGAAGAGTTCCTGAAATTGAAGGAGGCCTTAGAAAAATCAGAAGCCAGAAGGAAGGAGCTTGAAGAAAAGCAAGTTTCTCTTGTACAGGATAAGAATGACCTGCTCCTCCAGCTGCAAGCAGTAAGTAGATTAAAAATCAGTGTTAATTAATCCCACCCAAGCTTTGGTCCACCAAAGGAAGCTTGCTGTGAAACTGTTCCTGCTAAGTACAAACAGTGAAATCCAGGGGCACATAAAGCGGGGTATCCTTCACTGCCCCTTTTTCGCCCCCATGGTTCTGCCGCCATCCATTCACCTCTACCATTTCTCCTCTGTTGTTAGGACCCTAGATGTTCACGCCGGACAATGGGACCCAGCCTCTTTAGTCCCAGACCCTTCATCAGGGGCCATTCAGCAAAAAACTGCTCAACCCAGGCTTTGGGGCCCAGGTGACAGTTCACCGCCAGCTAATCAGAGGAAGGGAAGGGAGAAAGAGGGGGGGGGGAGAAAGTGTTCCGTGTGGAGTTTGTTTCTCCGCTCAGTTGTCTCGGGTCCAAGCTAGAGAATCCTTTGCACAAGAAAGTTAAAATCATGACTTTCTACTTGTCACAATTCCTCAGACTACTTCTCTTACTTTTACACCAAAGCTCTTAATATTCTAATTACTTTAGTCATATAATCTAACTACATTGTAAAACTCAGTCATATACCCTTACATAGACAGATTCCTTTCTGGCAGTGCTTATCTTTTGTTATTTCTGATTGGCCTATTAACAGCACAAAAGGTTTGAGGATTGCTCTGGTAGTTTGAGTTATGTGCCAATTACTGGAGGGAATGTCATTTATAGAAGAAGGAAAAGGATCCATGGAGGATCCAGATCCCAATGCAGGAAGGATACAACTAACCGCAGGCACATGTTTTTGCAGAGGCACATGTGCCACAAATGCCCAACAACCAAATGTTCAAAAGGAAAATACCTTTACAGCAGCACAACACATATACATATTACAATAGAACAAATGCCTATAACCGTGATGTCGAACTTATGGCATGCGTGCCACAGGTGGCACGCAGAGCCATTTGTCAGGGCATGCGAGGGTTGCCCTGTCAGCTGGCCAGTGTACATGCGCGTGCTGGCCAACAGAATTCAGCCTTCTTTTGAGGCATTTTTCACCATTCACCCTCAAACCTCCGGAGCGCGAAAACCCAGCCCTATGGGCAAACCGGAAGTTCCGGAACGTACTTCCGGTTTGCTCATAGGGCTGGTTTTAGCCTTCCAGAGCATTCAGGGAAGCCTCCTGAAGGCCCCTGAAGGCTCCGGAGGACAAAAAACGGCCCTACGACAAACCAGAAGTCACTTTCTGTTTGCTTGTATGGTTGTTTTTTGCCCTCCGGAAGGCCCCTGAAGTCTCCAGAGAGCTAAAACAAGCGCTACAAGCAAATCGGAAGTCCGTTCCTGAACTTCCATTTGCTCGTAGGGCTGGTTTTTCGCACTCTGGAGGGCTTCCGGGGGGCGAGGGTAGGGGAAGCTGTTTTCAGCCTCCTCAGGCTCCTACAAAGCCTGGGGAGGGTGGGGAGGGTGAAAAAAGCATGCCAAAAACTTGGGGGAACACTGGTTGTGCCTGCATGCGCACTAGGATCATGCACATAGCATTATGGGTGCAGCACGCCCGCACACGATCACCCTGCACTCCCCCCATTTTTGGCACGCAAGCCAAAAAAGGTTCACCATCACTGGCCTATAACATCCGTTTAAAACAGCATCTATTTAAGTCTAGCACAAGCTTTTAATACTTTCAACCTTAATTTACTCAAAAGACCCCTTCTTTTTTTGAGTACTTCTTTGGGTAACTACATTTTATATACTGTGAATCATAAAGAAAGAATAGATAAGTAGAATTGAAGGCTTGCCAAAAATGATTGATACATGCTCCATCTTATAAAAAATAAAATTGATAGGTACTAAAGTTGTTCACAAAATGTTTGTCAGACATTTAATAGCAAGAGAAAATGGAATGGACAATGTTTGTTTTTTTAAAGAAATGCCTGAGATCAAATCAAATCTTTTATTATTATTATTATTTGTTTCACTTGCTGCTGGGCAATATGGCTCCCCAAAGTTTATAGCTCAAGGAGTAGAATTTTCTTTCCATTGATAAAATGCTGCTGTAAGAAAGTTGGTAAAAAAAAATCTTACTAGAGAATAGTCAATTTCCTACAAATAAACAAGTAACAATTCTGCATTTTTTCTTTTAAAGCAAAAACAAAGATTGCAGAAGTAACATAAATCTATGCAAAAAGGATATGCAAATTACAAAGGAGAAGCATATTCAAACACATTATAAATCTTTTACTCTATAAAATAGGGGAAAAGTTTTTTTTTTAGTTTATCATATTTTTCAAGTATTTTTCACAATAAACTTAGCTTGCTTTATTTTTAAAAAATAAATATCCTAAAAAGCAGAAAAAAGAAGCAGTTAGTTTCAATAATTTGTTCAAGTCAGGATGACAGCCTTCATTTTGCTCTGCATTAGTTAACATTACTTTACATGTAAATATATGAAGTGTAAAAATTTAAAAGCTAGAGTATAAATACTAATGTTTTTATAGGTATTTCAGTCTCAGTCTCAGTTTCCATGGCAAATCAACAAAGAAAAGGAATGTTAAATTTGGGATATGTACCATTTTATATACAATTTGTTGGTGTGCTTTTGCACTGGCAAAGAAAAGAATGCATATTTTAAGTGTTTATTATCTTGAACTTATATCTCAACTGACTGATTATTCTATTTATACATACAAAGCAATTTATACCATATACTTTTTTCACTTCATAAATCCTTTGTGATGAGTTGAGTAATTTTGGTTGACATATCATAGAAGCTGAAATATTGTACTGGCCGTTTGCTTATTGACCACTGAAAATTGAGTTGTAAAATCCAGTTGAACCCTGTGGGTAACTTGCTTTATGACTTACATTTGTGATGGACAGGCTCCATTGTGGTCATAAGTGAGGACTACCTGTATTCACCTAAGAATAAATAGTGTTGAACAGTGACGTGCAGTCAGGTGAGGCAAGTGAGGCACAGCCTCACCACTCTCATAATGAAAAAAAGAAGTAAAAGGAAAAAGCTGAGCTAGTTGCTGCCTCACCGTGGATGACTCTGCTTAACCTCACTGGTGCTCTCCCTCCCCAAGTGTAGTGACTTCCTCCCCAGGCCCCCATTCATTTCTCTCTCTCACACACACAGCTGGATAAAACTATATAAAAATCTAGCCCAGCTTCACTGATTACAAGTTTGAAAAGGCAACATGGCTCCACCTGCAATCAAACTACACTTGGGGAGGGAGAGCACAAGCGAGCACTGAGGAGACCACAGGAGGCAGGAAGCCAGGCAAAGAGCCATGCTGTAGTACACACACTTCCCCCCAGCCTCTTTCTTTTAGAAGGCTGGGCTCGGCTCCCCTCCGGCTTCTCTGCCTCTCCTCTCACCCCAGCCTGCCAGCAGGAGGTGGTGGGTGGGCTTTATTGTGTTCCAGGCATTTCCCACCCAGACAGCAGGCTGCATTTGCAATGGTGGAGGTGTTTGGGAAAGGCAGCAGGGGAATGGGGGGGGGGGATGGCAGAGGAGCTGCTTTCAAGCCACTGGAAAAGATATCCAATCCAACTTTTGTGTGTGTGGGTGTTTGTTTGAGAGTGAGTGAGAGAGGGAAGGGGTAGGAGAGATAGTCCAATCCAACTTGTGTGTGTGTGTGTGTGTGTGTGTGTGTGTGTGTTTGAGAGAGGGGGAGGAAGGGAGAGAGGGAGGAAGGAGGGGAAGGAGAAGAAAAAGAAAGAAGGAGCAAAGGAGAAAAACAAATGCTGTCACTTTAAATTGGAACTGAGCATGCCTGGCTGTGGAATTCTGGGAGTTGAAGTCCACAAGTCTAAAAATATTTGAAACCCAGCACTGTGTCAGTGCCTCACCAGTCATAAACCTCACCGCACGTCACTGGTGTTGAAAGTGGACTTACTTTCTATGGTATATGTATAGGATTCAGAAATAAAACTAGTAGTTCTGGCTTTAATAATCACCAGATGTAGTAAATTTAGATTATTCCAAAAGGAAGCTTTAAAAAACCCACAATAAGTAGAGCCATCACTTGCTATTAGAGTTGAAAGTTTATTTAGTTATTATTTATTTATAAAATTACTTATATGGTGCCATCTCACACATACATCTCTGGGTACTGACACATGTATAAAGTGTACCAAAAAGTCCAATATCAACAAAAGTGTTGCATGTCTGATTATTTTGTTCCAGTTTACTGTTAAATCTAGTGACTACATATATAGATTATCTGCACGATGATGTGACCCCAGGCTGGTTCTGCAGATCTTTTAATGGTGCACACATTGCTACTGTAACCGAATCTGGTAAAATTGCTGCTGGTTGTTCACTTTTTTGGTTATTTTCACATTTTCCAGATTTCTCTGGAAAGTTAGGTCTTCAAATACTGTCCAAATACTGTACGATGTTTTGCGCCTGGTTATTTCTGCCTTGAATGAGAACTTTGAGTTGATGTATTTGATGATTCATTTGTTTTCTTGGCTATCCACAATATCCCCAGGAGTCTGTTACAACTACTTCAATTCCAAGCCATCAATACTTTTTCTATCCTACTTTTTCAAAGCCCAACGTTCACTTTCGTAAAGTATCATATGGAGACTATTCCTTACATGATTCTGATCTTTGTAGGCACAGAAACGTGACAGCATTTGAAAATCTTTTTCGAAGTCTTCATTGTGAACCTATCAAGTATAAGTCTGTAGCATATTTTTTGACTCCTGGTTTCTTTATTGCAGAGTAACCCTAAAAAGGAGAAACTAGCCACTATTTCAATATTTTTATTGTATAAGTTGCTGAACTTATTGTCAGTAATTTTGTATTCTTTATGCTTAAGCTTAGTCCCATTTTTCAGTGAAGTCTTTGACTTTTATTACTAGAACTTCCATATAATATCTTTAAAATCAAAGAATGTTTTCCCTTAATGCCAATTTCAAGGTAAAAGTAGTGGAAGAGAGCCCTTGTTCATCTATCATGTCTAAAACTTCAATACAATACAATACAATAGTAGAGTTGGAAGGGACCTTGGAGGTCTTCTAGTCCAACCCCCTGCCTAGGCAGGAAACCCTATACCGTTTCAGACAGATGGCTATCCAACATCTTCTTAAAGACTTCCAGTGTTGGGGCATTCACAACTTCTGGAGGCAAGCTGCTCCACTGATTAATTGTTCTAACTGTCAGGAAATTTCGCCTCAGTTCTAAGTTGCTTCTCTCCTTGATTAGTTTCCACCCATTGCTTCTTGTTCTACCCTCGGGTGCTTTGGAGAATAGTTTGACTCCCTCTTCTTTGTGGCAACCCCTGAGATATTGGAACAATGCTATCATGTCTCCCCTAGTCCTTCTTTCTCTTAAGCTAAACATACCTAGTTCCTGCAACCATTCTTCATATGTTTTAGTCTCCAGTCCCCTAATCATCTTTATTGTGCTTCTCTGCACTCTTTCTAGAGTCTCCACATCTTTTTTACACCGTGGAGACCAGAACTGAATGCAGTATTCCAAGTGTGGCCTTACCAAGGCATTATAAAGTGGTATTAACACTTCACGTGATCTTGATTCTATCCTTCTATTTATGCAGCCTAGAACTGTGTTGGCTTTTTTGGCAGCTGCTGCACACTGCTGGCTCATATTTAAATGATTGTCCACTAGGACTCCAAGATCCCTTTCACAGTTACTACTACTGAGCAAGGTATCATCTATACTGTACCTGTGCATTCCGTTTATGTTGCCTAAATGTAGAACCTTACTCTTTTCACCATTGAATTTCATTTTATTAGTTAGTGCCCAATGTTCAAGTTTGTCAAGATCCTTCTGTATCTTAAGCCTATCTTCTGGAGTGTTGGCTATTCCTGCCAGCTTGGTGTCATTTGCAAATTTGATGAGTTCCCCATTTATTCCCTCATCCAAATCATTGATGAAGAGTACTGGGCCTAAAACAGAGCCTTGGGGTACTCCACTGCATACTTCCCTCCATGTAGATGCAGTTCCATTGAGGACTACACGTTGAGTGCGGTTGGTCAGCCAGTTACGAATCCATCTGGTGGTGATGCTGTCTAACCCACATTCTTCTACTTTATCTAGTAGTAGGTTATGGTCTACCTTATCAAAAGCCTTACTGAAGTCCAAGTAAACTATATCAACGGCATTCCTCTGGTCCACTAATTTTGTCACATTATCAAAGAATGCAGTAAGATTAGTCTGGCATGATCTGTTTTTGACAAATCCATGTTGGCTTTTGGCTATTACTTTGTTTGCTTCTAGGTGTTCCCAAATTCGTTGCTTGATTATTTTTTCCAGAATCTTTCCTGGTATTGAGGTCAGGCTGATAGGTCTGTAGTTTCCTGGATCTATTTTTTTCCCTTTTTTGAAGATGGGAACCACATCAGCTCTTTTCCAGTCCTCTGGTAGTTCCCCGGTGTTCCAGGATCTCTGAAAGATATAATTCAATGGTTCTGAGATCTCGTCTGCTAGTTCCTTCAGAACCCTGGGGTGTAATCCATCCGGTCCTGGTGATTTGAACTCGTCTAGGGTAGACAGGTGCTCACTTACCATTTTCTTCCCTATTTCAATTTGTGTTCCTAATCTGATTTTTGTGGTGCTGCTTTTGATAGGTTGGACTGTTTTATCCCTTTGTGTAAAGACAGATGCAAAACATGAGTTAAATAGTTCTGCTTTCTCCCTGTTGCTTGTCACCTTCTTGCCACTTTCTCCTAGCAATGGACCAATTGTTTCCTTAACCTTTTTCTTGTTTTTAACATGTTGGAAGAAGCTTTTTTTGTTAATTTTTACTTTTGTGGCAAGCCTTTCTTCATTGTGAGCCTTAGCTTTCCTCACTTCATCTTTACAGGCTCGGGCTATTTGCTGATATTCTGCCTTAGTTATGTCCCCCTCCTTCCACTTTTTATACTTACCTTTTTTGTCTTTCAGTTTGTCAGATAGTTCTTTATGCAGCCATGCTGGTTTCTTTTGGGAGCTGTTATTTTTCTTCTTCATTGGTATTGTGCTAGACTGGGCTTTTGTAATCTCATTTTTCAAAATTTCCCAAGCTTCTTGAGTTGTTTTCCCCTTGGGGATTCTCATCCATGGAATTTTTCCCAAGCTCTCTCTAAGTTTATTGAAATTAGCTTTCTTATAGTCCAAGACTCTAGTTTGACTTTGTTCTACTACTTGTGTTTGCATAATGTTGAATTCCAATATTGCATGGTCACTTGCCCCCAGAGTTCCCATGGCTTCAACACCTTCTATCATTTCCTCTCTGTTAGTGAGAATTAAGTCCAATATGGCTGATCCCCTTGTTCCCTTCTCTACTTTTTGGAAAACAAAGTTGTCTGCTAGGTTTCTAACTTCAACAACGTACCAGTGACATAGATTGCTGAGACTAAATAAAACACAACAATTTACAGTTTGAACAAGTTTAATTTTGACCGCACAAAACCGTATATTTAATTATTTTATTTACTGAGCGCTTGTAGACCGCCCCCTCTCCCGAAAGGGACTCGTATAGTCTAGTCCTTTCACTGTGTTAATAAAGAGCCAATTTAAAAGCAAAGTGTGAACACTTTTCATCTATCCAGACATCAATATCTACTGTTTAATATTTTTCCAAGAACTCAAAACAATCTCATTTTTGCAATAATCCCTTGCATCTAGCATGGGTTTAGAGTAGCATGTAGTCTAGATTCCAATTTTGTGGCTTAATACTAAAATGTATAGTTGATGACTGGTTATCTAAATAGGTTTTCTTGAGCCATTAATACAAGTCTCTGCAAATTCTGACAGGAGCAAGATACCCTTTCAGATGCAGAAGAACGATGTGATTTACTGATTAAATCTAAGATCCAGCTGGAAGCCAAAGTTAAAGAACTGACTGAACGGGTAGAAGATGAAGAAGAGATGAACTCTGAGTTGACATCCAAGAAGAGAAAGCTGGAGGATGAATGTTCTGAGCTGAAGAAAGATATCGATGACCTTGAAATTACTTTGGCAAAAGTTGAGAAAGAAAAACATGCTACAGAAAATAAGGTACTTTGAATATTTAAAAACCAAAACCAAAACTCAACCTGATCTAACTGTATAATGATTTAAAAAATGGGTTAAAAGTTACATATTGGAGTGAAATCATTCCTAACTTCACTGACATGCTGAAAAACCAGGAAAGGAATAATTGGATTGTGATGGATTGCTTAATTAAAATGTCAGACTAATGTTGGTCCCTTTGAAAAAAAAAGTAAATTTCAGAGTAAAATGAATCAAAAATAAAATGCCCACAATTTGAACTATGCCACAGAAAGCTGCAGTTTCTCAGTGGGAAAAGGTCACAACAGTTGGAGATTTAAGACTAGAAAAAGAAAGGCATAGTGGGGGGAATGAATGCAATAGCATAACTTCATAAAATTGTAGACAGTGTAAAAGTAGACAGAAAAACATTAAATCTTTACTAAGTCCAGTGAAATTGAATACTATAGAATGTTTTTGATGACATATAGAGTTCAGTTATGGATTTTGCTAACTTAAGGTCTAATAATTTTTCAGGAAAAAGATATGGATGAGAGAATCTATATAAATTACATTATTTCCTTCTCTTATTTTGTCATCCTGCTATCTATGCCTATAATTATGTTATTTCCTGATAGCATTCAGATGAACAAATGCAGTATTTGTTACACACGCAAATACACAAACGAGAGCACACACACACAAATGCACATGCACACACAAAAACATTTATTTAATGATGAAACCTAAACTAATGTAGATAAGATTTTCCATGCACAGACTGTCCTCTCCAGGTATTGGCCACATCCACAGTTGCCTGGAGATACATTATATGCTATGACATCTTGAGTGTCGAAAATGGTTATGCAGGTTATTTTGAACAATATATTTAATTACCTGGATATGGAACAATCTCTGCTCCAATACTCTAAGCCCAGGTTTATCAAACTGTGTTCTTCACTGTAAAAATTTGATAGAGTTCCAAGAGAAATTAAAGCTCAATTGAACACAACCTGTTTTGGATCACTAGAGCTTTACCTTTGATAAGGAGTTCTAGAATTTTTTTTCCAACAAATAGGTTTCACAACTGAAAACCCTTCATCTAAGGTATTTTCTTTCCTTTCTTATTTGATGGCATGTCTGTGATTCAATTTACATGAGGTCATACTGCAAAAAGGAGCAGCTTTCTTTGTTTTGCATGAATCAGAAGTATATTGTTTTTCACAAACAAGGATCAAAATGCATTTGAACTGCATTGACTCTGCAAGAATATTTTGACTTTTATACTTACTTTCATTTCATTTTTCAGGTTAAAAACCTAACAGAAGAAATGGCAGCACTTGATGAAACTATCAGCAAACTTACAAAAGAAAAGAAATCTTTACAGGAAGCTCATCAACAGGCCTTAGATGACCTGCAAGTAGAAGAAGATAAAGTCAATACTCTGACCAAGGCTAAAGTAAAACTGGAGCAACAAGTTGATGATGTATGTTTGGTTTGTTGTTCTTGATGATTTATTAGATATACCTTACCTAACTGGTGCCTTTAGATACAATGGAGTACAACTCTCATCATTGCTGATTAATATTGCCATATTGATCTGGAATGATGAGATCTTTCATCCAATAGTTCTTGGAGTCACTTAATTGAATAAAATTGGGCTTTTTAATTGATTGTCTGGGTGTTTGATGAGTAATAGCTTTGATTGCCTTACCATAGATGTCAGACCCATTCTTTGCCATGAGAAAAATGAATTAAAGTAAACCAATTACTAAGCTTTTCAATTCAACTACAATGGCCTAAGGTGAAGCATGAACACACGTGTTGATCCAATGATCACATCAGACTTAGCCAGAAGTGATGGTTTACAAACTAGAATGGCTAGATTCATACAGTATGCTAATCAAAACCAAATAATCCACATTATGCCTTAGCATGATGTATAGACTTTCTATACTTTATTATAGCTTATGCAACTAAATGTAAGAAACTCTCAGAATTCATAACCCCTTGAAGCCTTGGTCTATTGCGTCTTCACTTCTACCTTTTTATGTCTTAGCTTGAAGGCTCTCTGGAACAAGAAAAGAAAGTGAGGATGGATCTGGAAAGAGCCAAACGAAAACTGGAAGGAGACTTGAAACTGACTCAAGAAAGTGTCATGGATTTAGAGAATGATAAACTGCAACTGGAAGAAAAGTTAAAGAAGTAAGGTTATTTACAACTTTTAATAATTCAGTTTGATATGGTAACATAGAGAAAGGCAAGTTAATGCCTTTAATCACATTTTTTCCAGTTCTTGTTCCTCACAATTTGCCATGCTGGATGGGACAGATGGAAGTTGAAATCCAAAACATCTAGAAGAGACATGCCTTTTTGATATAAGCAATTTTGGGTTCCCTTCATATTTAGTTATAAACATAGAAACTACCTACCAATTATGTGAAAATAATTCCACATAACTAGACTTACAATATAAACTGCTGGGTACTTGGAGGTTCCCTGCACTTTTTGGTCCAGGGAAAGCAGCCAAAACCTGAAGGTTTGTCAGTCCCCCTGAGGTTTTGTCATATGTGCCTGGTGGGTATGTTTGACTAGTAAGTCACAATTTCCACATAAGAGAAGTGGATAGCTTGGGAAGGAAGTGTAGAGAATTGATAGCAAATAAGAATTTTAAAAAGAAAGATCAAGGGAATATTCCTACCTACAAAGTTACCTTGGGAGCTTTTAAATTTTACACCTCAAGAATAAGAGGCAGCAAGACAAAGCAAAGCTTCTGTGTTGTAGGGTTCTGGTTTATATTTCCTCCCCTGATCTGCTGCAGTTTCTTTTATTACAGCAAATTGGCTTTGGCAGCAGATCAAAATGGAGCATAAAGTATACTCACCAACTTCACCCGATATCAGAGTTATTAAAAGTACAATACCCATGGATTGCTTAGTTTGCAAATCAAGAAATAAGATGAGATTTTTTAAAACTTTGCATTAACAACTAGGTTTAAAAAAAAAATCTTGATAAATAGCAGCAATGGTGGCCATTACTCCTGAAACTGCATTTCTGCTTAGAAAGCAATAAGACTATACTGATGAATCATTGCCTTATATTCCACCACCTCTAAGCATCTACCTTATTGCATTAACAGGAAAGAATTTGAAATCAGTCAAATGAACTCTAAGATTGAAGATGAACAGTCCATAGTGATGCAGCTCCAAAAAAAGATAAAAGAGCTTCAGGTAAATAATGAGTGATTCTTACTTTTCTTCCACTGAGCTGGTAATTGTTTACAATTTATAAATCAACAGTGAATCTGAACATCTTACTTAAAAACACAGTACGTTACACACAGAGAAAATAGCCTGTAACTAGGGAAATGCAGTAATAATAAACATTATTATTGTTGCTGTTATTTCTTAAATTGTACACTGCCATACTCCCAGAATCTCTTATCTGTATAGATCAACCCAGGTAGATACCTCAATAACAAACTATCTGTAGACATGATAAGACTATAATCCCTAATATAGGCTCTTATGCACATTTGATTGGATTCACCCTTCATCTTCCCAGAGGTATTCCAGGGCATCTTTTCTGTTGTGTCATCTTCCGGATCTCCTTGGAAAATAAAGGGCTGCAGCTTGGGGTCAAATGGTGTATCTTGATATAATTTCTGAACAGCTTTAGTACCAGTCAGTCTGAATTTCTGGCAATTAGAGGCATCCATGTATGAAATGTTTTGCTGGGTGTCATTGGATTCTGCAGAAAACAGCCAGATCACATTTCTCCACTCTAGTGCTCCTTCATAAATTGGGAGTCCAATTTATATAATTTGCTAAGTTTATACTGTTTAAAAACTCATGTCCTGTTGTTGGTCTAGAATGCTTCTGAATATGTTGTCTTCTCACAGCTAGAGGTTTCAACTACTACTTCATGAGTACATCTACTTTTCTTTTAAATCCATCTAATGTTGAAAGGGGTTTTGGATTTCATATGATTTGGATTGCTTATTTTATTCACTTTCTCTTCCACTTTCTTTAGGGAGGATTTAATGATTAAATTATAATGTTATACATGAAAATAGCTAGGTAATTAAATAAGAAGGTTGCATCTTCATAATGCCGATTGGCCTTATGTAGTCATTTCTATAGTCTGACTATAAATGCAAATCAGAATCAGCTATCATTTCCTATGCTCAACATACATCCCTTCATCCACAGTTTAAACAAAAATGATAGATATGGTATAAATGATATCCATGACTGGTGAGTCCACATCTAATTCTTCATTTCAAACCTTTAGAACAGGAGATGCAAACTGGAGCCACAACCTTCCTGATTTTTGTTTTTCAGAGAGTCTCTTCTGTTTGTATGACTTTCTGCAATTTTGAAGCAGGAAATATGTTAATACTATAGGTTAAAAGTATCCAAATAGATTTAATGTAGCCATTTTGGAAAGAAAGTCCTCCAAATACCTCCCCTAATCTCAGGAAATCAGAAATTATAACTTGTCCATTTATATAATTTGCAACTTTTGGGTTCCTCACAGATCTAAATAGCTATCCCATCACTCCTGCTTTAAAAGAAGTGTTTTTCACTTCCTGTGAGGAGAATGAGAACAATACTCATTCCCTCCACAGTATGTATACCTATATACACCCTCTCCAACACAGAGAAAACTTAATTGAGTTTTATTTTGCACTTTCAGGAAAAAAAAAACTATTGATCACTTGAGAAAAACAGGTTTGAAATCTCCTTCCTGAACTGCAGGGGTCCAACTAATAGGCAGGACTTAGTTGCTGGATTGGCAGTCATAAAAGAGTAGCTGAGACACATGTAAAGAAAGATATATGAGAGAAAGTGATTTGGAGAGGGAGAAAAGATATACTCAGCAAAACCAAAAATCTCTCTCTGAATACCCTTGATTGTAAGTATATAGCGGTTGGTGAGTTAAAGTATAAGATTGTATCTTGGAGGAAGACAACATGAACTATGTTGATATGTGACATCAACACTGAATTTGTACAGGAGCAAAGCCTTTCCAGGAATACAAATACTCCCCTTAGCTATTGATCTAGGGAGACTCCATGATCATCTTGGTTTAACAGCTGACAAAGTTAGTTTTCATTTCTCTTTGGAGGGGAGGTTATGGGAAGTGCCATTAATAATGCTGCAACTTGCTCATTGCCCAGAAGTAGAATATGTGACTAAGCTGTTTTGACAGTTCTAGTTCAGAGTCAAAACATGGATAAGAACTACAAAAAGACTTTCTCTTTACCTTATAATTCATGCTTCTTTGAATTTTAAAATGGTATAAAACACTCTAGATTTAAAAATATGTATTTACCACTTTCATCAAAGTTTGCTTTCATACACTGGGATTTTTGCATCTAATGCATAGTTAGAATAAACCCTGCAAAGTTCAGTAGTGTATTCCATATAATTTCAAATACAACTGCAGCCTGATGTCATGGGGAAATGGTACAAAACTACATTTCCAGACAGGTGGAATCATAGTAAATTCACCACGTATTCATAATACATATCAGACATTTATCCTTATTTTAATGTCTCTATGGTTTTTCCTATCCAATTATATGTTGAACTGCAACTGGACCATTCATAACCTTATTATAACTCCTGGCAGATATATTTTAACTGGGTAATTTTAATTGGGTACTTTTTAGGATTGTTGATATACTGTTTTTATCTGCTTTACCTTGTACAGTGTTGTATTGCCTCCTCTTCTATGTTTCTATGTTTTTATGTTTGTATTCCATTTTATCTGTTTTATTTGACTGTACACCGCCCCGAGTCCCTCTGGGGAGAGGGGGCGGTATAAAAATCGAAATAAAGGTAAAGGTAAGGTAACTCTTCTCATCCCAGTAATAATGCTGCCTAGGGATGAAAGAACTTAGATACTTAGGCTTCATTGTGCTATGGTAATTTTTGCTCTACAATTAATATTCTAACTAATGCAGAATATTATCCTGCTTTTTTCTGGTTCTCTTTTACTCTGATCATTGATTTTGTGCTTTACGTATTAGGATAAAGGAGAAGATAAATTCAGAGGAAATTTCATAGATGGTGCTTGAACCTATTCTTTACGTACTCTGCCATTTTACTGTGCAGTCAGTGATCAGCAGCTTACTAAGCTGTACACATATCAATAAATCCCAAGAAAGTCCATTATGAAGGAGTCACCCCCTGGGGCTTTTTGATTAGTAGTGTACTGTCATGGCTAAGAGGGAGTTTTGCCCTTAATAGATTGTTGAAGGATTTCTCTTTCCTTTCAAGAAATTGTTCACCCAATTTTTCTGCCCGTTAAGTTGGTACAGAATTTTGAAAGGCCTGAAGCTCAGATTCATATTCAACTAGGTGAAGAGAGAACTTAATAAGGTTCAAAATATAAGTATGCATTCAGGTTATATACAGTTTGTAGCACATCATATAAGTGGAATACATAAGTGTTTTTAATTTGTCTGATAGGCCCGTATAGAGGAGTTGGAGGAAGAACTGGAAGCAGAAAGGGCTGCCCGAGCGAAAGTGGAGAAGCAGCGATCAGATCTGGCCCGAGAACTAGAAGAACTGAGTGAGCGACTAGAGGAAGCTGGAGGTGCTACTTCAGCACAGCTGGAAATGAACAAGAAACGTGAGGCAGAGTTTCTCAAACTACGACGAGACCTTGAAGAAGCTACTCTGCATTACGAAGCTACTGCAGCTACCCTAAGGAAGAAGCATGCGGACAGCATGGCAGAGCTTGGGGAGCAAGTTGACAATTTGCAGAGGGTCAAACAAAAACTGGAGAAAGAGAAAAGTGAGCTGAAGTTAGAGGTCGACGATCTATCATCTAACATGGAGCAGCTGGTCAAGGGAAAGGTAAAAACAATTTAATATGAAAGTTTGAATGGCGATCTCTAGAGATATAGAGGCAGTGGATATAGAGATATAGATAGATAGTTGGTCTATCTTAAGTTGTAAGAACAGGTTCCTCTTCACTATGTTGAAGAGGTGGATAACTAGCTGTTCTCAGTTAGTGTGGCTATGATTTTCTGTCCATCCATAGTTCCCTCATAGTTTTATATATCCATTCTCATTAGATTTGCTATTGTCGATTTATTGTATAATAGTATTGTATTATACTAGCATTTCATCAATTCCAGGATTTTTTGTCCTATCCATGTATGATTGGTTCTAGGAGCTCACTTATTGTCAGGTTGCCCTGGCTCCCCAACATCTGATATGGATCTTGTTAGTCCGAGTGTCATCTGAGCCAACATGACTCTCTTAGATTCCTATTTGAGATAGGCAGGTGAAGCGTTAGGGGACCTTTGCCCAAGGACCCCTACTGGTAAGGTAAGTACCAACCAGGATTTCAACCTTGTCTCCCTTGTCAATGGTGGCACCCTAACCACCATGCTATCTAGCCTATGTGTTTGCGTGTGTGTGTGTGTGTGTATCTCACAAAGTGAGAAAGAATGTATTACCTCTTTTTACTATCCAAAACTCTAATTTTAGATCTTACTTCAGTTTTCCTTTCTTTATAGACCTCCATTGTAACTTGTCACTAAATTAATCACTGAACTACTCAATAAAGCAGTCACTTAATGAGTATTAAAAATAGTGATCACAGACTATTTTGATATTTTCTGAATTTATTTGCAGAATTTTTAAGCTAGTATCTTTTAAGGACTTTGGCAGAAGTGGGCGACAGTTTATTGTAAGATCACATCATGCTGTTCAGAAAAAACTTCTGTTTTACTAGACTTTAATAATAAATGATGTGTGGAAGAATTGTAAAATATTCCTTAGGGGTATTTTTCTTCCCCAACTACTGACAAGAGTTTCTAAAAGAATGTCTAAAGCTCACAGAAGCATACTATTGTCTAAGTAACATATTTCATCTCATGAATTCAGTCAAATAATTCCAAATTATCATTAATTAAATGATTTATTTCATTTCATATGTCATCATATATTCCTATATGTTTGTTTTGGCATAATGTAATTCCAGTAAAATATTACTTATAAGAAGTAATAATTTGGTTGATACATAGATGAAGCAATTTTTTATTATATTCTTGTGTATAATGTGTAAAAGTCTTGAAATTATATCATTAAAACATTTTAGCATTTTAAATATGTAGGTTTTGACTAAGAATCAGATAGTTTGTATTATATAATAACATTTTTTTTAAAAAAAAAATCCAGTCAGTCTCTCCCCCCCACCTCTAGTTAACTATTTATTAGTAGGCTGTTTTAATTTCTTCCAGCCAAATTTAATAGTATCCAAGGTCTATAGATTCAGGACTGAGTTATAGTTTCTATTTGGATTTCATTTATTTATTATTAAACTTGTATGCCTCCCATCTCGCCAGAAGCAACTCTAGGCGTCTGACAGACATTCCATTAAAATGCACCAGAAAACATTAAAAACAACAAATACATTCTTTTCCTGCTTACAGTAAGTTTGTTCCATTGCTTTAGGGAAATGCAGAGAAACTCTGCCGTACTTTTGAAGATCATCTCAGTGAGGCCAAGACTAAAGTAGATGAAATGACCCGGGTGATAAATGATCTCACTGCCCAGAAAGGGAAGCTGCAAACTGAGAATGGTAAGTTCTGTACAATTCTTATTATTGTGCTTTATCTTACTTATTTCTCAACACAAATCTGCCTCCACTTACATACCTCAATATCTCAGAAGAGGATTTCCTAGAATTTGTTTTAAACCACTAGACACAATGATAATTTATGGGAGGTTTCATGGACTTTGATCTGAAGAAAAACTCTATGCAGCTGTTGGAGACATTAGACACATCCCTCTTGACTGCAGACTATACTCTGCAGAAAGAGCGACTTATTTAGATTCTTATTTAAAAACTTTTTTAAAAATACTAAGGCACCTGGGAGAAAATGTCTCACTTTTTGCAGGGAACATACCTGCATATCATTAATAAAACATTTAAATCAAAGGTCATTTCAAAAAGACAAAATATTTAGATCAGACTGAAATTAATTATTGGGATGATGACTTAGTATAAACGTATCTTATTGTTTTCCTTATATCTACTTGTATATTTGTATTACTTTTATATTTTTGATTTGTTCAAATGACTAAATCAATGAAAATTTTATTCTATTCTATTCTTTATTGCCTGGTTATCTTTTGTTTTATTTATTTATTAAATTTATATGTCATGCCTTTCGCCAATAAGACGATTCTCTTACCTACCTTGTCCTCTATGACAGTCTTAATTTATCAATTTTAAGCAGCATTGACTTCACACACACACACACACACACACCCTGGCCAAGCAACTCAGGAATTTTGAAGTTGAAAAGCCCTGCTCTATGCATTTACCAGTGGAGAAATGCTGAATTTGCAATCTAAACCCTAATACAGCAGAGTTCCTTACAGACTGCACAGCAAATGCAAATGCTCTTCAGAATTCTGGTTGAATGTGAGGAAAAGGCGAGGGACAACATTCATACTTCCTTCGTTGAAGCTCCTGTTTGACTGAGCATCTAAATAGATGCACAATATACCTTTTTTACCATATACGCTCTATTGCTAATTGATATTCAGCTTTTAAAATTGATCGGTTTGACCACACTTTCTGAATAGCAATCCACTTGGCTATTAGACAAGTTTTTATTACAGTGCTTATTCTTTTTTTTAATACAAAAATACTATTCAAAATAAGAATGCACTGAATACTTGTATTTCTTTAATGCCCATCAAATAGTTATATAAAGTCAAAAGCATTTGGCTCAGAGAAAGGTTTGCTTTTTGATCCTGGAGGTTTGTGAATTTATATACAGGTTTTTAAATAAAGATACCAAACAGAAATACTAAATTGGGCTTCCAGACCTTTATTTCTGTTTCTGCATGCAAGAATTATTTTGTTTTCCATACCTTTCTGCAATATTTTTTTACTGTACTTTAAGTATTGATACATGGTAGAAGTCAATGGGGATGCATTTGTAATGAAACTGAATATCCTGGCTAGCACAGCTACTATATGTACAATATGCATTAACCTAAAACTTCACGTTTATGCATCTTTTCAGTCCAACATCACATTGTTTTTTCCCCTTTGCTTTCTCTGTGACTAGAGGACGACTTGGATTCCTAACATAACTCCAATTTTGGCAAAGTGTGAGCCAGCCTGCAAATGTTTTGTACTATGAAACACACAATTTGCTATATCAGACTATCCTATTGTCTCTGAAGGGCAATCTCACCTTAGAATAATCTGAACTGATAGAATATTTGCCTCAAGTACCAAAATATATTCCATTTTGCTTTCCTGTCATAAAAAGCATATGCTCATTATTGCTTTTGATACCTCTCTGGCAGGTGAATTTACAAGGCTGCTGGAAGAAAAAGAATCATTTATCAACCAACTTTCTCGAGGGAAATTGTCTTTCACTCAACAAATAGATGAACTTAAAAGGCAGCTAGAGGAAGAAACCAAGGTAATGCTTTCATTAGGAATCTTGGCATGATTCTGAGACAGCCAGATAAATTTTCTCATTTTAATGAGGTATGGAATAGGTACAGAATCACATGTCTCATGTCAGTGCAATGGAATTGCACTGATTTGCATGACAGGGCAAATTGGTCCATTATTATTTTTTCATTTCTTTAAATCAAATCATTATTTGTCAAGATTTGCATAAATAGCAGTAGCATTTAGACTTATATACCACTTCACAGTACTTTATAGCCCTCTCTAAGCTGTTTACAAAGTCATTATATGGCCCCCAACAATCTGGGTCCTTATTTTATCCACCTCAGAAGGGTGGAAGGCTGAGTCAACCTGGTGAGAATCAAACTTCTAGCAGTTGGTAGACTTTGCCTGCAATACTTCATTCTGACCACTACACCACCACGCCATTTAAAATACAGAATGGGATTATAAATTCAGAATAAAGGTTGTGATTGTTATTATGGATCAAGAGATAGAATGTAATTTATGAGAATTTCATATCTAAAAGATAAAACCCAAAATTGAGAATCAATCACAGGAACTTGCTAGTTACAATTCCACTTGTAGCTCCTTTTTCTGCTACAAAATATGCTAATTCCAGTTTTCTTATCCTGCAGTCCAAGAATGCTTTGGCCCATGCTCTGCAGGCTTCTCGCCATGACTGTGACCTCTTGCGTGAGCAGTTTGATGAGGAACAAGAAGCTAAGGCTGAGTTGCAAAGGGCACTTTCTAAAGGGAATGCAGAAGTAGCACAATGGAGAACTAAGTATGAAACAGATGCTATCCAAAGAACAGAAGAACTTGAAGAAGCTAAGTAAGAGACATCATAGTTACTGCTTAACTTTTCACTACAGGTAGTCCTTGGCTTACAACCACAGTTGAGCCAAGAATTTTTGTTGCTAAGTCAGACATTTGTTAAATGAGTTTTGCCTCATTTTTTGACCTTTCTTGCTACATTTGTTAAGTGAATCACTGCAGTTGTTAAATTAGTTGCATGGTTCTTAAGTGAATCTGACTTCTCCATTGACTTTGCTTGTTAGAAGGTCACAAAAGGTGATCACATGACTCTGGGACACTGCAACCATCACAAATATGAACCAGTTGTCAAGCATCCGAATGTAAATCATGTGGCTATGGGGATGCTACAATGGTCATAAGTGTGAAAAATGGTCATGTCACTTTTTTCAGTGCTGCTGTAACTTCAAATGGTCATTAAAGGAACTGTTGTAGGTTAAGGACTACTTGTATATTCTTTTTATAAACTGGTATGAATATGTGGAAAAGAAAAGTAGAACCTAGTGATGAAAGTGTAGCAGAAGTCTCAAAGCAGTTTAATGTAAATACTAGCTGATAGCCTAGCATTGCCCGGGTATTTATTTATCCTAATCCATACATTTGTCTTCAAAAATAATCTCAGACCAAATGTAATTTCTAATGTTGGATTTTCCCCCTTACCAGAGGAAGCCCCCTCGTGGAGTACTGTGAAGCTGTTACCATGGCAACTCCACTGCACTGTACAGTAGAAGCCATTTTACGGCAGTACAGTAGAAACCATTTTAAGGCCCAACAGGCTGTATCTTAACATAACACACACACTGAGGGATGTTAGGGGTGTCTTACCCCCACAGTATTTGTTTCCAGATAGTAAGTCATCCCCAAATTCTACAATGGCCAGGTGTTGCAAAAACACTCTGATGGTATTGGAAACATATTTTTGCAAATATATAACAAACAAAGTTCATTAACTGAAAAGTAGATTGTCTGATTTTTGTAAAAGTCAGACGTTTTTTGGATGTGTTAATTTATTATGAATATCTGCTATCAGGAAAAAATTGGCAGCTCGTCTCCAGGAGGCAGAGGAAGCCATCGAGGCTGCCAATGCCAAATGCTCATCTCTGGAAAAGACAAAACACCGACTGCAAAATGAATTGGAGGACATAATGATTGACTTGGAAAAAGCCAACTCAGCTGCAGGATTTCTGGACAAGAAGCAGCGCAATTTTGACAAGATTATTGCAGAATGGAAACAGAAGTATGAAGAGTCCCAAGCAGAGCTTGAGAGTGCCCAGAAGGAATCTAGGAGTCTCAGTACAGAATTATTTAAACTGAAGAATGCATATGAAGAAAGCCTAGACAATACAGAGACCTTAAAAAGAGAAAACAAGAATCTTCAAGGTAGGTCATTCGTTACCAAGGATACTGCAGGGAAGTCATGAATAATTTGTATAAGGAGCTTGGAAGCCTTAACCCACAAAGATACAGAGGAATTTGCCTATCTAAAGGGAAGGTAAAAAAAAAAGTCTGGTGTCACAAAGTTCCAGATGTGATCTAGACTTATTTGTTTAGAACGTCACGTTCTAAACGTGGACCAAAAAGAACTTTCATATCAGAGGCTTTAACTTTCTTAACATCAGTAGAGTAACCCTAAAAAGTCTTAATTGCCATGGAATTTGCCAAACACTTTAAGTTCCTAGAATGGTAGAATAGACAGATATCTAATACAAAACTGTGAGTAGATGATACTTATTCCTCAGAACAAAGGAACACAGTCACAGTGTCCATCCCTAGTAGACCAGAATAGTAAAACATAGAAAAGCATGGCACAGAAGATAGGATTATTTTCCCTGAAATAACCCAGTGTTAAACAATACCATGATGTCTCTCTTTATATGTGAACCACAAAATCTGTGTAGCATTATTTCAGAGATATTTCCTTATCTAAAGAGAAATAGAATGAACAAGGGCAAAAAAGCAGCAAGTGAAGGAGTGACTTCCAACTTCCTGGCAGCTTGACCATGGCTGACCAGCATCTGGCAACCATGATGGGGCAGGTCTTCTTGGCTTCTGGAAAGTTAGGCTGGGACCATTCTACTCAACCTCTGTGTGACAACAATATTTAAACAGCCATAAATTTGCTCATGGGAGTCATGGGGGTCCTGGATTTTGAACTCATTCTCTAACTTAGTCCATTTGAGGTAATTAATTCCAAAATTGGTGCCCTGTGATCCACTGTTTCACCAAATTAAAGTTTACAGGCATAAAAGTTTCAGTTGTTTGTAGATAGATGGAACAAGCATATGAAGACAAAGGCATAGCATTTTTTGTCATGCTTCTGACCAAAGTCAGTTCATAATAAATATTCTTCAAAATAGTAGTATACTATTATTGTATGGTCAGTATTTCCTTATGGTTTATGTACTCTAATGATAGTATAGCACCCTCTTTTCATAAAAAGTAACAGAATAATAATAATAATTCTTGGGTGACATTTAAAAAACATATACAATTTCCATCTGTTAGTTTCTAAAAGCCACATTGCTTGGATCTGCGCATATACTATGCCGATACATTATGACACCTTAGGTTCTTAGGAAGAATTCATTGTGTATGGGATCCAACACCATCTAAAGAACCAGGAGCTCTAATTCCATATTTTTGTGTATATAATAATAGTAATAATTTATTTAATCAATGATCAGCCAAATGTTAAAAAATAAAACATCAAAGAAAAATTGAATAGATGAGATAAAATATCAGTATAATATATATATAACATGATTAATAAAAATGTGACATACACTGGTATAATGCATTAATTATTTGTAAATATAAAACATTATAGACTGTGAAGTAAGGAAACAGAAAACATATAATCTAAAAACAAAATAGCTGGTATGTGTTAAATTAAAAGTGATAAAACTGAAGTGATTTTTTTTCTGTAACCAGTTATGCTTTTTTATGATAACAATACAGAATTTGGCTACTGCACAGGTGATATACAGTTTCACATCTTCTAGAAGATGGTTCATATGGAATTGCCTGGTCTTCCTGTAAATTTATATATTAGGGCAAAATATAAGTATACTTGATATCTGTAGAATTTACAATGTAGTAATATATGTATTACAACAGAATAATAGAGTAGGAAGAGACTTTGGAGGTCTATCTAGTCCAACCCCCTGCTCAGGCAGGAAACCCCATACCACTTCAGACAAATGGTTGTCCAATCTCTTCTTAAATACTTCCAACTTCACAACTTTTGGAGGCAAGTTGTTCCACTGATTAATTATTCTGTCAGAAAATGTATCCTTAGTTCTAGTTCTCTCTTTGATTAGTTTCCACCCATTGCTTTTTGTCCTGTTTTCAGGTGTTTTGGAGAATAGATTGACTCCGTGTTCTTTGCGGTAACCTCTGAGATATGGGAAGAATATTATCATGTCACCTCTAGTCCTTCTTTTCTTTAAACTAGACATACCCAATCCCAGCAACCATTCTTTATGTTTTAGCTTCCAGTCTCCTAATCATCTTTGTTGCTCTTCTTTGAACTCTTTCTAGAGTCTCAATGGAGTCAGTCATTGTGTCAGTCTCCTTCATGCTGCATGGGCAGGTATGCTCAGTTAATAGGGTTTAGAGTATCAGTCTTGCAGCAGTGCAGATGGCAAGATCTTATGTCTGACTTTGAAAAAATACTGTTTTCAGCTTGGGAAGAGTTAGATTTCGTAGATATCTTGCTGGTTCACAAGTGCTCCTATTGGTCCAGTTTCCATCATACCCATTTTTGGAATATGACCATTCTGATCCATGTATGCAAATCATCATCAAAAATAACAGTATGGTTATTCAAATATCTCATGTTTATCTGTAAGTTGTTTTAATTGACAGAGCTTGGAGATCCTTTTTATTCTGCCTTGTAGGAACCAATGATGCATTATAATATGTGCTCTATATGGGGATACCATTGAAGAGTATCTGAAAGTTTTAATTGGCTCAAAATTCAATGGAGTGTAGTTTTGTGCAAGCCCAAATTTGTGCATATTTCACCTTTTTTGCAGAACTGAGCTTCATTGGCTGCTGATTTGCTTCTGGGGGCAATTCAAGGTGCTGGTTATCACCTTTAAAGCCCTACATGGCTTGGGATCAAGTTATTTGAAGGAGTGTCCTTCTCCAGTTACATCTACCCAGCCCACTAGAGCAGGAAGGCAAGGGATGTTAACAGGACCCACCTGTTAAGGAAATACATTGGGTGGGACCAAAAATAGGGCCTTTTCGTTCCCTGTGGAACATAATTCCTATGGAGATGAAATTGGCCCCCACCATGCTACTTCTTCAAAAGACCCTGATGACATAGTTCTGTCAGTGAACTTGGGGACCCTCAGTTGATCCAAAGCCAATCAAGTAGCTTATTTGATTTGCTTGCAGCCACAGCGGCAGGTGGGAAGGAGTTGGTTTTGGGAGAGGTGGTGTTCAATTTAATTCATTACTGTATGCCACCCAGAGTCACTGTGTGCAAATTGGGCAGCCATATAAATTTGCTAAATAAAATAATCATTCAACATCTTTCAGCTTTGATAGGACACCAACACAAAAGTGTTGAACCCAGACATTGGCTTAGAAGAAAAGGAGGGCCTTCAGATCCTTATTACTTCATCATTATTTTTAAAAATTCTTACAGAGGAAATTTCAGATCTAACTGATCAGGTCAGTGAAGGAAACAAGAACCTTCATGAACTAGAGAAAATGAAGAAGCAGACTGAACAAGAAAAAGCAGAAGTCCAGCTAGCCCTGGAAGAAGCTGAGGTAACATAAAGATTTGGGGGGGGGGGGAATGTCAAGAATATCTAAACCTGGTTGCAAATATTCAGAATTCGTTGCTGCCAGTAGTACAGTGGTGGGATTCAAATAATTTAACAACCGGTTCTCTTCCCTAATGACCAGCTGCGTAGGCGGGGCTCAGTGGTCATGTGACTGGGTGGGCGTGGTCAACTCAACATCACTCACATCAATGGGCGCTTCACCTTAGCAGTTACAATGTAATATGGGTTAATCGGAGAGGCAGTTTCTGTAAACAGGGCAATAAAGAATAGGCTAGAAACAACACCAGAATGTTTCCTTCTTGCCTTTCTTACAGAATTAGCCCCGTAAAGTGGAATAAAACAAAAAGAGATTTTTTCCAACAAACAGTTCTCTGAACTGCTTAGAAAGTTTACAACCTGTTCTCCCGAATAGGTGCGAACTGGCTGAATCCCACCACTGCAGTAGTAGTTGTCTGATATTTGCTTCCCAAATCTGGGAGTCTTAATATTGTGGAAATAAAGTCTTAAAATCAATGCTGAAAGAGTTAAGAGAACTCCGGGAACTTGAAAACAATTGTTCTGTATGAGAGATAATTTGTTGGGAAAGGTAAATTAGTAAAACAATTAAAGAGCAAATTAGCATAATTTTAAACTGACTTTGCATTTAACATGCAAATAGAATCAGCTGGGGGAGATGATAATTATCCAAATCAAAAAAGGCAGACAGAGGGACGCTCTGACTCTTTTACTACTCTGTTGTAATCTTGAGGGAAATCCTAGCCTTTGAATTCAGGAAATTCCTGCCGTGTCCCCAGTGAAGTGTCGCTAATACCAGCTTCCAAGGAAATACTTTTCTTAAGACCTCATAATGAGAAGAAAGGGCTAAATCTTCTCTTCCAACTGTTACAATCATATAATTGTCAGTTGCATATCTAGAGAGAGCTACAATTTAAAAAGGATGTAAATGCAAATACATATTTCTCATTATGTATGTAGATTGTCAATTTACTACTTCTGACTTGCTCTGAGGGCATATTCATAAATCCATACTTACCCCTGATTAATTTAGCCATGGTTTACCTAATTGATGCAGGGCACAATACGCTGAATTATAAATTGAGAATGTACCCTGTGGTTCCCCAACATGCTAAACTGTATTATGGTAGGCCAGTTTGCAATTTTATGTGTCATGTGAACAAAACATAGTCTATTAGCAAAGGTTGGAGTTTGGTCAATTTGCAAAAGAAGCATTGGATCAAAAGTAACTTTTTTAGAATTGTGGGGCCTTTCTTGCTCTTGAAAGTGGTGTTTTTATGCCTCATCCCGAAGTGAAAATAAACTTAGAAATCTTATTTACTTTGTACAATCTCTTGGGCAATCTGGAAAAGTGAAAATGGCTATAAAGCCTTGTAATTACAGTGCTACATAGATTCAGAAATAAATGCTTCTTGTTCTTTGGCTATAATCCAAATTTTCATATTACCCAATTGGCCAATACGATATCTAATATTGTTGTAAATGTACAAGTATGGAAAAATTGTTACATTTAAAAATCACATTCACTTGCCTTGGCTACAAATATCCAGGTGTTTTCTGCCCTTGAATTGTTGGACATTTCCAGCCAAGACATGTTTTTCTGTGTTTTTGTGAAATGGTAATCGTTTCATCTTTTGATATCTATGTTCTTCTGTGCTCTTAGGTATGATTTAGTGTATCTGATTATCATCTGTTTACATAACAAGTTAAATGAATATGTTCAATAGCACTGTCATAAATTAAAATTTTAAAAAATCATTTATTTGTTTTAAAAGGGACATATACCATCTATTTAGCTAGCAGTATTGGGAATGCACTGATACTGAAAATAAGCTCTGAATCAGCCACATGTATCATTTTATTAATCTGTCTTTCTTTTTTTTTAAAAAAAAATTGCAGGCTATCTTATATTTTGCAGGGATTTCCTCATCAAATAAAAAGGTTTTTGGTATTACAGCAGAGGAACAGCATGTTTGGTTCCACAGTTTTGAAGCAAACATATATGTATATGCATGTATATATATATTTATTTATATGTATATATGTATGTGTACGGTATATTATACACGAGAGAGAGAGAGATTTTGATATATAACATATGCAGCACAAATAGAACTGGATCTACCTGAGCACCATATATCCATTGGGTGATTTGAAAACTTTTCCTTGATAAAAGTCTACAATGCAACCTGGCATGCTCATTAAAACAGCTGTTCCATAAAACTACAAGGGAGACTTTTATTTTTGTTTTTGTTTTCTAAGCAATTCATTTTGCATTCATCCAAAGCGAAGAACCCATTGTATGCCCTCAGAGTGTCTTTTTAGTGGCCTCTGATGACAGTTGTGAAAATCTGCAGGAGACATCCTGAAACTGTAGTGTAAGCACTGAAATAGGTTTAACATAGTGGGGGTTTTAAAACAAAAAACAAAAAAAATCTCCACTGCCCTGTCCAGTACAGACTGTCTCCCCCAAACTGTTTATTGTGGTCCCTCAACATCAGAAGGTGAAGAAAAACTTTCTCAAAATTTTGTTGCTCTTTGACTTTTGTACTGCCTGGTGAATTAGGTCCATCTCAACACTTGATGCATATTCACACATACATTATGCTATTCCTTTCCAGAGTAAACAACATTATGCATTTCACAAAAAAGGGGAAAACATTGGGAAGA
This sequence comes from Natrix helvetica, assembly GCF_964273705.1. Lineage (NCBI taxonomy): Eukaryota > Metazoa > Chordata > Lepidosauria > Squamata > Natricidae > Natrix > Natrix helvetica. The sequence continues at coordinate 36,316,094 of NC_138550.1, read as the reverse complement.
AAGAAAAAAAATGTAAAAACAGCTGAGACTAAATGAGAATCTAACTAAGGCTAGGTTCTTACTTCCACCATCTTCATATATTAATTCCTACATTGTTTTTGTTCCTCAATATTGTAGTCAATAACTTTTAAATTTAACAAATGACGCCCTGCAATAAAGTATTGCTATATATTACACATGTTTTTACGAATATAAATGTGTGTGAGAGAATGAAGACTGAAGATTGTGGGTATGAACGCCTAATCAATTATAAACAAGTTTCTCTGCAAACCCTTACATGAACAAAAATGTTTTTTTAAATGTTTCCATTTGACAGATGACTAAAATCAGATAAGCACATGGGCCTTCATTAGCAATACTGTTGCTTACAACTCATTGACTGAGTTGTACTAGAATAACAACATCTGATAAGCATATCTACGCACAGATTGAATTTGCTTCATTTTATAGAATCTCAATGTATAATATCTAGTCAGATGGCATAACACTATATAGAAAAACAAATGTTCAATCCACATGAAAGTTAAGAGGGAACTGAATGAATTATATCTATCCTTCTCCTACAGAATGCTCTATTTTAAAAGCCAGTTTAAAAATGCAATGCACAACTAAATCAGAAAAACAATGTCATGAAAATCAAGGAATTATTATTGCAGGGTTTTATATTTTTGCTTTCTGCTAAATAATTAACTTTAGCATTTATTTGGAATCTTGGCCACGAAATTTAAAAGGTTCTTAATAATTCTTAATTGTCTTTTGTTAAAGGAAAAATGTATTGATTAGTTAGCTGTTTTTTGATGCATGAAAACTCATCTTGTTCGTTATCCCTTTTTCCTGTCATTCCTCAGCACATATTTTTCCATAGTTCATTACCATGCAGTTTATTCATGCTAGATCTTAAAGTCAGTCATAAAAGCCTCTGTTTTAATATCTGCAACAAATATCAATGAGCAAATGGATGAAAAGATAAATAATCTGCCCATGCAAATTAAAAAGAAATGGAAACAATGCTACCAAGTTCACATAAAAATGTCCAGGCAAATATTTTAGTGCTATTATAAGAAGCTTTGATAGCCCGGAAGGAATTAACCTTCAACCCTACAACACACCTGTGTGTGCCTGCCATAGCTATTACATTATGAGTGGAGGCTTAATCTAGACAGAACAAATGGTGTTTCACACATGTACTGCTAAGCCAAAATACATTTTGCTACCAGAAGGGGATATCAGATAATATCTGTTTTCATCCTGATATCAAGTCAAGTTGTAGGGTCATTCAAAAGCAGTTAAATTATGCAATAAATTGCATGTACCTCTTGTCATCCTGGCAGTAAGAATAAAACAGTAGCAAACTAAATTACTAACAGATTGCTTCCTTTTTATGATATTCAGGGTGAATTGCCCCTGATAGAAATTTCATTCTCTTTGATGGTAGTTTGATCTAATGATTAAGCTATGGAGCCAGAAAAGAAAAATCTGAGTTCCAGGCCTGCCTTAGGCAAGTAATCAGCTGGATGACATTGGACCAGTTGCTTTCTCTCAGCTCTTGAAAGAAGGCAGTGGAAAACCACTTTTGAAAACAGAAAACTGCAAGGACTGGTCTGTATAGTCACCTGGACTCAACACAAACTCTAAGGCATCTGTAAACAAACAAACAAATCAGGTAGGATCAGTGATGACAAGATTATCTGATCCAAGTAACCCTTGCATGTAAAAATGTTGTTGCAAACTGGTGCAATGCTGATAAAGAATACCAATAGTTAGAAATCGTTTGTCTGCGCTTTTTGGTATTATCATAATGATTGCTCTGCAACGGAACAGAATATTGGATTGTGCTTTTCAGCTACCACAGCATATGGTGTGGTGATTTTTTTTCTTTTTTAAAAGATAGTTAACCTTAATTGATATTGTGCATCCTTATTTAGGGAGCTCTGGAACATGAAGAAAGCAAAACATTACGCTTTCAACTGGAACTTTCCCAAATTAAAGCAGACTTTGAACGAAAATTGGCGGAAAAAGAGGAGGAAATTGACAACTTCAGGTACAGTATGATAAACTTTTACACAACCTGTCATACCCAAACCAAAACTGGATTGATACTAACTGTAAACAATACATGGAATTTTGGCTTAAAATTTGTCTCTTAAGTACTGCTTAGGAGTTCATTATTGAAAGTGCTCAATATATGGGCAGTTTGGACAATCCTACCAGTATCTTTCGATGTTGATGTTGGCTGTGGCAGGGGAAAATGTTTGTATCAGGACAGCCTTCACATTATGACTCTACATATATTGGCTTTTACATAGGATTTCTCAGTGTTCTAGCTTTCCTAGAGTCCAATATCACTTCATCATTGCTGATATTTGTCTGTACCACCATGAGCAGGTAATGTCACTTGACATTCCCCAGTACGGGAGATCATTTGGAGTAATTTCCTGTTGAAAAAGAGATTACTATGACTTAAGATGACTGACTGTCCCTATTAATTTTAACTATGGCTGGATCCAGGATGCAAAATTGTATACAATGAGTAAATAGCAGACATAAAGGCAGTTCCAATACTTTGTTTCCAAGTAGTGGTTAACTGAATTTTTGCCATCCAGATCTAGTAATGCTAGTGCAGTAGAATCTAAAAATTAGTTTGCAGGATGGGTGAACCTGTCAGATTTGTGTATTCATTCAAATAATTTTAAATTGTGTGTGTGTGTGTGTGTGTGTGTGTGTGCGCGCGCGTGCGTGTTCCAGTTTGTAAATTCTGGTTAGTATTTTTAAAGAACACTGAACAGATTTCTACCTGAATACAATATCTTATTTAAGTTTTCCTAGTCTTGAGAGAACTGGGTTTTCTCTTCTTGACATTTATTGTTAAAGTTGGCTAGACTGTCTGTTAAAGACTAACAGCTGTAATTTTGCAATACAAATATAAATGAACTTATAGAGATTCAAACCCAAATATTTAAGAGCTACCCAGTCAAAACCCTCTGAACATATTTCTTTCTTCATGTTTCTTTTTTATCTGTAATTATTACACACAGACGCACATTTATGTTTAGGAATAATAATACAATAATTGGAGAAAAGAAAGAAAGAACAGAAAAAGCTAGAAGTGCAATCAATAAAAAATAGAAAAAGGTAGAATAATTATAATTATGGGTCTGGTTTTGGAGAAAAAGAACCATGAAAGAGATTATGCTGCCAGTCTAAATCCAATGAAATTTATCAATAAGAACTACTATAGTTACAAGTGATCTATATTTCTTAACCATCACAAGATTTTTTTTTCATAGTTGCTCTGCCAGTAACACATTATGCAGAAGAGGGCAATTTACTTCAGCTTATGAATCTGTTGAACCATCTGCGCATGCTGTCTTAATTTGCAAGAATGTTGTTAAGACTGATTGATAATTACTGTCTGCACAATATGTTGACAAAAGATGTATTAATAAACAAAAGGAAATAAACAAGGAAAAACTGGAATCACTTTTTAAGAATTAAGAATTAAGCCAGGCTGTCTTTTGTCTGATAGACAAACAAAATACAACAGCCTTCCTGATAGTTTAAAAAAATAATGCTTGAAGATGACTTGGGATGAAAGGTGTGTATATATAAAAAAATATTATTTGAAAAACAGGAGAAACCAGCAGCGTACAATAGACACACTTCAGTCTACCTTGGATTCTGAAGCTAAAAGCAGAAGTGAGGCTGTCAGGCTGAAGAAAAAGATGGAGGGTGACCTCAATGAAATGGAAATCCAGCTGAATCATGCTAACCGGCATGCTTCTGAAGCAACTAAGGCCACACGCATCCTCCAGGCTCAAATAAAGGTATTCTATGAATATTGTTAATGAAATCTGTGCATCATTACAACAACAGCAGCACAACTCCAACGGATGCAGATAGCATATAGTACTAAGTTTCAAATTTGGTGTTGTAAGGAAAGTTTCGAATTGCCAGCCCATGCCCAGATATAGGTCCCCCGCCCGTCATTCTAAAATAAGACAGTAAATCCGCCTGGATAAAATAACATGTATGACAAGATTGTTGGGTGTGGGAGCGGGGGGAGGAGTTATAAAAATTTCACCAGCCAGACTACTTGGCCTTTTCCACATATTTCATGAATTGTATTTTATAGTACAATGGCAAACATAGTTTAGTGTCTGTACATTTGCTTTGATATTTATCAGTATTTTCCTCTAGTGAATGTGTAACTTGAATAGTCTTAAGAAGCTTGATCTTTCTCATACAATTAATGCAATTTCAAGTCATTGTATCATATTCACATTAGTATGCAATTTATAACAGGATGTAGTAGTTCATATCCTTTCCCTCCATTTTAATTTTTCCTCTCTCTAATTCCTTAGATACAATGGTCATAATAGGTACAAGGAAAGGAATTATATAAGCATGCATCTGTCTTTGTATGTATATACATATGTGCCAGAATTTCAAAGTTCTTAGCTAAATAAGAAAATTCAGGTCTCTTTAGCTTGTTTGGAAGTAAATCAGACCTTTCCATGCACTTGTTAAAAAATATTTATTTTACTCTGAAGAGAAAAAGATAGTAAACTAGACGGAAGTAGGGCATCAACATATTTAAAAGTGGTAGAGTATTTTGAATTTCATCTCACTGTGTTTCTTTTTATTGTTTTAATAAGAGATGTGCCTACCAAAACACACAAGCTTGTGTTATTTATTAAGTAAGTGGAGAAAAGAGACAGAAGGGAGTTATAATTATCACTGTAGATGGCATATTCTGCTCACCTGTGAGAAGAAAACCCTAAGCAAAAGCAATCTTTAGAGAATTGTACTTCTCAAGAAGCAGACATGGAAGCAACCAATATTTTAAAAACCACAATTTGAAATCGGTCATAGTTCTCTTAATGATAATTATATAGCTCATGTTGCCTGGCTACTGAAGTTATAGCTACTCTAAGATAATAAGAGGAAATTCTAAACATATTTACATAATATTTGCTGATTTCAGTAAAAACAAAACACAATTAAGCCTAGGTGTGAATAAAGACATCAGGAATTCCACGGCTGTAGTTAGAGACAGATAGACAGATATATGTGAGATTTCATCTTCTTTCAGGAACTGCAAGTGCAGCTTGATGATTCAACACATCTTAATGAGGATTTCAAAGAGCAATTGGCAGTCACTGATCGACGTAATACTCTTCTCCAATCTGAGCTGGATGAGCTGAGGGCTGTGCTGGACCAGACAGAACGTAGTCGTAAATTGGCAGAACAAGAATTATTAGAAGCCACTGAACGTGTCAACCTTCTGCACACCCAGGTTGGCTGGCTTGCCTGTTCTAGTATTCTTTTCTCTGTCTCCTGGTGGATAATAAATCCAACATTTCCCATAAAGGAATGATTTCTTTGTGGTTCCTTGTTGTGGAACAACATATAGGAAATAATGGATTTATCCACCAGGGTTTCTTCCTGCGTGAATAGGGGAGGGGGGAGATAAAATATATATTACAAACTGACCAATATTTTAAATTTTATCTTTTGGCCTCTAGGTCAAAGAAAATTGGCTTTCTACACTTATGTGACCGATCATTTCTTTAAAAACCCTTGTGCTTAAGGGAATATTTACCCATCCATTACTTGCTTGTTTTCTGTTTGGCATTTTTCCATCCAAATTTCCATCCAAAATTTAAGGCTCTTCTGTGCTGTGAGACCTTTGGAGAATATCCAGATAATTTCAGTACAAGAATTACGTACCTTATTTAAGTTCTTTTAAATCCCACTATTTCCATGAAAGTCCATGTCATAGCTGTTTCTTGTGGAAATAATGGGACTTCCAAGAATATCATCTTGGGTAGATTTCTTCCTGCTGTTCTCTGAGTTATAGATTGGCATATCAGCCAATGTGGGTGATCTTTTTGCAAACTAGATACAAGAAAGAAGCCTTATGCATGCTTTCTACAGGGTTTTTTCCTCTCTCTCGCTTGCATAAAACATAAAACCCATTTTATTGAGAGATGAGAGATTTCTTAACCAGGTTCCAGAAGTATAGAAAACCAGGATCCAGAAGTATAGAAAATATATTGTCTTATTAAGATGCATCTCATAAACAACTCCAAGATTCTTTGTTGTTTTTGTCTGGCAAATCCTCAGAATTCCTCATTCAATTTATACTCACATCATTCTTAACTCATGGTTGACTTCTTCTCTCTCAGATTCTAGTTGCTCAAGAAGGATCTGATGTGGAAGATTCTACTTTGAACCAGAAATTGACCTGATTTATTTTTCAGTAGTGTGTCTCTTGGAAATAATATGAATTATTCTACCAGGAATATGAATGAATAAGGCTATTGTTATACTTTATCTTATTCACGCTGGTCCCAGTGCTACAAAAGATCCTATCCTCCTAATGAAGATTCCTTTTCCTTTTGAAATAAAAGAATACAAGCCTAATCAACCAGAAGAAGAAGCTGGAGACTGATGTTACTCAAATACAAACTGAGGTGGAAGAAGCTATACAGGAATGCAGGAATGCTGAAGAAAAGGCCAAAAAAGCAATCACTGATGTAAGTAATTTTTTCCTATTTTTTTTCATTTTATCCTAAATAATTGCTTTCTTATACTATTTATTTAGAACAGTATTATCTATGATCAGATGTGAAAATTTATCTAGAGCTTTAAATTCCCATGTCCATTAAACCATAAAAACAAAAAGACTCATTTTGGTGTTGTAGAAGATACCATTTCACATCTCTTATGTTATTTCAGGCAGCAATGATGGCTGAAGAACTTAAGAAAGAGCAGGACACCAGTGCTCACTTGGAGCGCATGAAAAAGAATATGGAACAGACTATCAAAGATTTACAGCAGAGACTTGATGAAGCAGAACAAATTGCCCTCAAAGGGGGCAAGAAGCAGATTCAGAAGCTGGAATCAAGGGTATTTTTCTTTGAATTCAAATCAAGTGATAGTTTCCTACTTAAAAAAATGTGTACTTAGAGCTTAGTTCTAGCTGAGTCAATATTGTTATTTAGTATACTTTAATTTAAGTACCAAGTGTGTCTTTAAAATGATAGAAAATAATATAAATCAATAATTATTATATTTGACCATCCTTTTAGTTAATTTTTAAAGCAGATATAGGCCTTGCTATTACATTAGAACCAATCCTGAATTCCAAGAACTGCTTTTCCCGAAACGTCTTCCAAGCAGATTCTGTAGAATGTCTATCCATCAGTCTTGGGGCCAAACCTTCTACAATGTGGGAACACAGTGGGGCAATTCCCCCTCTAGGGTATCCAAGAGCAAAAAAATATTCTACCTTTCATTGTGAACTTCCTATATTTTTACTTATTTCAGTAAAGTAGAGCTTATGGATATATGTGCAAATACAATCATAACTTTCTAGAATATGAAACTAAATTCTTGCACCAACTTCCCCTGTATGTTGCATATATATATTCACTATCTCTGCCAATGTCCCATGCTTTAACGGGTCAGATTTTTAGCTCGTTTTCTTCTTGCCTATCTTGATCTCAAGTCTGCTGTGCAGTCTCCTTCCTTCCACCTTCCATATTGGCTGTGCATGGATTCTCTGGTATTTTAATTCAAGAAAAAACTAGTGTATCTCTTCCTCAATTTAGTCCTCTATTTCGATATAATTTTCAAGGATCCTGTTTCTTGCCTCTTATAATTGCCAACATTTTTGCAAATCACTGGGTTGCACAGATCCATAATCTCATGGACTAATATATATCATTAAATTCCTGAATTACAAACTCAATGACACATAACCCATTGGCTTCATATACTTTACTATAAAACATGGTTTACAAATCACAACATATAGCTTACATCCTGTGCTTCTCACCCCATTTGTAGGGACAACATTTAGAATTGAATTGCATTATAATCTTTTGATTAAAAAAGGACTGGATATCTGAGGGACATTTGTCTCCAATATTTTTCCCTGACTGATATGTCCCAGCAGAATGAATATACTCCAGGTCTCTTCTAACAAACACTTTGTGTGACTAAGGAAAAAATGCCTTCTCTAATACAGCCCGCCTTCTGGAACAGGATCGTGCTAGAGACAAGGACTGTATTCTTTCTGTTAAGGTTATAAAAATATCTGAAAAGCCCGATAGGATCCTAGGTTTAAATATATTATTGTTTGGCTAGGGCCCCTATTTTGTTTTATTTGAGTTGTTTATAACATTGCTGTAGCCTGGACAGCAACTGGACAGCATGCCCAGTTTGGTTTGGTTTAATATTATACCTGTTTTTATGAATTTTTCAGTTTTGTACACAGCTCAGACTCCCCTGGACAGCTAATAAATAAAAGATGACAATGGGAGTACAAGGCCTCTGGAACCTTTAAAACTCTTTCCATCTATCAGAAAATAGGCTGAAACCATGCCACTAAAACATGAATCAATATAACTGAATTTTAGCAATACAGAATTTAGGTAAAAATGTTCAACTAAGAATGGAAAAGAGAACATCAGTTTTCTGAGAGATGAACTTCCCATTCCAAAAACTTTCTATAAACTTTTAAAATGGCAAAAATGTATCCCCTCTGATGACATCATAAACTAATTGGAAGATTATCAGTAATCAGGAGAGTGAATTACATCTACAATCTATGCAAATTTGTTCATCTTGAGCTCAGTGTTATGGTAAATACAATCTAATAATATTTTTGTATTGGTGCAGATTCGTGAGCTAGAAAATGAGCTAGAGGTAGAAGTTCGTCGAAATACTGAGTCTCAGAAAGGAGTCCGCAAATATGAGAGGCGCATCAAGGAGTTGACTTACCAGGTAATTCTACCTAAGTAATCTAAAAATATTGCAGTAAAATAAAACATTTTTTTCCAGATACTATACACTCATGTATAGTATATAAAACAACATTTCTTAAGAAATTCACAAACCACAATAGAGGTTTATTTATTACTATTAAATTAACTTATTACTATAACATAATAAAATTTATGCTATTAATCTTTGCTAAATAATTTAGTGTAACTTCTGTTAACTTTCAAGAATGGAAAACAGAAATGATTAATAGTATCGGTTAGAAGATAGAGTAAACATTAGGAGTCCATGATTGTTATGTTGGAAGATGGCATACTTATTTCTATATTAAGTGTGAAGACTTTTGCTTACAAACTATTAAACTTAATAGTTCCTTAATATAGCCAATTCTAGATTGGAATATAAGTAGTCCTGGAAAAAGTAAAGTTAAAGCTCTAACTGATAACTATGGCCTATAGTTATTGTCCCACCAGAGGATATCAGTGTTAAATATCTTCTTCAGTTATAGCAGATGATGAAAATTGTACTTGCGTCCTTCATTTTAAAGCAAAACAAAACATGTAATTAAAGTGTGCAAGAGTATATGATAAGGCCACTAGTTTCTTCCCATGTGAACAGTGGTGATATTTTGGTTAATTTAAATACATACTTTATGTTTGTATTTTATTGCTTCCTGGAAGGAAAGAGGACTACCATTTTTTTAATATTCCAGCTGTGGTAGAAACTGTGATTCTTCACCTATTCATTCCTTTACTCTCATTTGTTGATATGGTAAACACAGCAGTCCAATGAAGGTTATCCTGAGCTACCTGGAGAAATGACAAAATGAAATGTAATAAAAATAAAGAGTTATATCTTAAAAAACAACATTTTGGACTTTCAGTAAAGCAAAATGCTTTACCTGTTAGGTTAGCATTTGTGCATAACTCATAGTTCCTGACGTTAATTCTTTATTTATTAAAAGGCAGAAGAAGACAAAAAGAATTTGACAAGAATGCAGGAGCTAATTGATAAATTGCAACTGAAAGTAAAAAGCTACAAGCACCAAGCAGAAGAAGCTGTAAGTAATCATTATTACACATTTTGTTTTTATTTTCCCCACCTAAGTTTTATTACATTGCCTTTTTCTATCTTTTTATGGTATTTCCAAAAATCCTGGAATTTTCCTAGATTGTCTTATACTGCCTTCTTTTGTGTCAATGGAGCCATTTTGTTAAAGAAGTTCCTGAACTTTGGAAATACAGGAAATTACAATTGGAATGTGTACTATTGTACACAAATACAATTTCATCCTTCAGAATTGAAAATCTGTGACACATTATGAGATGGAATAATTCATCTTAGCGTGATAAGTAAAAGAGGTCACTCTATTTTCTGTTTATCCCTCAGTAGAGAGTGATAGATCTTGCTTATTACCCTGCAGAACAGAAACAAAGCAATATGCGTGTTTACTGAAAGCTGAAATCCCATGAAGTGATTGCATACACAACTTGCACACAAGATTTTCTCAAAGGTAGACCTTACCGCAATGCATTCAGGTTAAATTATGTTTTTTCCTGGGTGATATTTTTGCTGAGTTGCAAATCCACTTATGTGTGTGCATTTACACAAACAAACGCACCACTATTTCAATCATTGTTTCCCTGTTCTGTGGGGGCTGTTTAGTTCAAAGGGACAGCTGTGGAAAATAAGGATGAAAGGAATTCCTCCCTTGAAAACTAAAAAGCAAAATAGTGTAAGATGTAACTGAGTAAGTAAATGATGAATCCATTTTCATGCAAATGAATACAAGTATAATAGAAAATAAAGTTTTGTAATAGACTTGAAAAAGATTACATTAGTTTTCATTAGATTAGATTCTGATTACATAATAATGTAATACCTGAATAAGGCAAGTTCAAAATCTATATATAGTGACTACAAGAGTGAAGTATTAAACTTTTGAAATAAATTTAGTCTGTTCATAATAATGCTTGATCTGCATTCCATTCTGTGCTTTAATGATGACAATTTTGACTTTATACTTCAAAAAGTAATAATTTCCTGTACATTTATAAAACCTGTATAATTCTGCTGCTTGCTGATCTGTGTTAATTCTGCACTTTGATATTTGCCCTTTAATTATTCAGCTCAGAAATCTTGATTTAATCATGGTTTATTAAATAAACCACATATGTTTAGGCTTATGCACTATGCTAAGCTATAAAGGAGAAACGTACAACCAGAACCATATGTAGCCCCCAAATGATACCCAGACATATCAAAATAGAAATAGAAATTAGCAAATTATATTTTTAAAGAAGAAAAAGGTTTTATATATGATTCAGTGGTATCTACAAGAGGTCAAAAAAGAAAACGTTTTGGACGTTATTTCAGGTACAGAGCTTCAATTATGCAACTGTGACTGTCATCCTGACTTATTTTTGTTCCTCCTGTAGACACCATTGATATGACTGGAGGTCAGAAGTTATTTTAAAAAAAATTCTAATTAAATTTAAAAGCAAATGAAATAATGTCAAATGTGGGGATTATCCTATTAAGACCAGTGGTCGGTTGCAGGCATTATGCACTGGTACAGGCGTACTGGAGCCTGCCCGGGTACCATTCCGGTACGGTGCTCCAGAGGGCCCATCTGAGCTCCTTACCTGTCCTTTAAGCCTTTGGCGCTTCCGTGCACGGGTATGGTGTGTACAGCGCTTGTGTGACGCTCTGCCGAGCAGCTGGAGCTTCGTGGAGGCTTGCAGAGGCATCGCAGGCAGGTACAATGCATGCACGTGCCACACGCTTCCACGTGGGCGACGCCGGGCCCCTTCCAACTGTACCAGTTGGAACGGGATCCAGAACCCACCACTGATTAAAACCCATTATTCCTATCAAAAAAAAGTCCTTCCAACAAACCTTTCTTTAATAAACTACAATGGTTAGATTTATGCCAAGCCAAAACCAAACAAGCCAATTATGAAATGCAACTCAATGTATTTGTCTGTTATTCTTAAATTATCCTGGAAGAGACTCATTACAACAAATGTTGAAAGTCCTCTTTAGAACATTTGTTATTTTTTCCTGTCGTAAAATTTTTTGAATTTTGCTAGGCCATCTCTTCTCCAATTGAAGGCCTGAAATCAATATTCCTGATGTCCTAAAAAGTCCCTCTTTAGTAATTTCATAGATTGGTATAAATGAAACTGCTTTCCAGCAGAATATCATTAAATATTTAACAATGAAATACAGCAGCTTTTTCCAGCTTAGTACCTTTTAAGGATGTTGGATTACAATTTCCATAAACTCCTGGCCAGTAGATACGATAGAATTTTCATTTCAATATATTTGAAAGGCAGTTTGCTATGTATAAATCTGATTTTTCTCGCCTGTATGTTTCAGAGACCTTTGCTTCTTAATTGTCAAAGTCAAATATTGTTATAACCTTATATATATACATATATATTTCCCCAACAGGAAGCTCAAGCTAATCAATACCTTACAAAATATAGGAAACAGCAGCATGAGCTGGATGATGCCGAAGAACGAGCTGAGATTGCTGAATCTCAGGTTAATAAGCTCAGGACCAAGTCAAGAGACATTGGCATGAAAAAGGTATGAAGTGGAAGAAAATGATTCTGCTAGAATCTCTAAAAGGACAGTAAGGGAGAGGAACAAGGATAGGCAGAGTATTAGAATCTGCCACTGAAATTAATTTTTTCCAAGGTGAAAGTCATTCCTGATTTTCCTCTGCCTGGTCCCTTTAGAGGAGAAGGCCATTCCTGTCAGTTGGGACGAGAACTGAGATTCAAAAATGGAGCATTGGGCCAGTAAATTAGACTTTTCCATCTAGGTATCTTGAGTAAAAAAAACCATCATTTGTTATTTCTCAACCAGTCTACCGTATTTTCCTAATGCATCTGGAAAAACATTATTGTTGGAAAGACTATGCTATGCTAAGACTAGGCTGGAATGAATAATGACCCACTCTTTCTGCTCTCGCTGAACTAAAAGCATTATATACTACATGAGCATCATTTGAAATAAAGTACTGTTGTGAAACAGAAACCCAAAGGTATTATTTCAGTCTGGACTACTAGTATTTAAAAAGGTACCACCATGTATTAATCACCCATTCTTTGCCCATGTAATTGTACTTTTAAAATGACTGTAATTAATATTACAATTAATAACTAAAGATGCAATCTAGGACTATTTAAAACAATTTGGAAGTTGAGAAAGGATTTTTTAAAATTCAAATTTGTGCCACCAAACAGCTCTAAAAGTGGTAGTTAATACTGTAGCTGATTTTAATATATGGGCAATTAAATTTCATGTTATCTTGCTTTATCATGTTATTTTCTCCAATGGTGGTGGAGATTGACAAAAAGAAATTATTCACTGACTTTACCAATGAAAGCTCTGAAAAGAACAGTGGACTAAAAAAATGGCCTCTAGTGGCACATTGCATAATCATTCGCTGTTGTCATGGTCACCATTCTGAGGGCTCCCCAGAAGGCCAGTGGAGAACATAAAAATGCCTTCAGTCTGTAGAAATAACACAAGCTCATAACCTCACACACTATCTCCCCTATATAATAGATAGAGCAGAGCCACTGCAAACTTGCCATCTCTTCAGGTTATATGAGTGCCTACATCTCCTGTTCCTTCCTTTTTTAGGTAGTTACAAATGTTACAATAAAATCACAGCTTGGTGTTATAATATAGGGAGGATGTGCAAAATCGAGCAATTTTGGGAACTGGAGGCGGTTATACTTTTTCCAAATCAAAATGTAAAAAAAGTAACATGCAGAATATTTAACCTGTCTGCCTGTCTTTCCCTCACTATCTTGCCACTTTTCCCCAAAATATTACCAGTCATTATTCTATCCTCAACCTACGACCGGTCTGCCCTGCCTGACAGCTAGCAACAGCCAAGTCGCGCCTGATTGGCTAAGACATTGGCTGAGCACAGGCTGTTTGTTTGATTCCCATTGGCCGCCCTGCTTGACAGCTCCGTATAAATAGCTGTCAAGCAGGGAAGGTGCTGAATCTCTCCTGTAAATAGTCCGCTTGTGCCTGTTGCAAATAAACCGCTCTAATTTACCTCAGACGTGTCCAGCCTCATTCCTACGTTTAGTCTACAACAGTCATGATACCGTGAAAAGAGATTGTTTTTTTCCTAATCCAACATTCTGGTCTCATGAAGGCCAAATGAATACCCATGAGAATCATTTGAGGGCAATTATGTTATTATTCTGCTTCTGATTTTTAACTATTCCAGAAAATATTATAACCTGAAATTCATATATGTTATTGGATGAAATATACACTAAATAGGTTTGTGAATCAGACCTGATGTTAGTTAAACTGAAGATTTAATGTTTGTAGGTGCCCAATTCAATTTTGCATGTCAAGATGCCATCCTTATTTTAACCACTTCTGGGAAGACACAAAAAGACATTGAATGACAAATCTCAATGTGACACTAATTCATAAAGTTGTGCTTGTTAGCAATATTCTATTTGAAAGATTAGAAGGGTTTCACTTCTCAAATGGTTTGCTTTCCATAATCTAATTGTAAGTAGGTGCCAGAATTAATGGAAGGCAGGTCAGTAATTTGAGTTAAGCAACTGTACTAGTGAACACAATTATAGACAACATAAGCTGGTTACACAGTTGTGTTGCATCAGAAACTCTCAGAATCAAGCAGCTAGATTGTGAGGAAGAGGACAAGCATAGATGTAAGACACACATATTCTACTGCACATTGTGGGCAACAGTGTAATATGACTGGTGTAGAAAGAAGTGGATTTTAATGACAGCAGAGGAAGCAGGCAGCTGATATGAAGAAAAATAGCTTTGAAAGTTGAACGATTGTATGGCATATGGCAGTGATAGTGAAACTTTTTTGGCTCGTGTGCCATAAAGGGGGGAGCACAGGGGGGTCATGTGTGGGCATGCGCACATGAGAGGCGCTCCCCATTTTTTGCATGCTTTTTTCACCCTCCAGGCTCCAGAGGCTTTATAGGAGCCTGGGGAGGGCGAAAACAGCCTCCCCCGCCCCCTCCCCTCCCGGAGGCCCTCCGGAGGCTTCAGGGACCTTTAGAAGGTTTCCCTGAAGCCTCTGGAGGACTAAAAACGACCCTACAAGCAAATTAGACTTCCGGTTTGCTCATAGGGTCATTTTTAGTTCTCTGGAGGCTTCAGGGAAGCCTCCTGAAGGTCCTTGAAGCCTCTGGAGGGCTTAAACCGACCCTATGAGCAAACCGGAAGTCCGTTCCCGAACTTCCGGTTTGCCCATAGGACCGGTTTTTTGCACTCTCCTATAAAGCCTGGGGAGGGCGAAAATGGCTTTAAAAAAGACTGAACTCATCTGGCCAGCGTGCGCATGTGCGCTGGCCAGCTGACAGGGCAATGCCTTGCGTGCCCTGAGAAATGGCTCCATGTGCCACTTGTGGCACGTGTGCTATAGGTTAGCCATCCCGGGCATATGGGGAACCTTTTAACAACAAGGCTGTAATGGCAGATTGGATGGCATCATTGTATTGCTGTAGATCTTTGTAGAGTTCAGTTCACTAGCTGGAGAAGTTTTGGCAAATATGGGCAGTGGTAAATATTGGTAGGCAGTGAAGCTAGTGAGGCTGACTGTCATACAGGTATCTTTCTGTACTGAATAAATGTTTTAAGCAACAGGAGGAGAAGATTGACAACACTTGTTCCCAATTCTTAAGCAGAATGCTTGTACAAAAAGGCCCATTCATAGTCTAAGCCTCTTTCCCAGAAGAAGAAAGCATTTGAAGGAAAGGCCTATCCCTAATCTTGTCTCTGTTCTTGACGCATTATGTATTGGAGCTTTGTTTTTCTTAAAAGCAGTAAGGGTTTTAAGCAAAGTTCAATTTTGACTTGTTTCCCTATTCTTTAAAGCAGTGAACCTTTGGCATAAGACCTATTGTTAGACTTATACCTATTCAACTCAGTGCTGAGTTTAATATTTAGAAATCGTAACATTGGCACAAGTCACACATGAGTTAAGCCTTATGGCCAAATTTAAAAAGATGACAGTGAAAGGTGGTATTTGAAACATACTCCAAACTATTATGGTGCTTACACTGTCAGAACTCCAAATCTGCATTCCAAAAGTCTATTTAAATCAGATATCAATTTGCAGTGGAATGAAGATATGCTGTCACTCACATTATCTTCATATCTAGCTGGGTTATCCCAACAGCTAACTTTAAGAAACACCAGCTACATTGTCACTTCAAAAGAACATATAAATGATGGGCTGTGGAAATATTGAGTGCTGTCCTGATCACCCATTTACAGGTAACGCTCGTTAGAAAGTCCTTAATGTATTCCAGACTGATCCTGACTTGCAGTAGGTAGAGAACACAAAATAGGGATCATTTCCTGCCTTCTCAAAGTGATCCCATACAATTCCATTTCCTCATTTCTTGAGTCAGTCTGATGTGTACAACTTCGTTGCCACTCCAAGCCAAAGGTTCAGTGGAAGAAATCGTGCACTACCCCTTAATTGAAGAGACCTTGGAGTATATGTACATGTTGTGCATGTCTGCATCCCTATGAGCTGGTGTTGACTCTTGCCATCTGCTAGTCCCTGCAGTTTTATTGGCAGGATTTTCAGAAGTGATTTGCCATTGCTTCCTTCTAGAGCTGAGAGAGAAGCTGAGAGAGACTGGCCCAAGATCACCCAACTGGTTGCACACCAGGCAGGACTAGTACTCCAATAAAGAATCTTTGTAGCTCAGGGTTGAAATGAGGGTTCGTTGGTGCTTTCTGAGCTTGGTTGTTTCCTTGCCGACATTTCATTACCCAAACTAGGCAACACCATCAGTGCTAGTAATCCAGTAGTAATTACTAGTTTGAGTAATGAAATGTCAGCAAGAAAACAACCAAGCTCAGAGAGCACCAAGGATCCTTCAGGACTAGTATTCACAATCACTTCGTTTCTAGTCTAATGCTTTAAGTACATACCAAACTGGCTCTGAAGAAGACTAAATGACATGAAATTTCTCTCCTGAATATCAGCCATCTTCTCCTCTCTCATGAGGGGAAAATTCTACTTCCTGTTTGCTGCATTTGCTGCCACTGACACAGAGAGAACCATCATGCTATGGTCTCCAGGATTTCCTCCCATCTCTTCTGATGCTGCTTAGTACATTTCTACTGTACCACACTGAGACTAGTCTATCAGGAGGGAAGAGTGAAGGGACGCTTTGAGAGTATGGAAAGCAACCCCTCCTTACTCTCCCCTTCTATAACCTCTGTCTTATTAATATGCAAGTTATATTAATATACAAGTATGTGTTGCTTGAGAAACGTTTTTTTAAAAACCCAAGGAGAATGAAGGGGAATAAAAGATGCAATTGAATGACTAAAACAAGTGCAGAAAGATTGAACATGGAACTTAAAAGCAGGCATTAATATTCCATAGAGAAGACCCATAATGTTCAGATAAGGATAAAAGTACATGGGTATGAAGAAAGGGAAAGAAAATCGCCCTCAAGGGCAGAGGAAAATAAAAGTGGAATGGTCTTGCTTGTACAAAGAACAGCAACATGTCCCTTCATGAATATTTTGATAGGCAAGAACTGACAAACTCTCCTCATATCGTTAGCAGTGCATTACGCCGCTTAATCCCCTCTCAGTTGCCCTGAGGACACATGCAAAAAGTCACTCAAAGCAGCAATCATTGTAGGATATAGAAAGCACCATCAGCACAATTTAATTTGGATGCAAACTTTAGATAGTCAAATGTAGAAAATCTTCAAGAAAACCATTTGGACCCTGGCCAATGAAACAGAAAGGATTCTGGGAAGACGAAACCAGTAACTAATCTGTTAGATCTGGGCAACGAGAGACAGACTGTGGACATGAAGTGACTTATCAGCTCTTTATTAATAGTAGTAGTGATCCAGCTTGCTCTGTGGTCGGAGGGTTCCCCTTTTATAGGGATCGGGTACGCCCCTCGACCAATCAGAACGATACCTGTTTCCCGCTGTAGCAGCGGACCAGAGGGGAGACTTGCCACGATATATGCTAATATCTAACACCCCTCCCCTCCTAGACGGAAGGTTGCGGTAGGTAACATAGTCTTTTAGGTATGTTGGGGGTTGCCTTACTCGGGAGGAACGTCGTGGTTCTGGTTGGTCAGAAATGGTTTCCGGATCGGATGCTTTTCCCGTTCCACGTTCGGGAGGTTTCGTACCCTTGTTGCTAGGGCGTTCCGGAGTCTGCTCGGTTGCGTTGCCTGGGGTTTGCTCTGCTTCTTTCTTGTTCCGAGCTTGGTTCGCAGGTGTCGTAGTTTTCTATGATGGGGCTCTCGCGTGGCTGACTTTCTGTAGGCAGGAAAATCTCGTCTTCGTTTCGAAGGTCTGAGTGCGCTAGGCGACCCCGAAGTTGATCGATGTGCCTTTTCCAGTTCCGCCCATCTTCCAGTTCCAGCAGATACGATCGTGGACCCGTGATGCCAATGACCTTTGCCGGCATCCACAATGTTCCCCCTGCATAGTTGTGGGCGTATACTGAATCCCCTATGCTAAAAGACCGAATTTTGCTTGTGGAGTCTGGGGGAGCTGTGGCAGAGTAATTTGGGTGAAGACGGTCCAGGTGAGACCGTAGACGGCGGCCCATGAGTAGTTCAGCGGGGCTCCTACCCGTCGTTGCACTTGGGGTGATATGCTGAATTAAAAGGTAATGATCAATGCGTGTTTGCCAATCACCTGGACCCATCCTAGCGAGGGCCTCTTTTGCGAATCGTACCATTCTCTCCGCCTGTCCATTTGATGCCGGATGGAATGGCGCGACGAGGGCGTGCCGAATTCCCTGACCTGCTAGATATGTCTCAAATTGCATGGCCGTGAACTGGGGCCCGTTATCGGAGACCAGGAGGTCGGGCAGGCCGTGGGTGGCGAAAAGTTGCCGTAGAACCTTAATGACTGTCTCTGCCGTGGTTTAAGTCATTAGGACTACTTCTAGCCATTTTGAGTATGCATCCACAACTATAAGGAAAGTCTGACCTTGGAATGGCCCTGCGAAGTCGATGTGTATTCGCGACCAGGGTGCTTTAGGCTTCTCCCATTCTGTGGCGGGTGCTTCCGGGGGTGCTGGTCTCGATTCCTGGCATGGGTCGCAAGTGGCCACCCACTCCTCTATTTCTTTGTCCATGTTTGGCCACCAAACGTAACTTCTTGCTAACGCCTTCATCCTAACAATCCCCGGATGACCCACATGTAAAGCATCTAATACATTCCTACGTAACGCATTTGGAATAACAACTCGATCCCCCCACAATAAACAACCTTGCAACACTGAGAGTTCGTCCCGTTTTGACCAAAACACTTTGAATTCCGGGCCCACGTTTCCCTTCGGCCACCCCCTCCAAACCCAAGTTTGCACTTGCTTTATTAAATTGTCTTTAGAGGAGAACCTTGCAACGTCGTATGAAGAAACCGGTCCAGAGTCCAAACAGTCAATGAGCAATACCGGTACTTCTGGAGTGGGGTCTGGCAGAATGTCAGGTAATGGGCAACGGCTGAGGGCGTCTGCGTGTCCGAGAGTGGAGCCCGGTCGATGAATCAATTTGTATGAGTACGCAGCCAGGAAAACAGTCCACCTGGTCATGCGTGGAGAAAGGGAGACCGGAGTGGGGCGGTTTCCCGCCAAAAGTCCCAACAACGGTTTGTGATCTGTAATTAGTTCAAAATCTCGGCCGTAGAGGTATTCGTGGAAACGTTTTACTCCAGCTACAGCAGCCAGCGCTTCCCTGTCCATTTGGCTGTAATTCCTTTCGGCCGATGAAAGAGTCCTGGAGTAGAAGGCGATGGGCGCTTCTTTTCCGTCGGGCATCCTGTGGCTGAGGACTGCTCCAACTCCGAAGGGTGATGCTTCGCAGGTCAATACCAGCGGTAGGGTCTGGCTGTATTGGACAAGCAGTGAGTCAGTGGTGAGCAGGCGCTTTACCCCGGCGAAAGCTGCAGCTTCGGATCGTCCCCATTTCCATGGTGCGTTCCTCTGGAGTAGACGGTGTAGTGGCTCAGCAACGGTCGCCTTCTGCCTCAGAAAAACGCTGTAGAAGTTAAGTAGTCCGAGGAAGGCCTGCAACTCGGTCTGATTTCGTGGTGTGGGGGCGTCCTGGATCGCCTTAATTTTCTTTGAAGTGGGGTGTATTCCCTGACCATCGATTCTATAACCCAGGAATTCTACGCTAGGCACGTTAATTTGGCATTTTTCCTTTTTTAGGCGGAGACCCTTTTCTCTGATTCTGGCCAAAACAGTTCTGACTCTTTTATTTAATTGCTCCTCATTTGCAGCGGACACCAAGATGTCGTCAAAATAGGGGACGACTCCCGGTATCCCTTGCAAAAGTCGTTCCATGATGCTCTGGAACAATCCTGGGGCAATGCTCACGCCGAATTGTAGCCGGTTGCATTTGAATGCTCCTCTATGCGTCACTATAGTTTGGGCCTCCGCTGTGGCGCTATCCACTGGCAGTTGCTGGTAAGCTTGTGCCATGTCTAATTTAGCAAATACCTTTCCTGGCCCCAACGAGTGCAATAAGTGCTGTACTACAGGCACAGGATATGCGCTCTGTTGTAGCGCGACATTAATTGTGCATTTATAGTCTGCGCAGATGCGGACTGATCCGTCTGGTTTGACTGGGGTCACAATGGGTGTTTCCCAGCGCGCGTGATCCACCGGCTCAAGGATTCCTTGCTCCACTAACTTATCTATTTCCTTATCTATTTTTGGGCGGAGTGCAAAAGGCACTCGTATCGGTTTAAGTCGGATTGGCGCCACTTTGGGGTCTAAATTGAATGATATTGGTTTACCCACATACTTACCAAGACCGGGGCTGAACACATCCTCGAACTCCTTAAAAATCTGTTCAGCGCTGTTGTTTCTCACGGCGTTGATTCTGGTGACTTCTAACCCCAGGGCTTCAAACCAATCAAGCCCCAGAAGGTTCTGTAATGGCGCGCTGGCGATGGTCACGGGCAGCTGGGCTTCGATGTCCTTGAAACGGATTTGGAATGTGCCTTGGCCCACGATGGGGACATGGTTCCCCTGGTAGTCTCGTACCAGGACGTCTGGAGTGCGTAGCTGGCTCTTTCTGAGGCTAGGGATAGCCTGTTTCATGGATGCCCATGAAATAATCGTCAGGGTCGATCCTGTGTCAACTTCTAGCTCGCAAGGTGAGCCCTCCAAAAGGACTGTGACTCTCAGCCTTTTTGGCCGCTTAGGGCGGACCTGATGTATTGTGGTGAGATACGTTCGCAACTCCTCTCTCTGGGTCAACTCTATCTCATCGTCTACATCCTGAAAATACTCTTGTTGAGCGTCTTGATAGAACGCTCTTTCAGCTCTTTGTGTGTATTCTCTCTGGGGATATGCTCGCTCAGCTCCTTGTGAGTAATCTCTCTGGGGATACGCTCGCTCAGCTCTTTGGGAATTTTCTCTCTGGGTATACACTTGTGGATTTCTCTCTGGGCGCCCTTTCTGATTTCGCCAAGCCCCTGGGTTGGGCTTCTGTTGGTGGTACATGGGAGGCTGCCATGAGGCAGGGACTCCGCTCCGGCACACTCGTGTGATGTGCCCAAGTTTGTTGCAGTGCGAACAAACAACGTTCCTGAACCTACAAGTAGACCTGGGGTGATTCCCTCCGCAACTTGCGCAGGGCGGCCAACGGGATCCGGGTCTCCCCCCAGGCCTCAAGTGACTGCTCTGCATCATGTGACTGTCCTCGAACTCGGGATTCTCGTAGTCGGGGCTTGTGTCCTCGTAGTGTACTCTGGTTTGTCTTGGTGCTGGCTGGTTTACGTTGGCCCCTCGTTGTATGGTCACCGATGATTTCTCCGCTGACTCTGACGCTCTTGCTTCGTTTAGCGCTATCTGTAGGGTTAAATTCGGGTTTGCCAACAGCTTCTTTTGTAGTGAAATGTCTCTTAACCCACAGATGAGCTGCGCTAAGATGTGCTCGTCCAGATCCCTGAACTCGCAGTGAGTTGCTGCTTTTTGTAGGGCTGCAACATATTGATTTATGGATTCTCCCGCCTTCTGGTTCCTCGTGTTGAATTCCTTGCGGCAGACATGGCGGGAAGGTTTTGGCGCGTAATGAGTTTGCAGGGCCTGTTGCAACGCCGTCCACGATACTGCCTGTATTGGAGTAGGCGCGGTGAGGTCTCTGGCCGTATTGAAGACTTCCTTTCCGCAGTAGCCGAGGAAGATGTTTTTCTTCCTCGCGTCGGTGATCCCCGTGTATTCGTTCGCTTCGAGGAAACACTCGAAACGAATCATGAAGGCTTCCCATTCGTCGTTTGCTGGGTCGAAAGGAGCGGGGGGAGCATGCATCGCCATCTTCTCTGTTTGAATTTGCCGCGCTGCGGTGATCTGAGATGGCTGCCGGAATTTCTGCCGAATTCCTGGGCTGGATCAAATCCGGAGATTCTGGAGGTAGCGTTCTTCGTCCTATCTGCCTCTCGATCCCACCTTCGTCGCCAATGTTAGATCTGGGCAACGAGAGACAGACTGCGGACACGAAGTGACTTATCAGCTCTTTATTAATAGTAGTAGTGATCCAGCTTGCTCTGTGGTCGGAGGGTTCCCCTTTTATAGGGATCGGGTACGCCCCTCGACCAATCAGAACGATACCTGTTTCCCGCTGTAGCAGCGGACCAGAGGGGAGACTTGCCACGATATATGCTAATATCTAACATAATCTGAGTGCAAGTAACTTCCATTCTTACTCCATTTTCTCCTTTACTGTAAATTTTGACCAGACATTTTGTGATATTGTATCAATGCAACAGAGTCAGGAAGGATCATAAAATGAAAGAGGTTAACTGTCATACATCCTTATTTTACTTTTAGGCAGGCAAACTTTAGGAAAGTGACAGAAAAGTGGTTAAAGAAGGGAGTCCAGTATATTCCAGATACTGAGTATTTCATTTCTCTTGCATATAAATCCATCATAGCAATATAAGCATTGCTAAAGATGACTGATGCATTTTTAAAAATGATTTAGGAACCAAAATATTAGTTCAGGTTACCATAAATTATTATGTAAATATCAGATTAGGAAAATACAAACAGAAAAACTCAAGCTGAAGCTATTACAAATATTGTAACTAGGCAGCTTTTTGCAATGGAGGTATTTTGTCAAACAATTACTTTACAACCATTGATATAAACATGTTAATTACCCCACAGTATTTACTAAGACTGCATTACTATTCTTCTTCTCATCCTTCCTAGTACCTATCTCTTCTCACTTATGTCTATAACAATGTTGCTTGTATCTTTACAATTTATATTGTTTTATTGTTTCCTAGTATGATTTGATTGCTTATTAGTACCCGATGACTATCACTAAGTGTTGTATCTTATGATTCTTGATGAATATATTTTATTTTTTTCTTTATGTACACTGAGAGCATATGCACCAAAGACAAATTCTTTATGTGTCCAATCACACTTGGCCAATAAAGAATTCTATTCTATTCACAGTGTGGCTGCTGTACGATGGTAGACTGGTTTTCCTTTTCAGATATTTTTATTAACTGTAATAAAATCCATGTTTTAATTTTTAAAAAAGTGCCCCAGACAATGATTTGTGGATAAAGTTATGTGTGTCTAAGACCCCAGACAAATGGATGCCATTATGTGTTTCTAAATATGTTCTAAAAAGTGCTAAGATAATCAATGAGCTGAAGCATACAGACCACAGGTTTCTCACTAAACAGCAGTTGCTCACAATCCAGTGATAAATCCTTCAGGCACAGACAGATGTCCTTAATGCTCTACCTATCTGTGAGCAGATAGAGTTGGATGCCACTGTTTACTAAACAATTATGCACGGAGCAAGTTACATTTCTTAAATATACATGTTTTCTTATGCCAAAGTGTTTTCCACAAAGGAAACCAAGTCTACAAGTCTTTGCAGTAGTTTGTAGTGCAAGTCAGCTCATATGTGCCCAAACAGAAGCCACATTTCTTTATGGCTTCAAAATGCCACTAGTGAGGAACTAAAATTTTTGTTTTCATTTTTAATAGAAAATTCTGTATATATTTACCTATAAGGAAATTTGCCTAAGTTTAACAGGGATACTCTCATAGTGTTCGTATATTAAAAAATTCTGTTTTAAGAATTTGTGTAGGATACATACAGGATCATTGGGCCATCTGACTATTATGCTCAACGCTTGCAGGCAGAAGCTTTCAGGTTCTAAATATAATCTACTGCATCACATTCCTTCCCTATTGTTCTTTCCTTACAATGGTAATTTCTATTGCATCTAAATTGTACTGTCATGTTTTATGATATTTCAGGTTCACGATGAAGAATAAATATACTTTCCTTGAATAACTGATGGTTGGAATGGTGTTCACAAAGAGAGCACACATCAATACTGAAGCAGAGGAAAAGTGATTTTTAATTAATAAAAATCAATGTCTATACTGCTGTTGTCCTTGCTCTATTATAAAAATACATTTTTCAAGGCTTGATGTACAAAATGTTTTGTTCTGTTCATTATTTTGCATGTTGAGATTCATTTAAAATATTGCAGAAAAGGGGCATACTTCAGTAGAGAATATATTTTGAGTAATCCCTGCTGAAATTAATGGAAATTGCTCAGCAGCTGTGCTTTCTTTCAAGTTCTTGCCTCTTTACTAGCCTTATGAATCACATCACCATTTATGAACAAACCAGAGGTGATCACACAGCTTAAGGTCATTGTGATTAAAAGCAAAAAAATGTTTCAGAAAGTAGTAAAGCAAACTAAATGATCCTGAATCAAGCCTAAGTGTTTTGGTAAAGTAAATACTTCAAGAATAATCATGCATACAGATAGATTCCACAAGAAGCATGATTAAAGTGCAATCTTAAGTAATGTTCAATTGCATAGATGACCCCAAGAACTACAGTAGTTAAAATATGTTCTGATATTGTGTTCCAGTGGGATATATCTCCAAGATTCTCAACATTTTGTTCAGCAGATCTTCAGATCTTCTCTGACTGGTAATAAATAAGCCAGTAACTAGAAGAGAAACATCAGGAAATGGCTCATCAGTGTTACTAATTTTATCATATGAGAAAGTGCTAGATATTTCTTCCTTTCATGTCACTTCAATTAAGACCTTTGAACGGAAAGGGACATAATAATTTAGGATTGTTATCACATTTGTAGGTCTTCTTACAATACACGTGGATATTACAAATATGCTACCACTATAATTTCTTGTCCTGGAAGGTTGCAGAGCTCATAACTCTTAACTTTGCGTCATCATCATTTGTATCTTTTTTTAAAATTTAATAATAATCCAACTTTCCATTTCCTGGCCTTGTTCCCTCAACACTATTAAACCCAGGAATCTCTAATAATTAATAGGTTTGGGCTGCAACAAACACGCTAACTGTATTTAAAAAATCATTATTTTGGAAACATAGTGTTTTTATTTGTTTTGTCCAAAAATATATATGATATTTCATGAACCCTTGATTGTTACTGAAAATCTATCACATTATCAGCCCTTCTTCTTTGACCAGGCAAGTAGTAGTTGATTGGAAACAAAAGAAGCAGGGGAGCTCTGGAGAGTTTGATTCAGATTTTTAATTCTCACACCTTTGTCCGATACCACAACAGTCACTCATTTCTCAATTTTTCATTACCTCAAAAACACCCTATGGAAAAACAAAAGCATAAACATTCCTTGAAAGCCAAATGTAATTTTAGTAAGAGATAAAAGCAACAACAAAAGAAGACACCGCCAAGCTGCACAAAGTCCAACAGAGGTCAAAAGAAAACCCGTGAAAGTAAACAATAATAGGGAAGAACATTCACAAGTGAATCAGAGCACATGCGCAGCAATTAGACTATTATGTAGGGCAATTCTGGAATGCACAAGTAAATCAGCAAATTTTAGGTTCCTTCTTTATCTATGATGGCTGTCAGGCTGAAAGAGATTACAGTCACTTCCATAAACCCAGAATTTTTCAGAAGAAAGAATTTTCTGTCTTCACCACAGTTGATCTAGATACCAGTGGAACTCTTATAAGGCAAGCTAGCCGCCTTGCACAACAATACATCCCCATAGTTCTCATGGGAATTATGAATGCAAGTAGCAGTTATGAATACAAGAGGCATCCAGAGCTAAAATCTGATTCCCTTTTGAGGACTGAGTGTAAAAAAATGCCACCTTAGTTTTAAATATCCAAATACCTCTCATACAATAATGGCTATAATAGTTCTTGGAGATCCCTTTAATTCATATTAATCACTGTTGTTCTTATTGTACTATTATTGTTACATTACTAGTTATATTTCACCATTTTTTAAAAAAAGTGAATGCTCCAAACACACTGTTATGACAATAATTGGAATCCTTCTGCCCATAGACCTGCAAAGGACCCTTGATGTGCATATAGTACATAGTACTTCCTATTACGGAAATTGGGTTCAATTTCTTTCAAGCCCAGGATGAGAATGAAAGTGAAGTTCAAAGCAAATCCTATTTAACAGAAGTCCCAAATGATATCCTCTTTTCCCCCACCTTGATAACATCAGTCAGGTAAAGCACATTTAGTAGGCACATATCTTGATTATCATTCAAGAATGTCAGCCTAGTCCTTTTTTCACAGACATAGTCGTGTCATGCCACATAGGATACATGGTGTTCAGAGGGCTTTCTTCTGGCTGGTTGGGACTGGTCTACCTTCTGCTGAGTCCTTGTAGTTGTAATCTTTTTAAGTTTTAGGATTATGGCTGTATCTCTTTAGGCTTGATGTTTATTTACTTTTGGAATACATAAGATTATTTTAATTATAGTATAAAAAGCACTAGGTGTTTTGTCCACTTTAGCATCATCATCAGTTGCAATGCTTATAGGAAACATACAGTGTTCCCACAATAAAAGTAACTAGAAAAAGTTAGCTGAGCCTGTATATGATGACCCGATTTACTACTGGTTCTGTGGGTGTGGCTTGGTGGGCATGTCGTGGCTTGCTAGGCGAAGCAGCTGAAGAACACTGCAAAATTCCCATGCCCTCCCCACTCATGGCGGAAAGATACTGTAAAATCTCCATTTCCACCACTCTCCAGGGGAAGGATATTGTAAAATCCCCATTCCCTCTCCACCCCACTAACATGCTTTCCAGCTTTGTTCTCCTGTGCAGGGCAACAGAAGAAGATCCAGCTGATCAGATGGTACTCCAGAGGCAGCGAATAGATGGGGGCGGGCCAGTCAGAGGTGGTGTTTGCCAGTTCTCCGAATACAGTTCTCAAAATTTCTGCTACCAGTTCGCCAGAATCAGTCACAAGTGGGTGAATACCACCTCTGATGATGATGTGTTTGGGGGTATTTTAATTCTGCCAAGGTTACTTGAAAGTCCACTAATCTCTTGTTGGTGTTCTCAAATTTAAACTCTTCCCTGGCCCAGCTAAATAAGATGTAAGAACAGAACCTGTTAGTGAATTCTGAATACAATAAATGACAAAAGTACACCCCTGTCACAGAGCTTTATTTTTCTTGTAATGAACTGAATTGGCATGAATGTGTAATCTATTTGCTACAAAGGGTGGCATTTTTCATTATCCTGGTTTTGTATTAAGACATTCACTATAATATTAGCTTTAGCATTTTAGCGGTACTTTTTCACTCAAAGTTATACCCTTCACATTGACAACATAGGCACACAATGGAAAAGATTTCAATGCTTTATTCTTAGTAATTGACAGAGTAATTAAAGTTTTAAGGAGTGAAAGTGTTCTCAATACTTCTAAAAAGACTGGGAAAAGATGAGCATCTCATCTCCAGTTTTTAGCTGAGCTTATATCAACCTTTTTCAAACAAAAAAGAGTTTTTGAGAGAATTAATTCAAATTTTGAATGTGCAATAATTGTAAGTTTCTTCATTACAATTTACCTAGCTGGGGTTCGTAGAACAAAAGTTGCATACATTGTTCTGCTACTAGCCAGAAATTCTACAAAAAGAAGACCTGCTGTTAGGATCAGCATAATAGGACCCTATGTTCAACTTAATAAATGTCTCAGAACTTTCACACTGGAAAAAATGTGTTGAATTATGTGGTTCTGTACAATTGATTGACATATTGCACTAAGCCATCAAATGTGCTTTACAAACCACAATGGCTGGGTGCATGTGGTACCCAGTGTCAAACCACAATAAAACCTCATTATGCATGATGCCCAGTCAATGCTAACGAAAGCATCTATTTCTTTCTGGTGTTTTGAAAACTTAAGAGCAAAATATTGGTCTGGTAGAAAAGAAATTTAAAACCAGCAGTTGAACATACGTTTTAAAGAACAAGTAGTATATTGCAACAATCATCTAAAATTTAAGAAATAAACATTTCCCTGGGTGTTTTTACTACTTACTATTAAATATACCATTGCAGCTTTCTCATTTATTTTTAAAGATAGAACAAAAAATTATGTTGGACCAAAAAGAACTGGATGCAGATATATCTAGCTGTAACAATCACTTGCATCCGCTTCAGTTACTATTGCTTTCATGCTAATCTCTCTCTGAGAGGAATTGAGCATAATACCATGAGACTGTTGGAGGGCAGATGAGATGTAAACAAACAAGCAGGTAATGTTTGAAAATGGACCATCTTCTGGTCAATTTTGTGCTTGGGGAAAGTACTGCAAAATTTAGGTGTTTGAGAATCACTATGTCATTAGTAATTTATTATTATTCTGTTTAGATGCCTCAAAAAAGATAATATTTCACAGGAATTGGCAGAGCTAATAAAAATATTATACTTAAATACTATACGAAGTACAGTGTAAATATGCTTGGTGGAATGATGAAAGAAAGAGGCTATAAAGAAAAATGCATATAAGAGAGTAAGTGCAGCAAAGCCTGAAGAGTAGAGACGTATTATATAATATATATAGTGTGAAAAAGATACTTGGAAAGAATGTGGTCAGAACAGCAATATTTTGCTTTGCTTTATTTACATTTGAGAATGCTATGTAAGCTACAGCACATTAGCATAAGTGTTTTTCTTGTACTGTATCTTGTTTCCTGCTGGCCATTTATTGCAATATGTATTTATTCTGTATTGTTTTGATTGTTTTATTGTTTGATGTTTTTATGATATACAGCAGTCACTGGTTGAGATGGGCAGTTAGAGAAATTACGTAAATGAAACAAATAAAGTAAACTGCGTTTTAAAAAAAGAAAGAAAAGGCAAAGCTGTTTTGATGGGTTTTTTAAAAAAAATACTTTTAAAAGATTTTAAAAGAAGAACATTAAGGGAAGACTATCAGCAGAAGGAACAGAATTAAGAAAGTAATGGAATGGTTTGCTATTAAAAGGGACGGGGAAAAACTAAAAAAAAATACTTAGAGATTACTACAGGAATTATAGTCATATGTCAAAGGTAGGAACTAAAGTTGTAATAATTGTTAGTCATCAAGAAAAATAGACAGAAAGTGAGATGCCATTGAAAAATGTGAAACTGAAAACAGTTAAGGTATGAGTGTAGTTTGACTACAAAGGGGCTGTTTGACTTCTTCACTGAGTGTATGAAGGCTGCATTTGTGATTGACAATTAAAGATACTGCTATTGTTCTTGATACAAAGAAAAATGTAATTCTGGAATGGAAAAACTACTGAGGTATTAGCTTGTTATGTGTCTGGAAAACTGTTGGTTATAATCCTTACTAAAATGGTTCAAGAGGAGAAAATGAGCAAAATTTAGGGTTTTATTATATAGTTTATATTTATATTTTATTTATATATTTTATTAATAAAATATTATTTTATGCAAGAGAGAAGAGCATGTGCCAGAGTGTTCCTCTTTAGCAGATCACTAAAAATGGTTGATTATGAGAAAATGAGTTTTTTTGTGTTTGTTGATTTAGAGCAGCGGTCACCAACTGGTGGTCCATGGACCACTGGTAGTCCGTGAAAAAATCTTGGTGGTCCACAGAAAAAGGAATTTGCATGTTTTATATTGCACTAAATCAGAGGGTCCTCAAACTACAGCCCCTGGGCCAGATACGTGCAATGAATGTTTATATTACTGCAGAGAGTCTCTCCCTTCGTGGTCTTTTTGTGTGGGTCACACCGGGGCAGAAATTCTGACTTGGGCTACGCTTCAGCCTCATGGTGCAGGGCTTTGGGTGAAGGCTGGACGGAAGCGCTGCTGGTGGCAAAGATCAGGACGGCCTTGTTCCAGGGGCATCAAGGCCTGGAACTGGCCGACCATCTTCAGCCCACTGAGCCTCCAGGTGCCAGTACCTGGCCTTGATCTCCTGCAGGTCTTCCCTCTGCTTAGAAAGTCTATGCTCATAGCCCTCAGTGAGGTGCTTCTGCTGAGCTTCCTTCTTGATCAGATCCAATTTGAACTGAGCTGTTTTGCCAACTCTTTCTCATGGTGGCTGCTTAGCTCCAACAACTGCTTCCTATTGGGGCCCTAAGGAGCCTGGGTGGGCAGGCAAGGAGTGACTGGGAGGGGAGGGGTAAGTAGAGGCCGGCAAGGCACCCCTCGACGTGAGTGACACCAAGTTGGCCATGCCCACCCAGTCACATGACTATCTAGCCATCCAGCCATTAGGCAGATCATATTAGTGGTTTGTGGGATTTAAAATTTTGAATTTACTGGTCCCTAAGGTCCAAAAGGTTGGGGACCCCTGATTTAAAGAACCTGTATGCTAAAGTAAATAGGTTTGATAGTACATTTTGCATGGACATGGTATTGGTTCTGGAATATGACGTATGATGAAAGTCAAACATATCTGAGAATAAATGAAAAGCTTAGCAAATGGTTCACCACCAAATAGAGAATGACAAGGATGCACAATGTCATTTGATCACTTAATGTATTTATAGATCAATGTATATATAATAAATTGTTCTGAGGACATAAGAACAATCTGGGTTTGAAATGGGAAAGTATATCTTTGTACAAAGATGAGGCTAGGCTGTTGACTGAAAACTCCAATAGCTTTGCAAAGAATGTTATGTAGCTTGTATGCAAAAATAATCTACCAGCAATCAAGGTACTTATGCTTGATTGTTTGAAAAGAATGATGGTAAATTATGTACAAATTGTGAAAAATTAAAGCAAGTAGATGAATTTGTGTACCTTGAAAGAATTCATGATGGGGAAAAAAAGAAGGGAAACAACTGATATCACTAATAGAAACTTAGTGGAAAGTCTGTGGTGTGGTGGGAAGGATGGCTATTTGTAAGAAGCAATTGTGGCTGGGTCTAAAAGCAATTTGTTATATGGAAATGAAAAATTTGTTATATGGAAATGAAAATTAAGTATGTCATGGGAAATGGTAAGTTGAATGTAGTAGGTTAATTAGTTGATTCTGTTTCTATCAATAATCAGCATAAAACATTGTGCAATATAATAAAAGCACCCATGCTATGATAGTATTCTCAAACAGAAATAAAATAAAATATCAGATTATTTAAAAAATCAGATTATTTATCTAAAAATATGTTATAAATATTGTTTGAACATAAAGCAACAAAACAGTAATTTAAGCATGTAGTATAATATATAACAAATTTAAAATACTAGGGTTCAGTTTCTATAATCTGACAAGCAATTAAGCAGTTACTGCCTATTGGACCCTGCAGGCAATATAACAATATGTAGAGACATTCAGGGGAACTATACTTCTTCGATGAAACAACAATATAAATATCCTGAACATATAATGAGTCTGGTTGCCTTGGGTGATTTATTATTAGAGGCTTTATACAACATGCATAAATATCCTATAAAAGAGTCAGGAAGGGAGAGGGGAACACAGCAATGGACTAAATATTAGTCACACACAATCACTATATACAGGTAATCCTCACTTAACATGTATTTGTTCTGCCCATTTTGAAGTTACATTGCCACTGGGAAAAATGGACTTGCAATCAATCCTTGAATTTATGACCATCACAATGTCCGATAATCAGATGATAAACATTTGAGCCAGCTCATATTTACAACTGCCCCTGGGCTGCGTCCACTGTTGCCCCATATGACCTTCATTGTTTTTCTTGTCTCCCTTTCACTATACTCATCATCCTGGATATCCTAGGGAGGTACCATGGTTCTGAGACTTTTTGCCACATGGGTTTTGGGGCTGCTTGCACCTTCCCTATCCTCCCTCACTGCAGCAACCACTCCCAACTCTGCTATGCCTCCCTGCCATCCACACACCCTCCCCCAGCCTGTCTGTGCCTGTACTGCACTTCACTAGTCACCCACATGCCCTGATGCACCTTTCCCCAGCTCATGTGCCCTTTCACTATGCTTCACTGGTCACTCAAACCCACTTGTATGCTCTCTCTCAGCCCATCTAAACTTGGACAGCACCAGACACCCATGCACCCTTGCATGGTTGGCAGCAACAATTTACCTGTCTGCTGGCCTGCTTGCAAGCCACCTGGGAATTGGAAGTTCCTACTGGCTTCTCCACTGATTGTTGTTGTCGGAAGCCAGCTGGAAAGTGTGTGGAAGTCTCAACTTAATGACCCACATTGATTCATTTAATAGCAGCAACAAAGACTGCAGGGATTGCTGGTGCTAAGTGGCGTGGTCATATGACATCGTGCTTTGTGACTTCACTACTTAGGGATAGAAATCTCAGTCCCAATTACCAGTGTTAATCCATAACTACCAGCAAACAGTATATAGAAAAATCTTAGTTCCCTTCCGGAGTAGACCAGCTTTTCGTAATTCCTATCTGAACAAGGAGAAGACTTGAGATAGCCCACAAGTGCTAGAGACAGTTGTTCCTTGCAAGGAGATTACAAGACAGCAGTCTCTGGGGGAATGGTGTGTGTGTGTGTGTGGGGGGGTTGTTACAGCTATGGAAGAGGGGGGAAATCATATACTTCCCTATTTTTTCAGTTTGGGTTAGTTTTTATCTTTGCAATTATAATTTTTAATAAGACAATATAGTAAAAAAGAAAAAATAAGAGAGAACAGTCCCACAGAATAAATGTTTTATTGGTGTATATACTATTACACACCAATAATTGTTATTTATAGTACAGTTTAAATTTTAATTAAAGAATAGCACACAAGATACATTAAGGCGCCTAAAAATATTTCTCAGGGGTTTAAGAACTCTGTTTCTGCATGATTTTATATGTATGTCATACAAAAGTTGCCTTAGGAGTTTTGCAATAAATATTTTAATTGTTGCTAAAATATACAAAACTCCCTGAAAGCTATAAAGGCTTGAATAGTCAACACGGAGTTTTGTTCATTCTGTATAACTTTATCTAAGCAGGCATTCCAGTTTTCTGCAGGATAGAAAAATATACCCCAACATTTAAACAACTGCTCCTGGCACAACTCACTGTGATGAAATGTTGTGCCAGGAAATGAAATGACTCACTGAAGGAGAATGCCCAAAGAATATTAAATAGATATTTTAGTTCTGGGAAAGTAAAAAATGATAGAAAATGAAAAAACTCCACCTGAATAGTGTTGAATTAGATTAGGGGGCATGACTATATTTCAAGATTGATGCCAGCCTTTCAAGTTTGGCAAGGTCAAGAAGTAGGAATCCCTAGGATTCTTGGGACATGCTCGGGATATACATACTTAGGGTATGATAACAGAATTTGGGAAGCCTGGTTTCCAGCATTCATTGGAGTTGAGGAAGGGGAAAAATGAGTTTAAAAGAAACTTTGCAAACAAGGAAAATCCTAGTGTAGTGAAGTGTGATCCGTTTAAAAAAAAATCCTTAAAAAGTAATGATTGCATTTTATCCTTGCAATGATCATATAAGAGATAAGAGACTAAAAGAAATAGTCCATTTCTTCTTTAATTCATTAATGCATTGTGACACTATATTATGCTAACAATGATAGAGACTCGGTATAGAAACACATTAGTATGGATGTTTAAAGAAAAGTACTGTTGTAAAAGTCATATAGGCTGTTTTTCTTAGTCAGCCTTTCCCTCCATTTTCTCAGCCTCCATCCCATTAACACTGAAATATAAACCTGAGATAATTTTGCATTTTTACTGATGTCTGACCCACAACAAATGATCCAGTTATATTCTTCAATGATTATAGAATTCCTCAGAGATTAATTTTGGAAAATTCTTTCTCTCCTCATTATTCTTCCTTTATCACAACAGAACACATGCATTCTTGACAGCAGTATATAAAGCACATTTGGGCACAAGACAGTACTACTAATATAAGTTATCTCCATAGCATTAAATGTGCAACCATTCGCTTTGCTTGATGGTAACTGAATACTACTGATGTATTTAGTTATATTACAGCAGCAGCTGCTGCCACTCAGCCCTTATATATACCCTAAGGGATTTCTTTATGAGGGAGAGCTGCAGAATTTTTATACTTAGGTTTTTTATCCAGCAGCCAATCCTGTTTGTAGCAATGGCAACATACATTTCTTCCAGTGAATTGCTTTTGTCATTTCGAGAAGAATGAAGCCAAGAGGGGTGCAGTCTTCTGTCAATTACTTGGTACATTTTGACAAACTAAAAGGCGATATGCATCTGGAAAGCATTTACGAAAACACGATGGCAAGCATCTTCTGCTAGAATCATTATTCTGAATATGTACTGTCAATTGAATGATGAGCTTTGAATGCCATTGAGTACATAATGGATGTTTTAATACGGCATATGATGGAGATTCAGTCTCTTTATCTGAACACAGGTCAGCTTTGAGACAGAAGATTAGTGGGTTTGCTCATTGTCATTGTAATGGGTATTGCGCAATTGCTATCAGGGTAAAGAGTCACTTCTAAGGCTTGAAGGATTGTGTGTGTGTGTGTGTTTGTGTGAGTGATGTATATCAAGGATCAAGTATAAATGGGGGAGGGCTTTTAGAAACCAACTGGAACTGCTTTCCATTATTAGTGTTCCAATATCTCAGGGGTTGCCACAAAGAAGAGGGAGTCAAACTATTTTCCAAGGCACCTGAGGGTAGAACAAGAAGCAATGGGTGGAAACTAATCAAGGAAAGAAGCAACTTAGAACTGAGGAGAAATTTCCTGACAGTTAGAGCAATTAATCAGTGGAACAGCTTGCCTCCAGAAGTTGTGAATGCCCCAACACTGGAAGTCTTTAAGAAGATGTTGGATAGCCATCTGTCTGAAATGGTATAGGGTTTCCTGCCTAGGCAGGGGGTTGGACTAGTAGGTCTCCAAGGTCCCTTCCAACTCTACTATTGTATTGTATTATTGTATACTGCATTCAGTTCTGGTCGCCACGATGTAAAAAAGATGTGGAGACTCTAGAAAGAGTGCAGAGAAGAGCAACAAAGATGATTAGGGGACTGGAGACTAAAACATATGAAGAACAGTTGCAGGAACTAGGTATGTCTAGCTTAAGAGAAAGAAGGACTAGGGGAGACATGATAGCAGTGTTCCAATATCTCAGGGGTTGCCACAAAGAAGAGGGAGTCAAACTATTCTCCAAGGCACCTGAGGGTAGAACAAGAAGTAATGGGTGGAAACTAATCAAGGAGAGAAGCAACTTAGAACTGAGGAGAAACTTCCTGACAGTTAGAACAATTAATCAGTGGAACAGCTTGCCTCCAGAAGTTGTGAATGCCCCAACACTGGAAGTCTTTAAGAAGATGTTGGATAGCCATCTGTCTGAAACGGTATAGGGTTTCCTGCCTAGGCAGGGGGTTGGACTAGAAGACCTCCAAGGTCCCTTCCAACTCCACTATTGTATTATATTGTATTGTATTGTATTGTATTGTATTGTATTAGCTGTTTCAGGATTCTCATATTATTCTATTTGAATCCCATATTTACTGTATTTCATTTTTATTATTGTTCTTAGGCTGTATTAAAACAAATACCAATACTGTAGTCAGGTAATGAAAATTATGTCAAATGTAATTGCTTTGATGATGCTTTATTTTTCCAATTTTAAAAGCAATTTCATATGAAGGGCACAAGGGAGTTGCATCGTTCCTTGTTTCAATGTATGTACCCTGTTTCCCTGAAAATAAGACCTCCCCAGATAATAAGCCCAATTGAACTTTTGAGCGCACGTGCTAAAATAAACCCTCCTCTGCAAATAAGCCCTCCCCCAAAATATTGCAACGCAGCAGCATCCATGAGGTGACCACATTCGCCACCTCCTGCACCTCAAAAATAATACTTACCTGAAAATAAGGCCAAGTGCTTATTTCGGGGGTCAAAAGAAAATAAGACCCTGTCTTATTTTTGGGGAACCACAATACTCATTCTTGGATCACAATTAGAGCAGCTGATGAAATGTTTAGGTCCTTTTGGTTTCGTTTGGTTCAAAGGCTTGAGACACCATAGCTACTTCCATAGTGCCATCATTTCCTCTCCCCCAAAAGCAATTTAAAAATAATGTGCAATCGGATTCATTAACATGGGCATGAGTATGTGTATGAGTGCACTGTCCTAATCTGAAGAAACAAAATTCTTCCATCCCTGTTCATTATACAACAGAACTAAATTATACAAAATATATGCAGGTTAGTAGGAAAATAGTCTTGGAAAATGACATGAAGAAAAACATATAACCATTTGAAAAATGATATAGATCGTTGACTAGCTTATTAGTCACATCCCACATTCTGCTAATTGTACATGATTTGGATGTGTATGATTCTATTCTATAAATGACATTGTTCACAAAACAAAAAATGTAGAAGATAAACCTGGACAAATTCCAATATATTTTTTGTCAAAAAATGGCACTTTGCATTGTGCATTTATGAACATTTTGTTCATAAATCTGCTCTGGAGATCTTTGTCTCATG
The DNA here is from genome assembly GCF_964273705.1 of Natrix helvetica. Lineage (NCBI taxonomy): Eukaryota > Metazoa > Chordata > Lepidosauria > Squamata > Natricidae > Natrix > Natrix helvetica. Next base: position 36,279,516 of record NC_138550.1, on the reverse strand, counting down.
GGAGAGGTGCGTTTTTAGAAGGAGCAAGGGAGGTAACATGGCAAAGCCTTGCACCAGTACAATCCAAGCTCCATTCCTTGTGTAAATCTACCATGCCATTCTACAACAATATGTCAAGGACAGAGTTCATTAGACAATTTTGTCAAAATTGCAGTTAGGAACAGATGCCTCTTTATAGAAGAGGCAGATGGAATCTGTGGCATTAATGGTGTCTGTTGGTAGCTGAAGAGTATTTGATTTCATCCATTGTTAAGTGCTTCTCATAGTGATGTGAAGTTCTGATCATACAAAGCAAGCTTGAGAGAGTCTTATTATAGTAGCTTCTCACAGCTATTGTGAGACCTCTGTTATTTTCCTAATGAATATGTTGAGGATCTGGTAGAAAAACTGCCCACTCATCAAACCACTGCTAACCATGCCTACTTGTGTATCAGAGCACACATTTCTTTGTCAGGAGAGGATAAATATTTCAGAGGCTTTCTAAAGTGGAATTCTGAAATGAACAACTACGAATGTAATACTGTTGGAGAAAAAATGGATTTCTCAACCATGAGTCATGTAGGTAAAAATAAATTACACTTCATAAGAGAAAGTTTGTTTGGCAATGAACATGTGTACTTTATCAGGAAAGCCTTAAATTAAACTGGAATGGGAAGAGAGTCATGAAGATAGCCTTGAAGGCAATATTCAGAATCTATTACAGGAACAAGGATAGAAACATTCCTTAGGCTCTGGGAAAGGAGATAGTATTAGGGAAAGATGCAGGCTGGTTTCTCTCTGACCCAATGGGATATAATAAGAGAGCGTGAGAAGGTGAAAAACAATCAGGTTTTCAAGATGCTGTTACTTATAGCAGGGGTCCCCAACCTGTGGAACGCAAGGGATTTGAAACCAGGCTATGAAAATAGCCGGTGTGTGTGCATGCTCACTTGCGCAAGGACCGGGTGAGCATGTGCACATGCTTCATTTAAGTGAGCAGAAGGCACGGATGCACGCCACTTGCACAAATGGACCTGGCATGTACACATGCTTGCCAGCTGCTCACGCAGAATCATTCCCTCCCCCCCTTGTCTGTAAAACAGAAATTTTGGGGAACTCTGATTTATAGCTTATCTCAACTAAATCTAGTTCTAATCTAATCTATTTCCTATGGTCTAGCTTAAAGGACTGACAAGCCCAGAGGCATAGATTCAGGTGGCGGAGTGCTGAAGATTAGGAGTAAAGTTATCTGTATACTACTAAAACTCTCAATGTTTTTATCTGTCTGTTTGTACCTTCAAGCCAAATTGTGCATTATATCACAATTTTTGAATCAAGGTGCCTAAATTCCGCTAACTTAAAGAATGCATTAAAAATACAGGATCATGTAGAATTCATATGGAATTGAAATTTCTACAATGTTCAGTCCAGTTTTATTTGCAAAGTTATGGCTGTTTACTGGGTTGGGTAGTGTCAATCCCTTACAGTTCTGCTGGAAAAGTCAAGGAAGTAATAATGGTGTACGAAGAAGACAAAAACTGCTGTATGTTTTCTTTGCATTAATGTTCTATACTTCTAGATAGGAAGATAAAATGTATAGGTACAGAACTGAGACCTGACTTGGCAATAATGCATATGAAAAAGAATTAGAAGTAGATTCCCTACTTTTATTTGAAATGGACAAAGCAAAACGGTCAGTAAAATCTTTTGGGCTGCCTTAACAAAAACTGTGTCCAGACCATGGGTTTGAATATTCTATAATACTATGTACCACATAGTACTATATCCAGTTGCTGATATGGAGTAATCATAGCAGGTTTATAGGGAAAAAACTGGTAAGGACAGTGAAAGCTAAACAGTTATGAGAAATGAGAAATAGTCAGAAGAACCAGATATTGAGGTGGTCTAGAAATATCTAACAAGTAGTCATGGACAGGAGAGGGTGATCTTGTTCTCTGTTGAAACTAAAATGGAACAAGGAACAATAGGATAGCATTGAATGAAGAATCAGGATGACTATTAAGAAGATGTTTTTGGCAATAAGAGTGATTTAACTTTAGAAAGCTATGGAGTCTGATTACACAAGACATAGAAGGGCTGCCTACTTTGTTGGTTTTTAAAATGTTAATTGGAAAATTTCACGTTGAATTGAATATTCAATGAATTGAATTGAATTTTGATAACTGTTGATTGATAACTGTTGATCAAGATAGCTACAATATGGCTGTATTCTCACAACATACTAAACCCAATACTATTATTTTCAAGAGATAAAGAACAACCCTGAATCATGCTCATCACATTATTTTACAATGTTGTATTAGCTAAAGTATCACAATGCCATATAAAAAGTTGTGAATGGTGTGATTTAGTAACCATACCTTAAGGCCCAGCTATTATGCAAACACAGCCTGTATAATATCAGATTATCCACATGTTTCTCTCTCAATAGCCTTGTTCTTAAGACTTCCCCTAACCGTCACCTTAGTTATTATGGGAACTCTGCTGAACCAAATTGCTTTTAATCTAATTTATCAGTGCTGTCAAACTGATTATGTTACCTTGCATTAACCTGTTTAACAAGTACTCCAAATGTAAGGTTTATCATTTAATCCTACCCAAGATTAATTTCTGTTAGTTTCTTTCTTCTGTTCACACCATACATATGCATGGTTGAATTAATATAATTTACCCATTATCCCAATGTTGGGGGTACTGAATAAATTCTGAGGGCTTAGATCATATAGCTGTAAAGCACAGGCATCACATTTGTAAATTTACATTTACAGCTGTAAAGCATAGGCAGATCTGAGTTGCAAAATCTGAACCAATATCAGCTTCTCCGCACTCCCACCTCACTGCTCTTTGCTCCCTTGTACGGGTCGTCCGAATTATTGCAGCCCAGATCGGAGAGTTGTACATTTGCGTTTGACTAAACAAAATCCTCTCTAAACAGTCACAGAGTTGGAAGGGACCTTGGAGGTCATTCAGTCCAACCTCCTGCCCACCCAGGAGACCTGGACTAGGGAGTCGAACTGCCGACCTTTCAGATCGACAAGCTCAGTGTCTTAGCCACTGAGCCACCTAGTCAAAAATTGCAGGCCCACGCATCATACATCAACCACTCCGGTTTCCAGGCGTGCACTGTAAAATCCCAGCGAGCCTTAGAGGATAATAAAGAATTAAAGTTCCCGGGCTGCAGCGAGCATCCCGAATGCTCGCGTCCAGAGCTGGAAGTCTTATACGAGAAGACGCCTCCAAGAATCACTTTCGGGTGGAGCTGATTGGTCGGACCGATCACGGAAGGACCGCTCGGATTAAGAAGCGATTGGCAGGCGAGCGTTCGAGCAGGCGGGGTTTGTTTCCCGGGTGACGCGGCCGGCCTTGAGGCTTGCCAAAGCGTTGTGCTGGCAACTACTTGGAAGCGGGCAGCTGCAATTGAGAGGTGTCATGGCGGCCGCCGACGAAGGGGACGCGACCGGGGAAGCGGCGGTGGTGGAGCGCGGGCCGGGAGCGCTTTACCACATGTTTGTCATGATGGAGGATCTGCTGGAGAAGTTGAAGCTACTCAACTGCGAGGAAGACGCCGCGTTGCGGAGCCATAACATGAGGCCGCCTTCCCGGTAAGGCATGCAAGCAGGCCTTGCTTGTTGGTTTTCTGGGTGTTTGTGTGTGAGTGAAGGTTAGAGTGTCATAAAAAATACCACCGCCGCCCCCACCGCCCCCTTTCTAGTCGGTTGAATACATTGTCTGATCCCAGTCAGTAATTCTTTCAAGAGTTTTGTGGCTTTGGAAAAAACTAGTTTTCATGTGTGTATTTAATTGAATGAGTGTGTATTGGGCTTTTCGCGTGTAAAGCTGGGGTTGGAAATGTGCGTGAACGACGACCCCCCCCCCCAAAGATATCAGTCATATTGAAGTTGTTTTCGAGAAAGGCTCCTTGGAAACGGGGAGTGTTTTGTGTTGCAGTTCAGTGTGTGATAAACTTTCCACTGAGACTTTTTATTCAATGCGATCCGGTGCTGAGTTAAAACCAGGCGCTTTTTTTAACTATACAGAAATAGGCCTATATAAACAGGAAAGTGTGCTGTTTCAGAATAAGCAGTGTTATGCAAATTGCAGGAAAAAAAAGACAAAGTCAGCAAAGATAAAGATTCGATAAGAAAAGGAAACATAAAAACTACTTTGCACAAATATTAATGTGCTATATCTCTATTAACTTGAGAGTTAATTGTGTGAAACCACTTAGAAGTTATGACTGCTTAAGAAACTTGCGTGAAATTGTGCTGGAATAGTTGGTGATTTCTTCTTTGTTCCAGGGTATTTGTAATCTTTGAAAAATATAATATCAGATATATGACAAGCATTGTTCATTGCAAAGAAACTTTTCCTAGATATTCCTCTTTACAAATTCAATTGTTGAACAGAATAAATGGTTGTGATTCAACAGATAAAGTTCTTAGGGGTAGAAGTTTTACTTCCAGACTCATTCTAAAAAGGGAAAGTAATTATAAAGTAATGCAGGTGAGAATGAATGAGAAAATTTTAGGAATGTCTTTTATATCGAACTGGTGATATAAGTGTATGCAGTGTTTTCTAATACGCATCTGTGTTAAGGCCACAGGATAGGCATGCATAAGGCAAATGTCTTACCTGTGAAGAATACCATTCGTGTAATTTTGAGAAATCAGCATTACTTTAGTAAGATGAATATATTTGTATCTCAACCTGCATTTTGTTCTCTAGTCCAATTCCTTTTACAACATAAGAATTGAAATTAAAACATTTCCAACAGATGACTGTCCAGATTCTTTGTATCTAGTGAAACAAAGCTTGTCATTTTCCTGAGTAATTAGTTCTACTGTCAAAGTATTAGGACATTTTTCCTAGGCTTCAATCAGAGTTTGTATGTATTTTGACATTCTGATTTCTTTCAGCAACATAGAAAGCTGACAAAACAGTGTTTTTAAATCTCCAGTTTTAATTGATCATTTTTAATAAATTGCAATTTTAAAATAATTTTCTACATTATTACTATATATATATATATAGTACACACACTCACGCACACACAATTTTGTTACAGATTTAATATACGAAGATAGAATATATGAAGATAGATTAATAAGTTGAAGGTTGAAAGGTTGAAAAAATCAAATTCAAGTAGTACAAACCTAATAAAAAGTATTATGACATAGAATGCACATTATAAAAATCATTTCCTAATTCTTTTTTTTAGGTATTAATAGAATGTGAAATTGCAGAATAGTGTAATGTCAAAGTATTTAAAAAGGTGAAATAACCTCAATTGGGAGCTTTTTAATATTTCCTATATAATCTATTGTATGAATTTCTTGGTCAGAAATATAATGTGGATAATATATATTTTTGAACTGTGCTCAAAGAAGCTTCTTCTGAAGAAATCCAAATCAATCTGAGAACTCAGAATAGAAAATACTAAGTTTAAAAACAAATCTAAACTCCTATGTTCAGATCCAATTATCCCTTATATTAAGCTTGTAATATTAAAGCAATCAGCAAACCAACCAGACAGATGAAATAGAGATGATCTTAGGATAACTGTTAACCTGCTGTTTGGCTATCACAAAAGATCTTGTTAAAAACTGATTTAAATAAATAAGTATTTGCTGATCATGAAGATATATGGAATTGAAAATAAGTTTTCTATTATAGCTAGTTGTGCATTATTATAATATACCTTATACATTCATGTTATGTTGCATATTATAAGTTACAATGTATATTACAACTTCTTCAGCATTACTAAATAACATTAAAATTGCTATACATATTTTCTCGGGTCTTCTAACAATTCATATTTATGTCAGAAATGATTAACTTTTTTTCATCTTACAGAGCCATTTATGTTTCTGTAGTATACTAGATGCTTTCATAGAAGATCACATAAAATATTTTATAATCTACTGAATAGCTTCATACATATTGAACATAGCTACTTAGTTATTATACAGTACAAAAGTATGATAAATAAGTATCAGAACTACTTTTAAAAACTTTGACCTACATCATTTTTCTGGAATGTATATATACAGTTGTGACATGATATTCTGAAAGCACTTAAAGAAAATAGCACATATATTAAGAAAATTACCTCCTAGTGAAATATAGTATCTTAGGGAGAAAAAAAAATTGTGGGTTTAGATGATTGTACAAATGGAGAAATTTTCTAGTTTTTAGAACTTTTTTTTTCAATATAGGCATACTTATTTCTGCTCCTTTTTCTTTTAAAACAGGCATTATTTTGCATTGCCTATTAACCCAGGCGAACAGTTCTACATGTTTTGTACCCTTGCTGCTTGGCTAATTAATAAGGCAGGGCATCCTTTTGAACAACCACAGGAATATGATGATCCAAATGCAACAATATCTAACATACTAGCAGAGCTGCGGTCCTTTGTAAGTAAATTATTTACCATCTCTGAATTCCTTTGATCATTTCTAATAAATTTGTAGACTGCAAAATAGGTTTTTTACTTTTTGGAAAAATTATATTGACTTAAGAAAAAATGGCTGACTGTGTACTAATAGTACACATAAGACAGTATTACAGCTGAGCAGCTAACTGACCTTGAAAACTAAAAAGATTGGACCTGATTAATATTGGAATGGGAGACTACTAAAGAAATGAGCAGTAGGGTGAACTGGAAAATAAATAAATACATTAAAAATCAGTGACCTATAAAACTATATGGAGGTTGATGAAATCACCAGGATACAAGCTTGATTGGATGATTAAAAAAGCCAAAGAATACTAAAAAGATGTCAGTATATGTTCCATTGATTATAGAAAGAGCTTTGATTGTATCAATCATGTTAAGCGGTAGAGATATGAGATATGTGAAATGTAGACACAGATCAGAAAACCATAGGCCAATCGGAACATGGTAAAACAGAAGCCAGTTGCCAAAGCAGTGAGAGTGTAAAATTTATTCTGTCTGCATATTGAGAGAAGTTGGCTTGGAAGATTAGCATGGTTTTGGATTGGAGGAAGAAGGTCAGTAACCTGCGCTATGCTGATAACATTGAGAGCTGAAAATACAATGATCTGCAGGGTTTACTAATGAAAATCAAGCACAATGAAGATAATGGAGTAATAGGTAAATAATATCAAATTTATGACAATAGATAGAGCAATCAACAGTAGAAATGACAATGAAGAGATTGACAAAGTCGGTATCTTCTGCTTTTTATCATGGACTATCAACAAGTAAAAGAACAATTGGGCCACTGCAGACTAGTATTTGGTAGAGTGCTAATAAAGGACTTGAAAAACATATTCAGATGCCATGATGTGTCTATAGCTACAAAGATCAGAATCGTGCAGGCAGTGGCTTTCCCTATGATGAGTTTTTCTTTGAAAAAGCAGTATATAAAGTGTACTGATACTTTTTAAAAACATCTTTAGTGTTGGAGAAGACTGTTGAGGATATATGAATAGTCAAGAAAACAAGCAAATAGGTCATAAAATCAATCAGCCCAGAATTCTCTGTCAAGATACAAATAATCATACTCAAATTATCCTACTTGGATGCAGTATTAGTATCAAATAAATAAACTGTGATAAGTTATTATAGAAAAGCTGTGTGGCAATAAAGAATGTAAACTAAAGGTGGAACTCCAAATGTCTTAATTTACAAATTTTACTTTAGTTCTCTGAACTAACTGCAGGAGGATGAAAGAATGATTGAGAACATAATGAGAAGGATATCTTCTATTATTATTTAAATACCGTCTTTTTGGACTATAATGCGCACCAGAGTATAAGACACACCTAGATATTGAAGAGGAAAACGAAAAAAAAAAACGTTTTTGTCCGCTCCTGACACCAGGAACACTCTGCAGGCCTCCCAAACCCTTTGTGTGTCCCATTTTTTCCAAAGCTGGCCCGGTTTTTGTGAAAAACGAGCCCATTTTTGGCCTCCTGAACCCCCTATGTGTCCCGTTTTTCCCCTCCTTGGCCCCCAGAAGCACTGCAGGCCTCCCAAACCCTTTGCGTGCCCCGTTTTTGGTAAAGTTCGGGAGGCCAAAACCAGAGCCGTATTCAGTCTATAAGACACAAAGACATTTCCACCCAGTTTTTTTGGGGGGAGGGGGGAAGTGCCGAAAAATATTTAAAATGGTCCTCACAAGATATGGCTATCAATGACTAGAATTAGAACTGAAGGAGCAGAAGATTATAAAGATGGAGGAAGCCAAGCCATGATTACAGATTTTTTTTTAATGAGACTCTCACACTTAACTCTTCTTTAAACAGTGGTTCCATTACCCCAATTGAAGGTATAGTGAAATCATCTCATGACTGATCATTAGGATTTCACCGTATGTTTACAATAGAGCCAGTTGAAACTGGAGTAAACCTAGCCAATTATTCTACTTTGGATACACTAAGATCCCCTTCTCTGGACAGTTTACAATGCCAGAAAGGTGAAAGGAAAGGGAAGAGGGGGATCATCAGCAATAAGGTGTGTGGACTCAATTATAGTGGCGATGGATGCACCATTGAAAGGATCAGATTAAGTACAGATTGTATTGGAGAAAATCTATGCTATTGGTAATAGTTATACCGATTTGATGCCACATAATCAAGCTTGATTCAAATTAGACTTTAAGAAAGTTATAGAAATAATTGGTTTTGTATATATTTTATTTATGATAAAAGATCAGTTACTAATTATACATAATCAGTACAAAAGATAAATACTATCAAACTATATTAAAACTTTGATGTAATTAAAAGAAATATGAATAATCTTGTAATACTTGCTCCCTCTGAAACAATTGTTCTAAAGATGACTAGATTTAGATTTGTTGGTAAGTAGAGAATATGCTGCTCATTCAAGGTATTTGGTTAAGGAAGATGTTATTAAATATCTACTAAGCCATATAGAATGGGCAGCACAATAATGTATAAATAATTGTCTTAGTTTCTCCCTCTAGGCATATACATAAATCCTTTTACACTGCAATGTTAAATCATTACATCTAGAAAAAAGGGGCTTTTTGGTGAGGTAAATGCAGAATTTTAATTAGATAATTAACTGGAGTGAAAAATGTTCCAGACAAAACCGCCACCATATGGTACCAAATTATAGATGATAGCTCAGATCTTTTCTGAATATCAGTAAAAATTACTCATTAGCTCAACTCATTATTGCTTTCTTAAAGCCCACGATACTAGGCCAAGAGTCTATAATATCTTCGATCTTATAACACCATTTTTCAAGGTCAGTAGGAAGTTATCCAAAAATAACCTGAAGACCCAAGGGACCCATTACTGAAAATCAATTTTAGCCAGAATTTTAGCTAACACCCTTCAAAGAAGCTTCTAAAGCAGATATTCCACATTCCAGATATAATAATGAATAACTTCCAAGATTTTAATGTCATAATTTACTCTATGCAAGTAATATTGATTATCGATATTTGTAACTTCCATGTCTTGTACTACTTTTGTTTCAGCATAACTGATGTCTTCCCTATTAACTATACAAAGCAAGAGTTGAAATATTCTGGCTTACATCTATTTATGTTGTAGAAGCATTTAAAGAGGTTTATTTGGTGAAATTTGTCCAATTAAGTTTTCCTCCCCCCCCATTCTTTGTACTACAGAATTTATGTAAATGCTGAAAACTGTGGCCCATACTGCCTTACCCTTGTTTGAATTGGGTTAGAAAATCATCTTAGGCTACAACATGTAGCCTGAATTCAAGTATTTTCCTACCATTGGGTAATTAAAAGTTCAGGTACTCTTTGCTTAACAATCACACTTGGAACCAACAGTGCTATTGTTAAGTGACAGGATTGTTAAGTGAGATGTCTTGTGACTGATAGATTTACAGTCCACTGCAGTTGTTAAGCAAAACATCTACAGTCCTTAAGTGAGACCTCATGTGTCCATGGCTGCAGTTTTACTGTTGACTCCTCCATTATTTAAATTCAGCTGTGAAACATGCAAATAACGATCATGTGAAGCTGTTTGTAAATACTCACTGGTTGCATAATACCAAATTTTGATCAAGTCATTGCAGGCATGCTGTGATTGTCATCAGTTCAAGGACTGGTTGTAAAGTTACTTTTTCAGCTCTGTCAAAACAGTTGCTAACTAGAGCAGTTGTTAAGTGAGGATTTCCTGTATTCCGTGAAAGTGAATAGAAAAGTGAATAGAAAAGGAAGGAGGAGGAGCTTCCGGAGGGAATGGAGGTTTACCTCTGAGCTCCATTCACGCGGAGCTCTCTTTCGGGCTGGGGATGCTGCCGACCCTCTTTTTCATCCCGAGGGTCGGAATTCCTGTTGGCTGACCACCCTGCCTTCTGCCTGGGACCCGAACTGGCCCGCCTGGTTGCCTGGTTGCCCGGGCAGGAGCGAGGGAGATGGCGCACCAGCTGGTGCGGGGCGGAGGAGGCCGGAGGACGGTTGGAAGGCGGCGGCGATCCGATGGACAGAATTAAAGATCCAAAGAGCCGGGACGGGATGGCGGCGACCCAGGGAGAGCCAAGGGAGAGTCGAGAGTCGTGGGAGAGCCGAGCGGTCCGAATTGTGCCGGTCTTGGTGAACCCAGACTGGCGGGAGGGCCGCGGAGAGGAGAATAAGGCCCGGATGGAGCCCGAGGCGCCGGAGGGAAGAAGGAAAGTAGAGCGAGGCCTGAGGCGCCGAAGGGAGTGGAAAAAAAAATCAGAAGGTAGGCCACAGGAAGGCCGCGGGGAGGTCGGAACGCTTTTCCAGGCCCAAAAACGGCCGAGGGTTGCTGGACAGATTGAGGACTATCCATAATTGGTGCTGAAGGCAGGCCACGGGGACAGAGGCGCTGGAGCACAGGCCATGGACTTAGTGGTACATCAGAGGCCTGTGCGGAGGGTTGCCCTGTACCCCCCCCCGTGCGATTACAACCCCCCCCCACTCATCTAGGGCCACCTGTTTCTACCACCCACTGCGGCCTTCCTCTCAGTTCCAGCCCAAGTTTCCATATTCACCAGCTGGTTATTATTATTATTAACCCATCATCTTCATCTACGATGTGGACCACTTCCACCTGCCTATCCCTACCAGGACTATTTCATCCGTTTCATCTGGATGTATGTGGTTTTGGCTAACTTACATTAACATCGACAGCACCCACTTGATGAGCGCTGGCCCTTTATTATGCTTTATTCGAGACTAGACCTGCTGCTACTGCGAGAGTCCCCCCTCTCGCAGTCATGGCCTCCAGCCCTTTCAAGGGCCCACCTTGAGGACGGGTTTGTTAACCCAGAGAGGTGGAGGAAGCGTGCATTAAGGGGTTTTTTAGTTAATTGTTTTTTAAAATTTGTAAAGGGTTCTAAGGGTGGGGGGGGAAGGACCAGATCAGGAGTGATAGTAGAGCCAGGCAACTAGGTGTGGTCGAAAGAGGAAGGAACGGAGCGGGAGAGGAAAGGGAGGATAACATTCCATTACAGGGCTCTTTGATACCAACGGTCGTGGGGAGGGGCAGGCGCGAGGACACATTAAGAACGCGCAGTCGGTTGGGAGACCGGGGTTTTTGGTCATTCCCGGTCGTTTGTACCAACCCCTGCATACTAGGTGGTCAGGTTCCACAGGCCCAAGGCCTGAGACTGCTGTTATGCAACGCGAGGTCCGTTGTCAATAAGGCCCCCCTCATTCATGATCTTATTTTGGAGGGGGAGCCGGACCTCGCAGGAATAACCGAGACCTGGTTGGGCTGCGAGGGAGGTTTACCCCTCGTGGAATTGTGCCCACCAGGTTATCGAGCATTTCATCAGCCTCGGGCCCAGGGGAGGGGCGGCGGGGTAGCAGTGATTATTCGGGAAGACCTTGAGCCGAGAGAGTTCACCGTGCCACAGACATCCGGGTGTGAGTCCCTTGTCGTGAGATGGGGCCCAGGGAGGCAGTTGGGCCTGCTGATAGTATACCTGGCTCCTCGCTATACGTCAGCGGCCCTGCCTGAACTCCTTGAGCTGATCTCATTGGTGGCGGTTGAGACCCCCAACCTTATAGTGATGGGGGATTTCAATCTGCCGTCGATGGGAGAAGCGTCTGAGGGGGTTCGGGAGTTCATGGCTTCCATGACAGCCATGGACCTGACCCAGTTAATTCAGGGCCCTACTCACGAGGGAGGTCACACGCTGGACCTTGTTTTTGTCTCAGGCCGGTGGATGAGTGATCAGGGAATAGGGGACTTAGCCATTACTCCCCTGTCATGGTCGGATCACTATCTTCTCCGGCTGGACTTCCCTGGTGCTACCCCACACCGCAAGGAGGCGGAACTGGAAGGTATTAGATGGTTCTGCCCCAAGCGCCTGTTGGAACCAGATAGGTTCCAGACGGAGCTTGGGCCACCTCCTGTGGATTTGACCCGCCCCCGAGTGGAGGACCTGGTAGACGCATGGAATAGTGCGACTACCGGGGCCCTGGACCGGGTGGCGCCTTTGCGGCCTCTCCTGCGGCGACGAACCACCCTGGCTCCCTGGTTTACCGAGGAGCTAAGGGTGATGAAACGCCAAAGGAGACGCCTAGAGAGTCGTTGGAGATCCTCTCGTTCCGAATCTGACCGAGCACAGGCACGAGCCTACTTGAGGACGTACCTTGTGGCATTAAGAGCGGCCAAACGTCAACATTGCGCCGCCCTTATTGCGTCTGCAGATAACCGCCCTGCCGCCTTGTTTCGGGTGACTCGCTCCCTCTTGTTTGAGAGGCCGCGGGAAGCCCCTTTACAGGGTAGAGCAGAGGAGTTTGGGAAATATCTACATGACAAAGTCGCTCAAATCCGGATGGGATGGGCCCCCTTCAGTGGTTCAGTAGAGACGCCCGTGGCGAGTCTTGAGGGTCCGCTTTGGGAGGAGTTTGATTCGGTTGCCATCGAGGATTTGGACAGGTTGCGTGGACGTCTGCGACCCACCACATGTTTATTGGACCCGTGTCCCTCCTGGCTTGTACTGGCATCCTGGGAGGTTACACGTGACTGGCTCCTGGTCCTAGTGAACACTTCGTTGGGTGAGGGGTCTCTACCAGCCGCCTTGAAAGAGGCGGTGGTGAGACCCCTGCTCAAGAAGCCTTCCCTGGACCCGACGGACCTAGTCAATTACCGTCCAGTCTCCAACCTTCCTTTTCTAGCGAAGGTTGTAGAGAGTGTGGTGGTACAGCAGTTCCCACGCCACCTGGAGGAAAATGATTATCTAGACCCGCGCCAGTCCGGCTTCCGACCCGGGCACAGCACGGAGACGGCCTTGGTCGCATTGGTGGATGATCTCTGGCGGGCCAGAGATAGGGGTTGTTCCTCTATCCTGGTCCTATTAGACCTCTCGGCGGCTTTCGATACCATCGACCATGGTATCCTGTTGCACCGGCTGGAGGGGCTGGGAGTCAGGGGCACCGTTTTACGGTGGTTTGGCTCCTACCTCACTGACCGGACGCAACGTGTGTTGGCAGGGGAGCAGAGATCGACCCGGAGGCCTCTCACATGTGGAGTGCCACAGGGTTCGGTACTCTCGCCTCTCCTGTTCAACACATACATGAAACCGCTGGGCGAGATCATCCGTGGCTTTGGGGTGGGATATCATCTGTATGCTGATGACACTCAGCTATACATCTCCACCCCGAACCACCCCAATGAGGCCATCGAAGTGATGTCCCGGTGTTTGGAGGCCGTACGGATCTGGATGGATGGCAACCGACTGAAACTCAACCCTTCCAAGACGGAGTGGCTGTGGCTTCCGGCGCCCCGGTTCAACCAGGTGCTTCCATCTCTGGCCATTGGGGGCGTGCAATTAGCCCCTATGGAACAGGTGCGCAATTTGGGCGTCCTCCTGGATGCCCGGCTGTCCATGGATGACCATGTAACAGCCGTGGCAAGGGGGGCGTTCCATCAGGTTCGCCTGATGCGCCAATTGCGCCCCTTATTGGACCGGGATGCCCTACGCACAGTCACCCATGCGCTGGTGACGTCTCGCCTGGACTACTGCAACGCTCTCTACATGGGGCTTCCTTTGAGATGCACTCGGAGACTACAGTTGGTCCAGAACGCGGCCGCGCGGGTGATCATGGGGAGGACTAGATTCTCCCCTGTAACACCTCTCCTGCGCGAGCTGCACTGGCTTCCTGTGGTCTACCGAGTGCGTTTCAAGGTCTTGATTATGATCTTTAAAGCGCTTCATGGCACAGGGCCTAGTTACATGCAGGATCGCATCCTGCCCCACACATCCCTACGACCAATCCGCTCTCACAGAGAGGGACTTCTCCGGGTGCCGTCCGCCAAACAGTGCCGGGGGGCGACACCCAGGAGCAGAGCCTTCTCTGTGATGGGCCCAGCCCTGTGGAATGACCTCCCCCGTGACATCAGGATTACTTCCGATCTCCGCTCCTTCCGTGTACAACTGAAGACCCACCTCTTTCAACTATCTGGCCTGGCTCAACCGTAATTTTCTCGTACCCCTCCTGACTGTCTGTTTTTAACATTTTGAATTTGGATTGTACATGGGGTTTTATAATTAGGGTATTTTAATGGTTTTTAATTGTCTATGTATTGTATCTGTTAACCTCCTCCGTACATGTGTGTCTTTGTACTTATGTATGTCATGGGTTTATGTAAATGTTATATGTTTTTTACTCCATTGTACGCCGCCCCGAGTCCTATTCGGAAAGGGAGCGGCTAATAAATTTAAATTGATTGATTGATTGATTGATTGAAGTTGTCGGCAAAAATTCATAGCCTCAGAATTGAGTTGGATGTCTTTAGATCAGTAAAAGCAGAAAGAGTTCATGAAGGCAATTAAAGCACCTTTTATCAAGATGCTGCAGAATGATGCACTAATCAAATGTTTTATGCATTCTACTCCAAACTGAATTTACTCAACCGGTAGATTGTCCTGTACCAGCCAGAAATAGTTTCTAATATATATGACTAGTGTATTATTTACTGATCTTAGAGACTAATTGGATGAAATTTATCAAATCATCTGTCTTATCCCTTGTAAATTAGCCCTGTAATTGATCAACTGCATCCCTTGGGAATGTGTAAAGAGTGCTCAGTTTGAGTGCTAGTAGTGGAACCTGCATAGTATTTCAGCTGAATCCAAGTATACTCTTATTTTCTGTACTATTTTTCAGTCGCAAAGTAAGATAAGATATCTCAGAAAAGATCATCAGATGCAGTTTTGAGAATAGATTTAATTTTGTGTTATTTAATTTTAATCTCATAATATTCTTAGAAATTTAAACAGACACAAATTTGTATTTCAATGACTTGCATCTACATTTCTTCTGAACCAGCCATAATACAGAATTTAAACTATGGCTTGATCTTGCAAGTATATAAGTTTTCAGTAGCTTTTTCATTTTGCCTGTTCAGATTCATTAGTTGCTTCCTACCTACATAGTAAAGCAGTCTCTCTTTGTCTATGCACACTTTGACAGTGTGATAACAATTTTAATGTACTTCGCAAACCGAATTAAAATCATAATGTCTAGTTCTGATTTGAAAGTGAAAGCCTGATTTTTCAATTTTGATAGCATATCAAATCATGGCTAAATTTCCCTAAACATGCATGTTTTGATGTAATGTATGAATTAAAACTATGTTCTGGTTTGGTTGTGCTCCATTATAATGAATTGTTTTTAGAAAGCTGATCAAAATATTTTCAGTTGCTTTAGCTATCTCTTTAAGCATCCAGATCTTGGGTGGGAACCTTATTCTAGCCATGAAGGCGAACCTAGGGCACGCACGCCCAAAGTGGCAAGCGAAGCCATGTCGCCTGGCACGCACAGCCTTACCTGTTTGTCTTCTGGGTTTCTTGCATGCATGTGCGAGCGACAATTAGCTGCGGCAGTGCCAAAAAACAGCCTGCACAAGAGCACCAACTGTTCATTGGGCATGCATGTGCGCTAGAACCTGGAAGTTTGGCTTTTCCAAAGCATGGCTCTGATGAGCGTGCACGCACGCAACATTGCCGCACGACCTTTTCAGCACTTTGTGCCGAAAAGGATTATTTATTTATTTATTTTATTTTTCAAGATATATAGACCGCCCCCTCTCCCCGAAGGGACTCGGGGCGGTGTACAGGCATCTCATTAAAAACAGATACAAAAGATAAATACCCTATACCCTTAAAAACGAATTAAACCTAATACAGCTGTACAGAATGGTAAAAGTTAAAATCAACTAAAAAGCATACTCCTAAAAATTTTAAAATGCAGGCTTGAGGGACTAAAATTGGGAGTTAGGCCAGGCCGGCTAAATTGAACATCACTGTTCTAGAAGGTGGCACTGCTAAAGAGAAAGCACACTTCTGGGATCCTGATAGATAAATGTTTAATTGAAAGAACCTGATTAAAGATTTAACTAATTCCGTCAATTCTGTAAGATCAAATCAGCCAGATAGATTCTGTAGTAGACATGTGGTTCCTCAAGTGTTGTGCCAAATTTGAGGTGTGGCTTGGTAAAATGGAGGTGTTGCTTTAAGCATACATGTTTATTCAGCTAAACAAAGACAGGCCCTTCTAACAGAGAGGAAGCCCCAAACTTACACTCCACCCAGCAAGGATGGCACATAAAAGATACAGGAATCATCCAGAAAGTCTGGCACACAGTAGATAAGATATTAAGATGTTCTTAGTACATAGAGGATTCTTTAGGTACGTGCCATCTCAGGACATTGGGTGTTTCCCTGGGGACTTTCCACAGCCTGGCAGGTGTCGAGAGATAATGGTGCCATCTGTACATGAATACCTTCCAGGCTCTCCTTTGATACCAGGTCAACAGAAGTGAACAGCCCCATGTACCATATTGATGATATTTGGTGATTCACATGCATAGATAGTTTCTTGTGATAAACTAGAGAAGGTAGATAATATTATTTGATTGCATGCTGGTTTATCTCTGTTAATGATGTTTACTTCTTCTTCAGGGAAGAACTGTAGATTTTCCTCCCTCAAAGTTAAAGTCCGGTTATGGAGAACAAGCTTGCTACGTTCTTGATTGTTTGGCAGAAGAAGCCTTGAAATACACATCATTTAGCTGGAAAAGGTATTGTATCTTGCCCTGACTGAAATGGATCTAGATAATCAGCTATATCCTGGTGCTCTGAAGCTACCATGCAACTACTTTCTTCACAGCCTTCCTAAAAAAGGGAGTCTGAAACTAGAGAAAACTGTCAGAACAGTTGAGTTGTACAATGGTTCCTTGAAGCAAGGGTGCACCATTACTTCTCTAAGAGCCAACGGACCTTCTGTTCCCTCAAGAAACAATTACATGTTCTCTCTCAGGCAGCCTTGATTAGCAGGGAGGGGCACTGATCTATCATAGAAGTGGCCAAATTAGTAGCTGTAGAAGCACATATACAGTAAACATTTTTGTAACTGCCAATATTAACACATTTTGTATAGTATATAAACAAATACATAAGTCCTTTTTGTAAAACATTCCTAACACAGAATAAAATAACTCCTCCCCCTCCCAAAATCTATATGAAAACATAGAAAACAAGAGGGAGTTTATAGCCCTGCTATTGTTAAGCTTTGAAAATACACCTGAAGAAAATAATTTTCACAGACAAAATATCAGTAATAAGAAGGCTAGATACATCTCTAGCAATAAGATGATCCAAAGCATGGATCCCTAAACAGACCTTCTCCAGATTACCTAATAACTATCATTTTAAAGAGGTAATTTTTTGTATAACAACCAGGACCATGTCATAATGAAGTGGATTGAATGGTAGAAACCATTATCAGCAGGTGCTGAGAATGGAGGTTAGTAAAATTAGATGTTAGATTGTTTTGTCTTAAATCTTATTAGTTAGCAGGGGTATCAGGTTTATATGATCTGTGTATCTATATTTACATAAATGTAAAATATGTTTATTGTTATCACTTTTGTATTAACTAACAGTTTTAGTTGTTAATTTGTGATTTGGATCACATATAAGGTGTGTGTAATGAAGAATTTCATTTGTTTATATAAAAGGCTTTATAGGAATAATGAGCATTTAGAATTAGAATTAAGCACAATGATGATCAGTGCCAGAGAATGTGTGTTACACAACACTGTTTATTATTTGTAACTTCTGAGTGGTCCTCAAAGGCAGGCCCACATGCAGCATTATGTGGTCAAGTTGTAAGATGATTATGGCTTGGGCCACTTCTATTGGGATCCTGCTGATCAAGATAGTGCTGCAAATGGTGTACCAGTCAAACTGCAAATCCAGGAGTATCCTCAATTCATTGACTTATTTCTTCAACGAAAGTGCAACTCTGTCTAATACTACCACTGAAATTATTGTTTCTAGACAACATAGAAGATCAGAGGCAACAGTCCTATCTTACTAGGCTTTAGTCTTTTTGCTCCATCAGTTCCCTAACAACCCCCAGCATGGTCTGGGATTTGCAAAGCACAGGTCACTATCATCAACATAGTTATAGTATCCTATTTATGCTACCTTATTTCAAAAACTGATTTTGTCTTCCACTGGTTTTATACAGATATTAAATAGGAAGGAGAAAGGGTTTATCCCACTGGTGTCCCACACTGGAGAAACCCTTCTTCTCCCTCAGCTGCCAGTTCCCAGGATGAATTGAATAGGTTGGTTGAAAGATTTGCAAGGATAATATTAGCAACAAAATACTATTTTCTAATGGATAATTCGTGAATATGTTAAGTCTGGGCCTGATAAAAGACTACAGCATTCTGTACTATTGGCTATAGATTTATCTAGTAAGTGATATCGTTGCCCCTATAATAGCAGAAGCTTGGAACAAAATAACCTTGGAGGCAAATGAACACTTGAGTTAACGACTACTGTGTAGAATTTATTTTTATTTATTAAATTTATTTTCCGACCATCTTGCTGCAAGGCAACTCATTCTCTACTAGAAACATGAAAGTAATAACTTTATCTCTATTTTCAATATCATCCAGCCACATTATATCTTTATAACACATTCAAAATAAAAATTAATTATGTTTAATAACAATTTTTAGACCTCTTTTCTTAATCATTGTTTACAATTTATAGCCAATTTCCCTTTTATCATGTCAATACAAATTATTACATTATTATCATTTATTTAACAATAGTTTGACTAAGTTTAACTTACCTTTTCCTCTTTTTTCACCATTTAGAATTTATACCAAATTTCCTCTTATCCAACCAATACATATGTATACATTGTTATCATTATCAATTATTTAACTTTATCCATTGTCACTACATTTTTAACATAATGGTCTAATTTTAACTAAACTAGTGTTTTATTATTAATTTTCATATCTCAACCTGTGTCTTTCCAGTAATAGTGTAGTCCTATTTCTTTTTCCATTTGTGGAATTAGTCTTCTGGTTATTTATTTGTTTGGTCTTCTCTTCGCAACATGTTGCTTGTTACATATCTTGTAAAATCTCGAAACCCTCCATCAGCTTCTTTAATCAGCTTATCTTTGGTTATCAGTAGTGTTTTTGTCAAAGTTTCTCTCCTTAATTCCATTAAGAAGTCCATCAATTCTTCTCTTTTTTCTTCTTCTATACCTTGAAATCTGGAGTAAATCACCTTTCCATCTATCTTCCCTTTCCTTGTTCCACTCTTTCCATCTCCAACCACACAGTTCACTGTCAATATCCACGATTATCTTGCCTCTTTGTTCATTTTTCCCTTGGGTTTTTAGGACTCTAGCCTCCACTTTTTACATTTGCTGGATATCTTCCATTTTTTCATCAAGTTTTACCACATTACAATTTATATTTTTAATATTTTCCCATCTCTTTTCAATTCTCTCTGTTGTTTCTAATAATTTTTGAATTCTAAACATAATCTGTTGTAATGTTATGGTTTCTTTTTGATGTAGTGCCATCCTTCCAATTAGTAAACACTGCCATTCTGGTTTAAAAACAAATCTTTGTTTTCACTTCTTTCCAGCTACCAACAAGCATCCAAAGAGCACCTGTGTAAACAACCCATGCTCTTCTCCTTATTTCTTTTATAAACAAGCTGAAGCCTTTGAAGTGCAAGATCAAAATGATCAAAGGGAAAAAA
Organism: Natrix helvetica; assembly: GCF_964273705.1. Classification (NCBI taxonomy): domain Eukaryota; kingdom Metazoa; phylum Chordata; class Lepidosauria; order Squamata; family Natricidae; genus Natrix; species Natrix helvetica. The sequence continues at coordinate 36,259,480 of NC_138550.1, read as the reverse complement.
GAAAAAGTAATGTTTCCAGGTCTCAACCTCCAACCTCCAAGTTTTGTACATAATCTTAACACTTTTCCCCCTTCCTTTTTTCTTTTTGTAAATCTATTGATGGAAAATTTAGCAAGAAATATATGAAATAATTGCAGTGCTCACATTTACTAATCTTTGTTTTGTGATTTTGTATATATAAGGTTATATATAATCAAGTTCTCTGTCACTTATTGATTGTCTCATATTTTCAAATGGATCTAATTTAAAATTGAAGAGTCCATGATTTATTTAAGACTACATTGACTGGTGTTATTAGAAACTGATTGAAAATGTCTATCCAAATAAAAACTTTAGCAATTTTAATAATTAGAACATTTGTAAATACTAAGTTATCAAACTCAATTGAACTGCAGAGAGAGAAGGAAAAACTCTTTTGCAAAATCATGGCTGCTCATATATGTCATCCATGTTTACATTTTAGACATTTTAAAATTTGTAGACACTTTTATTAGTACTTTAGTACTTTTTATTCTGTTTGCATACAAGCATTTTGGTATAAGCATTTGAAAAAGTGAATTACAATTTTATTTGCATTGTTTGGCTGGAATTGTATCCAGTCATTTTACTAATGAGGCAGAAAGTTCTCCATATCAGATAAATGTAGTTATGTTTTCAAAAGGGCTATATCTTAAAATTCAAACAAATGTTACTGTAACTTCTTAAGTCTCAAAATTGCATGTATTGCATTTATCTTTTAAGGCCTACGTATCCAACTGAGGAGCTAGAAGAGGAAGCAATAACAGAAGATGATGCTGAATTAACGCTTAATAAAATAGAAGAAATAATTGCGGTAAGTTTATGTAACTTCTCTTGACAGATTGTCCACTGTTATGAAGGAAAGAATGTTTCCTTATGTTTATGTTCCTTAGGTTTTCAATAGTACAGTTTTATACATGCACTCAGAAAAAGACAATATTTAGTGCAATAAAACTTAGTTTTGAAACTGGATAGATGATAGATATCATTTTCAAATTTACATTTATAAGCTTTTCTGTCTGGGAATTCAAATTAGCACTAGGTTGAACTACAAGTGAGAAAATTGCCGATGTATATGGATATATCTTTGAACTAAATAAGTTAAATGTGTTTGAGATAACACAAAACAAATTACGCCTGTGTTAGGCAGCATAGAGATGGAATGGTCAAGTTCTGGAATAGAAGAATGGAATAGAAATTAGCCAAGAATATTTTTAATTAGATGTTGTTGTTTAATTGTAAGTAAGCATTGAAAAATTCACTTCTTATCCCTATATCCTAAATATATACTCTTCTACTTCTCCTGTTTCAAATGTAGCAGTACAGTGTAGTTTACTTCAAATCAACCATATTCCTACTTTTTCACATAGGAAGGAATATAGTGAAATATTGATTTAGTGAGCCTCGATGCAATAAATCAAATGCATATTTAATGCATGTTTGTGAGTAATGGTCATCCCATCTTCCCAATTAAGCTGTTAAAATGAGGATTTATTATAATACCCATACAATTACAGAAAAAAAAATCTTTTTTTTGCACAATATTTTTTTCTTTTTTGTTACTGTTAGAGTCGAATGTATACTTTGTTTCATTTTGTTGATTTGTTTGGTTACTATTTGTTTGTTGTATTTTATTTTCTATGATAAAACAAATAAGGAAAAAAAGAAAAACATCTGGCTTAAATTATTGCATATTTAAATGCCAAAGCATTATTTCCCTCTTATTTTGCTGACTGAATTATTTTCACATACACAGTTGTGTAGTCAAAGTTAATACATGAAATTAAAAATTCATTGATGTAGCCTGCAGCAATTCTTGCCAAAATAGTACCAGGTTTTCACATGTCACTATGATTGGATTCCTGCCAGCTGTTTTTTTCTCCCGTTGCTTCTTGGCTCTCATGTTACATTGTCCATATAAATACATTTCACAGGGGAAGCCAATACTTTTCACAAATGGGTTATATCTAAAATAAGGAGCTTAATGTCCTCTAGCTTTTGAATAGTAAAGTCTACAATCCTTTTTTTCACTGTCAGTGTGGGTTAGGGCTGATATGAATTGAAGTGAAAAATATCAGGAAATCGCCTATCCTTGTTTTACACGAACTGGGCGCAGTGAATATTTTAATGGTACAAAGGGCAAACTGTTTTGGGAATGATTACTAAAGCAGTGCTTTTGACAAAAAGTCATGTGAAGAGCATATTGTATAGTTTTGGATGGTAATAGCATTTTAAAGTTTGTTTCATCTAAAATAAATTTTGTGATGGCATTCATAGAATAATTTTAAAATCATAACGTTGACTGTCCTGCTAAAAATATTTTCTATGTTTTTAAGGAAGAAGAGACAGACAATGAGGAAAATTATATTGATCTGAATGTTTTAAAGGCACAAACTTACAAATCAGTAAGTGTTTTCTTCAGTTAGTAGTGAATGCTAGTTATTAAAGTATTGATTTGCAAACACAATGCATTGCTGCTTGAGTGAAGTGTCTCCTTCTTTCAGTAACTGTACAATTTCCTATGATTATCTGGGAAGTGTCCCAGCATTTATACAATTTGGGCAGTTGTATAGATAATCATAGGAGCTATGGCAGAGAAGAATTAAGGGAAATGCACAATTATATGTGTGCCATTCTCTTCATTAATGGATGAATACCAGTCTTTAATTGGAACTCTCTCTCTTTTGACTTCCCCGATACAGTTTTTACAAAGCAAACAAAAATAATATGAGCTATAATAATATCATGCCTTGGCCATAGTCAGTTGATAGCAGTCTCCAACTTCTGCAACATCGCAGCTGGCTGGGGGAGGGAGAGGGGAACCGGGCCACACAATCTTGCGTGTGCAGCCTACCACTTGCACGAATGGAACTGTGTGTATGTGTGCACGCTGGTCTGCTACTCACACGAGTGGAGCTCCACACGTACACCTGCGCTAACTTCTCATGTGAGTGGAGCCGCGCATGCCCAGTTCCAAATAGGCTACAGCCGGTAGTGGGCCATTGCCCGGGGGTTGGGAATCCCTGATTTAGAATATAAATTCCGTGTAAAGCTCAAGACCTACCTTTTCCAAATAGCTGGCCTGGCTCAACCATAACTTCATAACGCTCCTGATGGGTTTTTTAATTTAGTAATTTTATTTAATGGGATTTTAAATTGTGTTTTTTAATTGTCTTTCACTTATGAGTCTACCTCCTTCCATGCACATGTATATGTCTTTGTTTTTATGTAGGTATGTTCGTCTTTATTTGTAATTTTATCTGTTTTGATTGTACGCCGCCCCGAGTCCTTCGGGAGAGGGTTGCGGCTAATCAAATAAAATTATTATTATTATTATTATTATTATTATTATTATTATTATTATTATTATTATTATTATTATTATTATTATTATTATTATTATTATTATTAAATTGAATATCAATTCATTGAGAATTTACAATTAGTTGTTTATACATTTCTCTCTTTTGCTTTTTTAAAGGCAGCAGTAACATAAATACTCCTTTTTATATTTGTTTTCTGGTAAACTAATTTTTTTTTCCTGTATGAATTTCTCTGTTGAACTAGTATGGTTTTTTTTGTGGTTATGTGATCAGAAAGCAAATCCTAGGAGTTTTTCCCATGCTGCTTATTTGTGTTGAACTTTAAAAGTAATTGTAAAGTGTTTACTGCTTGTACTGATATAACTGGCAAATCACCCTTTGGCCTTTATGTCGAGAACAGATTTGAGATTGCGTACGGGTGGGTGTTTTCTGTATCACTGCATATTATAATGTGATAATTCATTAGTGTGTTTAATGCCAATATCTTGATAGGACATGCTTGAGTCTAAACAGGAAGAGATTTTAGAATCTAAAGTAGATGCAGCTGAGTGGAACCTGGAAGTGGAACGTGTTCTTCCTCAGTTGAAAGTCACAATCAAAACAGATAATAAGGTAAGGAAGATCTTGTTTAGTATGTTCCTTCTAAGTTAGCACGTCATCTTTCAGAAAGAGTCTACCTATGTGCATGCATGCTTTGTTTAGTCATTATGAAAGTAGGTCAGCAACTTCTCTGCTTAAAGAAAGCGTCACCTGAAAATTTCCAAAAGTACATGTATATTAATGAAGCGTTCCTCCGCATAGATATTTGCGCTATATGCGTGAAAGTAAGGGAGAATTGCTAAAATGTTCATTTAAGGAAAAGGAAGAACTTTACACCTTCTTCTTATCTCAGTTATTTTCATAATATCTGTGAAATATACAGGCTTTCTAAATTTGTCTTTTCCTCTGCTAAACAAGATAATTAAAAATAAAGGCACTTTATAATTGACTAATATCAGATAGTTAGCATAGGTAAGAATCTACAAATAAAGAATGTATTATTCCAGAATAAACATGCTGCAATTGATGAACACAAAGATCTTACTGAAAGCTGTGCAGATGTGTGAATAGATTTTAGAAGCATAAGATAACATTTAGGTACCCTAACTTTCAATACCAACTGAAGGCACGTAAATTTTATGAGTGTCAAATGTGATTAGAATGATGGTTTCATTTAACTTCAGTTTCCTCAGTTTCCCCTCAGGAAAAACTTGATATACTAATGTTTGGAATCAAATCATGTTTGCACCCACCATAGTTGTTTTTTTAATCTTCTTCACTGTTAACTCCCCAAATTCATTCTTTAAGATTTGAAAATACCAGAAGTACTCTTAAGCAGCACATCTTGGATTTTGATCTACTAATTTGCCTAAGTCACTGATTTCCCATGGCTGCTATGTATGGGTAGTGATCACTTAACAACCCTAACTGAAACCAGAATTTCCATCAGTTAAGCAAAACATGTGATTAAACCACTTAGTGACAGCAGTTCTAGTAGTCCAGTTGTGGTCAGTAGCTGAGGAATGCACCATCATTAGGTGAAGACCTTACACTTTTCCTGCCTTGTCATGTTCACCTCCGCTCAAGTCCCCTCTAGTTCAGGAAGGGTCAGTCAGGCATGTCTTGTCAGCAGTGGCAGAAGAAAACAGTGAAGGTCAGCTGGGGGCAGTGGTAGAGTGCAGGATGACAAAAAGGTAGAGATGGGGGAGATAGGTAGATGCAGGAAAGTTGAAGCATACATTGTGATTGTAAATGCAAACAAGCTACCTAGTGCCCAGATTTTGATCTGCCATAACTACCATTATTTCAGCACCTTCGTAACTTCAAACTCTCATTGAACAAATTGTTGTTAAGTGAAGATTACCTCTTTGCCTGATATATTCTATTGAACCATGTCTTAACTCTCCTATTTTATGCTTTACCTATAGATCCTTTTTGTTTGTACTTGCTTGACTCTGTATTGGAGCCCTCTTAATTGAATGTTTTTACACACTTACCCATAACCTTTAATTTCCATCTTAACTATGTTTAAATGTATCAATTCCATTTATTCTGGTTCTTCCATTTATTTCTAATCAACATTGGCAATTTAGCTTTTGCTCACTTCATTCAACTCTCTCCTCTCTTGTATTGTAATGTCTCTCTTTTCTGTGGGGTGTTGAAATCAAGTACTTGAATTATTCTATATATATCAAGGAAATTACTAAATCACATTGTTGCTATCGTGACTGTGTTTTGGCATGCAGTATTAAAGTTTTCATTGCTGCCCATCGTTATTACAATCAACGCAGGCAGCAAAAATAGTGATTGCTCAAGCCATCATTCAGCACAGTCAGTGGATAACTGCAGCTTTGCAAAGTATATTCTAGGAAATCAGTTATTATTTTAGAAGGTAAAGAGATCAATTTTTTCAAGTATTGCAATTCCTTTCTTGCTGCCTTTCCGCACCTCCAATTATTATTTTTTATTCAGAACATTTCTGCTAAATTATGTGACTTCCTGTTACTATTATTATACTTGTCATATTTAAAGTGTGCACCTTGAGTAGTCAATTGAGGCATCTACATATTAAAGATTTTTCTTTGCAAACCTGTACCATGTTACATGCAGGTTGTCATGGGGAAATGTTGGGGTATGTAAAATGTTCTTAGCCAAAATAAGTAAGGTGGAATTATGAATTTTAAGATTCCATCAATATGTTTGGTTTTCCATTCTTTCTTGTTTATCATCTTTCTTGTTCAAAGAATGTACAGGAGTCTTTTTCAGCACCACAGCTCAAACAAGTAGACTGGTTTTTTCATGATCCAATTTTTGCAACTGCAAATACATATTGATGACACAGTTGTGCAAACTAATCTTCATTTAAGTTCCAGGCTGATGTGCTGATGTCAATTGTTATTTTGTCATTTCCATTTTTGCAGTGATTATGTATTTGTTGTTTTTGATGTTCAAGAAGAGAACAAATTTTCTTGTTTTCTTCTTTAATTGTTCTGATCAGATGTTTCAGAACTTTGGTTTCTAAGGGGACAGTTATACCATCAACATATCAAAAATTGTTAGTGATTTTTTATCCAATTTTTATTCTGATTTTGAATTCTTCCCGTTCCAGCTTCCTCATGATCACTTCAGCCTACTTTGAATTAAAAAAGTAAAAGAATGCAATCTTGCTGTTCTCCTTTCGCTACCTTGAACCAGTATCCATTTGGCACAATAATTTTCTAGTTTGTGTACAGCAACTATATCAACTTGACAGATGTGTTGTCATCACAAATCTTCTATGACTCTCCACAACTTGTCTTAATTGACACAGTCAAAGGCTTTCTTGTATTCTTGAGATTTTTTTCCCCATGATCTAGGATAATTTGTAATATGGTCATGAGTGCCACTTCTGAAGCTATGTGTTCTTGACACATCACTGGTCAGACAGTTTTATTTCCCTTGCTTCTTTTTGATGATGCTTTTATTAGCAGTAAATAGTGTTCAAATCCTTTTGATTTGCACAAATGCATTCTTGGCATGAACCTTCATACATTCCTCCTTTAGCTGCTTGCAATTCTGGTTCCAGAAAACTTTGCTGTCTTTCCTTGCTGCTCTTTGGAAATCTGTATTCAATATCCTTGCTTCCTCTTATATTGCATTGCTTTAACTGCTTTTCTTTGCTTGCCTATAAAGAGGCACTTTTGCTTTTTTTCTGGTTTCTTGTATGGTATATATTCAACTGTTGTTTCAGTGATAATTGATTGAATTTCTTGCTACGGTACATTGGGCATCTTCTAAACTGTATCCAGAAGTTCAAACCTGTTTTTCATCCCAACTGCATACTTAGAAGGGATTTTGGTGATGTTAAATTTCTTTGGTTGTTTAGTAGTTCTTTCCAAATTCTAAAATTTTTCAAATTTTTATTTAGGATTGGCGAATCCACGTGGATCAAATGCATCAGCACCAAGATGGAATTGAATCAGCTTTAAAAGATACCCGTGTAAGTCTGATGTGTAATTCAAAAGTGACATTCTGAGTGATATTACGGCAATTCAGCTACTGCATCTATTAATTAGTTGTAGTATGTTGTTACATTATTACAAAATTATTGTGACAACATTCTGTTGTTACATTAGTTCCATCAAGGATTGCCAAGGCCTAAATATTAGCTTTCTCTCTGAAACCACTTCTAAAGAATAAAAAGTATTTTTCCCCAGGCATCTCTTTTTCTTTTGAATTGGGATGTCTCTGCCAACAAGCTATTTTTATCTGATGCCTATTTTAGGAGACTTTTGTAAGTTACTGGGTTTGATCAACATGTGTGGAAGATTTTTCTTTCAAATGAGTTTTCTGCACTGCTTTGAGATTATCAGTTTTTCCCTCTAAGAGATATTAGCTGATAATCATTAAATGGTGCTAGAGGTGAAGGCGTGACCTATATTAAGATTTAAAACCTTAGGATACATAATAATTAAATTTAATATTAAGTTTGGACACCTATGAAAACCAGATGAAGACTGTACAACAGTACACTGTTAGCTCTCATTCTGAGATACAGACAGTTGCATGACCTTTTTTAATTAGAGTATTCATTGATTTAGCTTTAAGCAGAGCAACAAATATGAATAATTGTTGAGGCTACAAAAGTGTTTACAGAGTCCAGGTGCACAGTGATAATTATTTTACACTCATAATTAAATGACTCAGAAGGTCTAACAGCGTACATCCCATTTCATTATTTAAACTTTCCAATTGCAAAATAATTGAGAAACTAGAGTGTTTACCCTGGTTTTAGTGTTAGGATTTATTTTATGTTTCTTGATACAAGTAAAGTTAAGTTGTATAGAAAAATAGCATTAAGTACTTTGGATCCAGTGTTGGATATTTTTAGTATTTCAAAATTTGAAAGTATTTTTTTCAGTATAGTGTGACTATGTTCCAAAGGACTTTCTAAAATGTTCTTTGTGTTTGTATTTCTCTAATGCTGCAGGTATGATTTTAAACCTTGGTATAGTTTTCAAAGCCTGTGTAGACATGGAACATGGGCGGATGTTCAAATGAAAAAGTGTTAAAAGAAATTCCATTGGACATGTTAGAACTGTTGACTAACAGTTCAGAAGAACTTTAGATCCCAATCAATTTCAGTGATAATTAACATGCTTGTCAAACTTTTACAGGGCTATCTTGACAAGCTTCATAATGAAATCAGCAGAACTCTGGAAAAGGTTAGCAGTAGAGAAAAGTATATTAACAATCAGCTGGAGCATTTGGTTCAAGAATATCGTTCTGCACAGGCACTTTTGAGTGAGGTAATTATTTTGCTTTTTAAAGTATTTTTACAGTATTGTGCTGCTGCTATTGCTAGCTGATTGTTTTGTATTATATGTTTTATACTTATATTATAACTCAACTCATAAAAATATAGCAAAAGTTCACAATTAGCATTGTTCCTCTGAAAGGAGACATTTTCATAGAAATTCTACACTTGATTAAAATATTTCGTAATATTTCTTCTTCTCACTTCCCCCAAACAGGCCAAAGAGAAATATCAGCAAGGAAGTGGTGGTGTGACAGAGAGGACAAGAATTCTGTCTGAGGTACACTTGTTTATCTTAGTATTACATCAGATATCAAGTGAATACATATGTGTTTCCCCTCAAATATGGTGAAAATAATAGTGTAATTGTGGAGATTGGGATTTGTTATTTCCAAAAATCTGGTAAAAATTCATAGCCATGGGAACTGCATTTTCTAACCCCTGGGAGGGTGTTTTTGGCACAGCTTCTGAGTTCAAGAACTCCATGGCAACTATGGGCCTATTCCAAGAAATCTCAGCTTCGTGACATGTAAGTTGGATCCTGCTATATCATCATCTAAGCAGATCAATCTGGAAATAAAGACTAGTGATATCTGTCCTTTGCAGTATTGAGATTTGCTTCTTTTTTGAAATGGGATCTCATGGCTCTTCTGGATTTCTGCATAGTCAAAATTGATCACCCTAAGGCATCCTATGGTTTCCCAAGGGTGGTTTGCAAATTTTCCTGACAGGCAGTTCTATCTCACATTTAGTCAACCTTTAGAATATGAAAACAATCAACGTATTCAGTAAAATTATTCCTTTAAGCTTCTGCTTAATCATTGATCCCCTATGTTTATTGCACTGAGAGAAAGAAACAATTGAAAAGATGCCCAGAGTAATGGTAGCACAAAATCTGAAGTAGTTGCAACTAAGCTCTGGTAAGGCTTAAGCCTCAAGACTCCATAATTGTAATAAGAGTAGCAAAACATTGGTTCTTTATACTTTTAGCATCCAAAGATTCCTACCTGGTTTCTCTTCATGTTATCAGGATCATTTAGGGAAGGCAGTGTGGGAGAAGACTTCATGTTTAGTGGTTGATTTTAAGCATTTTTAAACAGCTAATCCAATGTGACTAATGAAATAGGATCTTGTGTTGTTATCCAGTATTTATTTGAGCTTATTGATTCCAGAGAAGTTAATATCCCTTGTAGTAGGATTTCTACTACCTGTCACTTTGTTCCATGTTCAGCTGATTCCTTCAGACTCTTGGTGAAGGATGATCAGCTGGATCAGGAAAAAAGTCAGTGTTCTCTAGAAGAGGGGATTATGATTTTTTAAAAGTTGAATTTCTTCCTAAATCTAGCTATTTTAAAACCTCCCTTAACCCAACTATGTTTGACAACTTTCTCCTAGTTTCCAAGCTTTATTTTTTTGAGAGGAAGGTTGTTGTTAATGTAGCATTCAACTACAGATAATCCTGTCAGTAATAAGTAATCAGATTTGGTCATAGGATAGAAACAGCATCGGTCACCCTGGTGGATAACATTCTTCTTGATAGGGGAATCCATGTCTCTTGGTCCCATTATTCTTTTTGGCAGATTAAATATCACTGACCCTGGTATCTTGCTGGACTGTCTACATGGACTGGGAGTTAGTAGTTCTGCTCATCAGTGGCCATTTCCAGGCTATAATCATGAGATGTGATGTTTGGAATCATGTTTGTTCCAGTATAGGGTACCACTGGGTAGAAATGTGGGTGGAAATGTCTGGGCATTTTATATTCTGAATATTGCGGAGGGGAGGGGTTGGTGTGCCGCTGATCAGCTATTCTAAAACAGACTGCGCTGCTGCCAAACAGGCTGCGGCCATGCCAAATGGGGGCAGCAGCAAAGGGGCTGCACTGAATAGGCGGTAGAAAATGGGCTGTGGCAAATGGGCCATTCCAAATGGGCGGTGGCGAATGGGCTGCGGCAAACAGGCCAGATGAATACCGGATGGATGCTGGGGGGCAAGGGCAGATTTTTCCCCCTTGTTTTCCTCCCCAAAAGCTAGGTGCTTCTTATAGTCCGGAGCGCCTCATAGTCCAAAAAATATGGTAATTTCTGTATGAAGCCACTGAAAAAAGTTCTCCTGGCAGTTTGGGTGATGAGCTACCACCATGCAATGTCACTTAGTTGTTGGTAGCGAGTATCATTCCCAGCCCAGACTGGATGAGGTATGCTTGAACAAACATCTGAAAGTTATTTGAGTCTAAATGTGTTCAGAGTGCAGAAAAAACCATGAATATATACTGTTAGCTGAGGTGCTGAGTCAGGATGTGAGCTGACCCAGCATATTATTTATTTATTATTTATTACTTGAACTTATTAGTCGCCCCCTCTCCCCACAGGGACTCGGGGCGACGTACAAAGGTATTATATAGCGTATAGAGGAGGTAAGAATAAATAAATAAGTTACAATACTTAAAAAGTTAAAACCCCAGTGAAATTAACCCTTAAAAACTAAAATTACAATTAAAAATGCCCTGGGCTGGGGAGGTTGTAGAGTTATGCCAGGTCAGCTAGTCGAAACAGGTAGGTTTTCAGCTTCATACGGAAGGAGCGAAGGTCGGTTGTAGTTCTGATGTCTGGGGGGAGGTCATTCCAAAGGGTGGGGCCCACTACAGAGAAGGCCCTACTTCTGGGCGCTGCCCTCTGGCACTCTCTGGAGGACGGCACCCGGAGTAGTCCCTCTCTGTGTGAGTGGACGGGTCGCAGGGATGTATGGGGCAGGACTAATATGTAATATTAGTGTGAGGTTATGGTGCCTTGCATAGAAAATGATGATTTTTAATTGTGTGAGGTTTCTGTGTGTATCTTTTATCAAATTTATATTTGATTTTTTTCCCCCATTAGCTGCCCAAGGTTATATTGTATAAGATAGGCAGCCATATAAATCTTATAAATCAATAAAATTTCATTACATTAAAATAGTGGTGCTGGGCCACTACTTACTAAGTACATAGTATATGGTATATTTTAGCATGTTTGTGACAGAGTTAGATGTCTTAACTTGTGGACGCCTGATTAAAAGTAAGCAATGGGTTTATCCTGAAATATTCATGAAAGGCTTACTTGTTATAAGTTGTATGATTTGAAATTTAGAGCACTCTGAATGGACACTTGAGAATTCCACTTCTGTCAATTCTCCCTGAAGCCAGTTCACTGACCTCAATTAAATGATTTACTGTACTTTGCTTCTGTGAAATCGTTCAGGATGAATGAATGACTGATTTTCCTTTTCAAATAATTTAAATTTTATAAGATCGTAATATTAAATAAATGAATGTACAGTATATAACTTTACATGACTAAAAGGCAGGGCCTCTGGTGACTGTTTCATCAGAATCAAATCAATTTATATAATAGACTTTTTTCATTTATCTACTTTGTATTGTTGATTATTTTTTTGAATTAAGAAGTGAACAAGATGCACATGTGTTTTAATTATTTCAGTAGAGAGAAGAAGGAAACCTTGGATATAAAGTATTTTTTTTTTAACAGAGCCATTATAAGTATGACCTATTAAAGCAAGATTTCTAATTCGTAGAATCCATCCTGTGAAAAAAACCCTCAAGATGATAATTACCACAATAGATTTGCCATAGTGGCAAAGTGATTGGAATATAGTACTCCAGGAAAACTCTGCCCACTGTCAGGAGTTCGATCCTAATGGCTTGAGGTTGACTCAGCCCTTCATCCTTCCAAGGTCAATAAAATGAGGACCCAGATAGTTGGGGGCAATATTCCGACTCTCTAAACCACTTTGAGAGGGCTGTAAAGCAGTATGAAGCTGTATATAAGCCTAAGTGCTATTGCTGTTGCATGTGAAATTCAGAGAAACAGTGCTGTTTTGGCTATGGAACCACTTGCTCTGCTTATTCATACATTTCCAACTTGAAGTAATTTTATCCTTCCAATGAGGCACTCTGTTTCAGTTATAATAAACTTGACAGAATATATTAACTATGGTTTCTGCAATTCTTCAACTTTAGTTATCATCTTGTATGCAATAGTTCTTTCATATATCTTCCTAGGTTTGTTGGATTTCTGTTGGCTTCAGTAGGGTAGTTTGCAATATAAGGTTTTTTAAAAAATTAAGATGTCATAGTTATGTATTCCTCAGCAAGGGTCAGTTGTCTGAGTGTGATTCATTTACCCTCTTCCATTTTTACTTGATTTTAAATTATGTTTACTTTATTAAGCATTGAGGCAGAATGGCATAAAAAACCCAGAGCTGCTGCAGCCAGCCTGTTCTCCATCTGTTTGACTTGGCTGGCTGCCACAGCAATACTGCTCTTTCCACCCACAGTCTCTTGCCAGCTGGAATACCTTGCTCTGAGGTGGTTGTGGTAGCTAAGTAATCCTTATTTGTCTCCCACTTGAACTGGCCACTGCATCTGCCAAATGGCAGATTTACTTTGGGGAATCTACTTTACTGAAAATAATCAAAAAGCAAAACTACCGACATTATGTATATATGCATAATGTAACTTGAGTATCTCTAGCCCTCCTATAAACAGAAATTCTCAACAGCACATACTGCATCTAAGAGATAAGAAAACAGACAGTCATTACTTAAGGAAGGATAATGGTCTTTTTTTCTCTTAGACTGCAGATATTCTAGCTACTTACTGCGCTTTTGACATTCAAGATTGTGCCAGGTTGTAGAGGCTGCTACAACAGCAATAGCCAGATGTTAGTCTCTCAAAGTACAAAATTTCCTTCCTCAAGCTGCTGTTGCTGATATTTTTCACAGTTTTGGCTTCTAGTGTCTTTCCCATCTCTTGTGTTCCAACACTCACGCTGTTTGTATTTGAGTGAAACTACAAGTAGTCCTTAACTTATTCATTTAACCATTCATTTAGTAACTCTTCGAAGTTACAATAGCACTGGAAAAAGCGAGTTAAGACCCTTCTTTCACACTTATGATTGTTACAGCATCCCCATGGTCATATGTTCAAAATTTGGACGCTTGGCAACTGGCATATATTAATGATAGTTGCATTGTCCTGGGATCATCACCTTTTGTTACTTTCTGTCAAACAAAGTCAGGGGACGCCAGATTCGCTTAACAGCTGTTCTACTTTACAACTGCAGTGATTCACTTAACAACTGTGCCAAGAAGGTTTTAAAATGGGACAAACCTCACTTAACAGCTGCTTTGCTTAGCAACGGAAATGTGCTCCATTGTCATAAGTCAAGGACTATATTATTTTTTAATGCATAGATGTCTGCTTCACATATTAGACCAAACTATGAATCATGGTTTACTGTCTTCAGGGGTTGACTTCATACAATCCTCAAAGTTCTGTGTAATCTTGTGGAATATTGGACACCAATATGTTTGATTCAGACATGTTCCGTGATATGTATGCTCGATGCCTCACCTCATTTTTTAAAAGAATTAATTAAAAATGGAAATGGAAATATGCATGCTGCAAAGTCTAGCCTCAAATATCATCTTAATTCTTTTAATCTTCTGGGCATCACATTGACTCTAGAGAAAGACTTATAAAAATGAAACATCACTACTATTCCGATTGAAAGTATGGCCATTTGCCAGTTAAACAGTGGCAGGTAAACAGGTAATAGAGAAGATGGTGAGCAATTATCTATCTCTTTTAATTTCTCATTAATAAATATTTTATAATAGGCCACACCCTTATTGTAGCCATTTGTAAGCATGGCCATCTTGTGCTCTAAAAATTTAAATATAATTTTAAAAGGCTGTGTATGGTTTACAGAATGCAAACCTAGACAAACCACCTCATGTTTCAAAGTGTGATATTTGAACCCAGATATTTGATCTTTAGTAACAAACAGCTTTAGAGATGAATGATACTAGTTGGAGATGGTTTTCAAAACACAACTTGGTTCTTTAGCAAGTAAAGCTTTTTTTTACCGGATCTGCTTCTCACTTTTGGTTTTTGAGAATACATAAAAGAAGGAAAAAGTAGAGAAAATAAAGCAAGTCGAGGTCCATAAAGTTTTCAAATGAGTAGGAAACATATTTGTATTATTTCAGAATATCAAATAAAAAAAATATTGCAAGCCTGATTGTGCTGTACTCCCTCTTCCTTGCTATACTTATGTGAATTAGAGAAACATCTGCCTAAGCCACTTCCAAATATTATATTGTTATGGACTTTTTAAATGCTTCAGCCTCTTTTGCCTAACAATGGAAGCTACATACTTCTAGCAAGATCATCTTCCTTACTTTTTATACCACTGTGCTGAGGCAGCACCTTGAATTGTAACCAGAGGTCTACTAGAACCTAGTTCAGCTCATGAGATAGTAGCGTTACATAGGTGTACTGAACGGTCCATTAATACCAATCCTGATGCATTTTGGATCATTTGTAGCTTATGGATGGTCTTCAGGGGCAACCCCATGTACAGCACGTTGTAGAAATCTATTTGGGAGAAGGCCAATGCATGAATGGCCATAAGCAGGGGCCCATAATTTAGAAATGATTACAATTTGAGCACAAGATAAAGTTGTGCAAAGCTATCTCGGCCATGTTCTCCACCTGTTATTCAGGCAATATATAGAGTTCCGGAAGACCCCTAAAGTTGCCTAGAGGTCTGAGTGAGGAAGTAAAGCCCTATCCAGAACCAATCTGGAAAGTCTCCAGATCTGGATCCTGGGGGTCATAAACTCACCTCCCCAGTCTTCCTAGAATTAAGTTGGAGCCTGTTCAAGTTGGAGCCTGTTCTTCCTTATCTAGACCCTCACAGCCTCCACGCACATTTAAAATATAAAACTACTTTTTTATTCTTTTGAACCCAGCAGAATATATATGATTTCCTTAATCTGTTTTAGAATTTTCACAGTGCAATTTTTAGCACTGTTTTTCTTATTTGTGTTGGTCTGTGTAGTGGGAACTATACTCTGGTAAGTTGAGCCCCTCCAATTATGTTCAATGAGTTTAGTATTTAATTATTCTGTTCTGTTTTATATTTTTAGTTTTCCTGTTTGCTCTATGAAGAATATAGGTTGACTTTTGGGAACCTCAGCTGTTTTTGAATTGTGATGTCAATAAGATTTTTATATTAGGCTGGCGTTTTCACAGAGCAAAAGGGAGTCAATTTAACTCCGACAACAATTTACCATATTTTTCTGAGTATAAGATGCACTGGCGTATAAGACACACCAAGGTTTTGAAGAGGCAATTTTTTTAAAAAAGTAGGTAGGTAGGTAGGTAGGTAGGTAGGTAGGTAGGTAGAGGGAGAGAGAGAGAGAGAGAAATACAGTAGGTAGGTAGGGAGAGAAAGAGTAGGTAGGTTGGTAAGTAGAGGGATACAGAGAAAGAGAAAAGGAGTAGATAGGGAGGGAGGGAGAGACAGTAAGTAGGTAGATACGTAGGTAGATAGAGGGAGAGAGAGAGAAAGAGAGAAATGCAGCAGGTAGTTAGGGAGAGAGGGAGAGAGTAGGTAGGTAGATGGAGGGAGGGAGGGAGAGAGAGAAAGAGAGAGAGAGACGGTAGGTAGGGTAAGAGAGAGAGAGAGTAGGTAGATGTTTCCAGGTGTATTTGTCCATGTGCCAGAGAAGGAAATCACTGACAATCTGCAGCACCTAAGACTTTCTTTCTGCTGGCACAGCACTTGATCAATCTAATTCTCATCAATCACTCTTAACAAAAGAGCTTTCCAAAAAAAGGGGGGGTAGTTTTTGCACTCTGCAAACCTCACAAAAATGGGCCCGTTTTTTAAAAGGCATGAATAGCCTTTGGGGCGCTTGCAGAGCGCTCCTGGGGTGGAGGCAAAAATGAGCAAAACATTTTCTTGACAAAAAACGGGCCTATTTTCACAAAAAACGGGCCTGTTTTTTGTCAACAAAATTGCATGCATAGCTTTATGGAGGCTTATAGAGTGCTCCTAGGGGCTGGAGGGGGCAAAATTGAGTATTTCTGTGCTTCCCAGCCCCAGGAGCTCTCTGAAAGCCTCCTACAAGCTATGCACAGCCATTTTGGTGAAGGGGCGGGGCTTCAAGAGGCAAAAAATGCTGTATTTGATGTATAAGATGCAGCCCGATTTTCAGCCTCTTTTTTGAGGGAAGAAGGTGCGTCTTACACTCTGAAAAATATGGTAATAGTGTAAAGAAACATAGGTTTTTCTGTGTAGAAGAGAAAGAGGTATCCCTAACTTCAAAGTGAAAGTATTATAACCTGTTATTTTTTTTGTCTAAGATTACTGAAGAATTAGAGAAAGTAAAACAAGAAATGGAAGAAAAGGGAAGCAGTATGACTGATGGAGGTAAGGCATTCTGAGATCTTTCTTTGAGATTTTTCCCAAAATATAAGAAAATATCTCAATGTATTTACTCTTGATGGACACACCTGGACTATTTTCTTGGCAACATAATAGAAATGCTTTGACACTGCTGCCTTCTGGGATGTTTTAATTTGTATAACAGGTACAAAAATAGCTTATTCAGCTGTGAAAAGTTAAATAGAAGATACTGGATGCAGTTTAATTCTATTTTTATATCTCCACAAACCTAAATGTTGTCTGGAATTAAGATGTTGTAGGTTTTTTGTTTATTGCTGAATCATATTTGTAGTTTTTTTAAGATTGGGAGGGTTACTTAATTCTGAAGACATTGATAAAAGTAAATAAAGTTGATAAAAATACAGTGAGATAATATGCAGGCATTTTTCAAATAGAACATTCTGTGTTATCTCTGTAAATACTGGGAATATATGTACATTTTTAATATATATCTTCAGATCTAAAATGTCATGAAGATGGAAAATACATTATGCTTTATAAGTAGCTGATATGAAATGACAATCTGTAAAATGATTCCAGAATATTGTTGTTCTTCTGTTCATTTAGCTCTCTTGGTTAAAAGAGATTGAATCACGGGAGGGGTGGTGGTTAATAACTGTGCAGTAAACAAAGAGAAAAAAACATACTGTTTTTTACATTTTCCTTTAATAGCTCCATTAGTGAAGATAAAACAGGCTTTAACCAAACTGAAGCAAGAAACCATTCAGATGGACATACGAATTGGCGTAGTGGAACACACATTACTTCAATCAAAGTTGAAAGAAAAATCAAATATGACTAGAGACATGCATGCTACTATAATTCCAGATTCTTCAATTGTTGGTACTTACTAATTTTTAAAATAAATGCTATGCTAATAAAATTTTGTACATAATATATTTTTGCATTTATGTATGTCATGCTGCAAATCTATTGCTGTGTATATAAACAAAAAGATTTATGTTTTACAATCAAGACCTACTGTGTGTGTGTTTTTGTATGTATGAAAACTGATTTTGCTCAAGAAGTACCTAGTTTGGTTAATTGCATTATAGTCTATGTCTATATTCTGTAATGGATTCTAACCTAATCATATACTAGATTTTTAGATCAGAGCTTGATTGTTTTCTTGAGGATATTTATTGCCAAACTAAATAACATCAGTGCTAGTAGAGTGTAGGTTTTGCTTTCTTTTTATATACTAGTGGCTTCTCAGTATTGGGAGTGGTCTTGATGGTCACTTGATGGCCCTAGTATATATCTGTAGATCTCGGTGCAAGCTCCATCCCAATGTACAGGTTATTTTGTTTTGTGTTTTGTTTTGTTAGAATTACTAGTCCTATGAGGGGAAAACCATCTGGCCAGATCAGGGGTGTCAAACCTGTAGACTGTGCGCTGGATGTGTCATACGCTGGCCACACCCACCACCAGTTTAGCAATGGGGGGAAAGTTGCAATATGTCATGTGACGACGATGTGTTGGCATGAGTTTGACACCCCCGGGCTAGATGATATGGTATAGGAGGTTTGCAAGATGAAACAGATGAGCATATGGAATCCCGAGTTGTGTCTCATAAGTGGAGAATGATTGTTGATTGTTTTTTCTGCCAACTAGTAACTCAAAGGGAAAAGAAGTTGAAGAATCTACCAATTAGTGCCTTGAAGCTGTCCTTTATTAAATCTGTAAGGACACGATCTGTGATCTCAGTAACTGATGTCCTTCAAATCAGCTATGGTGGCAGTAAAAATGACATCAACATTTTTTGTTGACTCAAACTTGAGGGAAATTTCTATTTACACAACATAGGGAAGTACATCTGGTGATCAAGCAATAATTAAAATACTCAGTTATTGCTATCACCTCTCTACCCACATTCTTCTTTCTTAGTTGTGCTTCTTCAACACCAGAGAATATTTGTACATTACTTTATCTTTTCATTGGCTAATTTGAAAGTTCCCCTAGTCACAAAGGTTTTGTAAGAATAGATAAGTAGTCATTCTGGGAGTGGAAGAGTGCTATTATTCCACGATTTTTGGTTTGTTTCTACTTGTGAGCTTGTGAGCTTCTCCAAACCAGCTATCTGGTCTCAAGAAAGTAAACTTTTCACTGAGACTCAAGAGTTTAGTAGGATGCAGGTCTATAAGAACAGATCTTGAAACATGGATATAGAAGAAAAGAAAAGAAAGAAACTAGAGTGGAAGTAGTACAGCTGCAGGAAGAGAACGTATTGGTGTTATTTATAGGTAAAACTATTAAGACAATTGAAACTGGATGTAAAGAAAGAACAATGTGGAAGCTGCTTGGAACAGAATGAAAATGTGTTCACATGTATTCACACATGAGCCATGAAAAGAACTGTGAATGATAAAGTGAAAGAGGAAATCAATGGATGAGAAAAATATGAGGATGGTAGCTGGAAAATGGGGGTGAAATAGATTGCACAATGTATTTTAAGAAAAAAGTAGTAGAGATTAACAGAGGTCAACAAGGGGACTCCAGCAGAGAAATTGCAATTTTTAAAAAATGATTTAGAATAAAACTGAAATTTGAGAATACTTGAAAAAGTATTTTAGAAATTTGTCCTGTAGGGATGATGATGTTAAGCTAAAGAGTGGAACTGAAATGTACTTGTGAGTATCCAAAGAAAAAGGGAAATCATAAGTGCTGTAGGTATGTTGAAAAATAGTAAGGAAGCAGGTATAATTATATAATTGTATATGCAATTCTTTTAGCATGTGTATGGAAATTGTAAGTGTGATAATTGGAAGACTGCCTTTATTTTTCCTATATAGATGGAAAAGAAGCAAGACTGAATACAAAAACTAATGGAGAATTATCTTATTAATTGTCCTCAAGAATGTTTTGCAGAATTATGATTAAAGAGGGGGAGATAATAAATAATTGTGAGCAAAAATGTTAGTAATGCTGTGCAGTTTATTATAAGTACAGAATATGCATAACAGTTTTTTTCTTTAACAAATAATTTTAAAATATATGAAAAGTTTATATGTGTAATAAATTTTGTATGAGAAATTGTGTGATAAAATAAACTTCAATTATGGAATGTTTTGCCTAAATATGGAGTTGGGGTTGCTTGCTGAAGTAATTAGAATGATATGTAGTGGAAGTGAAGCATATGCAATATTTCATTCCTGAACAAAGAGTTTGATGGGATACTATATAAATCCCTGGTTGTTAAATGTGATGTATAGAAAATGTGTTAAAGAAAGCTTATGATGAGTTAGAGTGATGATTGGTTGAGAATGCAAATGAATGTGTAGTCTTGGTATGAAGACAATACCAAATATTTGCAGTGAGTGTTAGGCAGATTATATGATGCAGCATGGTGTATAGATCTGAAAATTTAAAACAGCTACAGAGATTTCTCTACTTATAACTCTAATGGAGTTTTCTCATCATGGTCACCATAATGCAGTTGTTAAGTCACCATGTTCATTAAACGAATGCTGCAATTGTTAAGCAAACCAGTGGTTTGATATGGACCAGTTTTCCCAAAAATCAGAAGTAAATGGCAACTTCCAGCAAAAACAGAAGTAAAATGCGTTTACATGACTATGGGACGCTGAGTGCTGAAAGTGGTCATGCAACTGCTGGGGGGAAGGGCATCGGAATTTCAAATCCAGGTTATCCTCCAGGTACGTCTGTCATAACTTTGAATATCGCTAAGCAACCAGTTGTAAGCCAAAGGTCTCCCCCCCCCCATTCTTGTTGATTGTTCATAAATAACTCAGAACTTGATTGAGGAAATGGCATGAATTATACCAAGTTATAAGTAATAGTTGAAAAAAATTAGAGAAAGCAAATGAATTATTGTTCTTTGGTATAATGTTTACCAAAAATGGGAAAAATTGGTGAACAATGCTAGTAAAGAGTTTACTGGGAGGGGCAGAAATTAATGTGTCTAAAAAGAAACAAAATTTCTGTTTATGGGTGCATGCTTCTACGCATTTTGTTAAATAAAAGTAAGAATTGGGAAAATCTGCAGAAACAAAGTTGAATGCGGAAGAATGATGAAGGGTGAGAAATGGCACATTCATTTCTCAATAAATACCTGAGTTTCTTCTACAGAAACTATGAAAGAGGTCTTGTATGCAATACTAAGGTGTGCCCAGAAGGAGTATCTGTCACATTTAATCATTAAACTTAAATAATTTTGCTTCCTGGAACCTACTTGTGCTTTCCCCATGATTCATTCTGCTGTCTCGACTGTACACCATGGAGTTTCCAGGAAAAGTGAGCATTGGCACTGCTGCAGTTATACTTCCTGCTTTATTTTAAATCTTGGATAGATGATGTCCTGATCCTTGAAACATTTATCTGCTCCAGAGTCAATGCGGCAAGCATATAGTTCATGCTGGACATGAAAGATGTTGTTTTCTTTCTATGAACTATCCTTTGCTTCAGTGCCTTAATAAAACTCTCTCAGAGACTTCCTGGAGTTTAAGGGAGTCTGAAAATTCATCAGCAATAACTTGGGCTGAATTCAAATGATCACTACCTGTTATGTACTAAAAGGTTTATTGCATACAACTACCTTTTCATAATGAGAAATGGGATCAGTACAAAGCCATTTTCTTACTTTAAAACAACTATAGATAATTGCAGGGTTTTTCCTCCTTCCTTCCTTCCATTCTCAATTGTTCAACCTGGATTGAAAGCTTGACATGGAATTGTACAACTAATGCCAGGTGTTCTATCAAACACAGCAGGGTTTAATCTTAAAATCAGGCAAGCATTAACAGCCTGCACCTTGGACAAGATTTTGAAAACTGTTAAGGATCTTAAACTGTCAGTGGACTCATTTATATTGTTAATCACAAGACAGGGGCCTCTTGGTTCTTTCTCTTCTAGCATGCTTTGTGATACCTCAAACTGGAACCACCACAACCTAAATCTTGCAGTGCCATTTGTGTTGCTTGGCTAATAATTTATCTGTGTGCTTCATTTTTCCTTATTACTCATATTAACATTTCTTTGATTTAACCACAATACCTGCTAGGTTATTGAATTAATTTCAGCATTTTTTTTTTTAAAAAAAATCTGCCTACTTAAATCCTCCCACTTGTTCATTCAGGATTTCTATTGTTATACAGGACTGGTATTGTTAACCTCACAACTGCTTTGTATTTTTCTGCTAAAAAGATTGTTTTTAATAATAATAAAAAACTTTTGGAATAATTTGTCATTAAAAAAGTTTATTATATGATAGGGATGGGAGGCTTTCAGGACAGGTTGCTCCCATTCCAGAGCTTTATCTCATTACATACGTTATGAATTGAGGTCAGAAGAAATACAGAATTACAACATGTGCCGCAAAATATCTACTGTGTTTCAAAAAAAAAAAGGTAGAACAGAGAAAAAAGCACTCCCTAAATGACTTCTAAAGCTAAGAGAATCCTTTCATCTCCCATATTATGGCACACTCATTTGCAGCACTGGGTCTCCCCCAAATATTTAGTGAATTACCTAGCTCTGTTGTAAGTGACTATACCCATCTCTCTTCCTAATGGGTAAGCAGTATTACTCATATTTCAGGATGAATAATTTTGAATCTTTGGAATAGGGTTGGATAACTGCATCTTTGCCTACTCAGATGCAAGTACCATTATGCTTAATGTGATCTATCATCATGCAAGTAGTACAGAATTGTAAGGATGTCTCAGCAGTCACATTGTCCAAGAGGAAAATATCATTGGCATGTAAGAATTGCTTATGCATTTAAAGTCCCTTTGTGGCAATTGCATCTCTATTACCTGTATAATCTATAGCTAGTAATTTTAACTCTATCCTGCACTGTATTTATGTTTTAGAAATATATGCCTATACAAGCAAAACACTATGAATAAGAGTATGGTGAATTCACATTTCATAAATTTGATGGGTGGTTTTCCTAGGCTAAAGGCAACTGGAGCTTTACTATATTGTAATGTATACTATTATTTAGCATCTGTTATAACTAACAAAAGAAACATAAGTATCTCTGTATAGTAAGAATAGTAAAATTCAGAACTGGAATGAACTTTTGATGCCATCTGGCTCTTTCTTTAATAGACACTCATATTTCTGCCATTTTTATTGGCGTTAAAAATACTTATAGGCTAAATGAAATTATACCCGATAACCTAAGAATTTTTCACAAGCAAGGAATTCTTGGAAACATTCCTGTGGCACATCTGTTTTCTAACTTTAACCATTTAGAAAAATTAATTTTCATTTGTGTACATTTTACTCTTAGAATATTTGGTATTCAAAGAAATATTTTTAACACAAAAAGTTCATTTTTTAAAAAGAGTGAAAGGTCTAGAATTCAAATACTGAAAGACAGCTATGATAGCAGAAGTGACAATCTTCAACACAGAGATTTGCTTTCTAGAATTTGTAGATGCAAATTCTTGTAATTTCCATGGTATTATCTGTTATCAAGCTTTTTCCTTAACAAAGAGGGGAAGTATTGACATTAGATTTTTAGGAATCTATCAAATTCCACTCTATATATAAAATTAAATCATGAGCAGATTTTTAGCAAGTACTACATGGAGATGATAGACATATTTTTCTTGTTATACAAGTGAGAATACTAAAATGTTTTGGTCTTTTTCTGATCCAAACACAAATTATTATTTCGGAAACCACCTACAGCCAGACCAAAACAATATAACTATGATGAAATGATTAAATCTCCAAATTAGGAAGCTTGGAAGAAGAATAAAAACAAATATAAAAGCTATTCATGTCCTTCCTCTCAAACACACACCCAGCAATGCTAATAGCTGTTGAGTGATGGATCAGTTTATTTCGAACAACAGGTTAAATAGTGTTCTTTTTCAGGGAAACTCTTTGATTTCTAATTAATTAAAACTAAACGGGTTTAGCTTGGTTTAATTTGATCCTCGGTTAACCCAATATATTTATCCATCCAATTTTGAACTCATGGACAGAGAAGAATAAGATAGCACATAAAACAGGAGGAAAAAAAATCCAATTGTTAATTTGGAACATAAATGTGCCATATACATTCATTTCCTTTTCCATTTACCCATCACCTTTCTTCTGGAGGGTTTCGGTAGAACCAAGGCTATCAAATGGGAAAGCATTTTTGCAGTGAATCTCTATTATTTTTAAAGCTAATGGAGCGAGAGGGAAAAGGTGTCAGTGTGATGATTTTGGAGATGTGGGGACACACAGGGAAAATAGGCAAACAATATTATGGAGAGAGAACAAACAAGGTGGGCAAAATGAAATGGCCAGAAGAATAGTTTCAGGCAAGAAGTGCTATTCATCTTTTTTTTTAAAGGTTTAGGATTCAAATCTAGTATTTTCAAATTTAAAAAATGTGCCCCCCCCCTTTGGGGCAGCTTATAGGAGTTGTTTCAGTTACAAAAAGCAATTCTAATTTAATCTGCCATCTTTATAATGGGTCAGTATTCCCAATACGTTATTCTGTCATAAGCAAAATATTGCTGAAACGACTAGTCACATGACCAACTTAAGTCGTATTAACTTTAATGAGATGATAAATGTTATAATCAACATGCTTTGAAGGGCAGAAGAGAAATTAAATTTCTTTTTTAAAAAATAAAGGTCATACATTATTATAACACTGAATAAATAAAATATCTAATGCATCATTTTTATGAAGGTCTTACAGTAATACATCATTTTTAAGGTCTTAAAGTACTTCTGTCATCAGATTGTTAAGGTGTTATTATTTAACTGTATAGATTTGTAGCTGTGCTGAATTAATTCTTAGTGGCTTCCTGGTCTTTATATATTCTCAAAACACAATCACAGTCTTCCCTATCTAGAAGGAGGAGTGAGATTCAGGAAGAGAAGAAGTTAAGAGCTCCATTGTTCTGAGTACATTTTGGCTATTCACTCCACACTACAGAATCAAATAGGCGAATGGATGATTTTGTTAAAACCATGACAGATTGTGTGAGTTTGCACTGGTGAGGGGGTCCTTGACACCTGCAAGGACCGGGGGGAGGCTTGCTTCTCCGGGGACCCTCGCGAGGGTGCATGCCACGGCACGGGGGCGCCTGACTCAAGAACCACTCGACACCATGAAGTCCTCGAGGTGGGTGCACACGGATTGCTCCGTCCGACCTCTTTTATTAGCAAGCTTACAGATACACAAAGAAATAGCATTCTATTGGTCAGAGTCAAGCATAAGCATAGATAACTACTATCACGTATACAGAAACATGATACTACACACAGCTTGTTCATGGTCATATGATTTACAGGAAATCTTGTAAATGTTCAGGAATAGAAACTTATAGAAGAACGAAACTTATACTTGGGCCTAGCTTCAATCCAGGCCAGTGATTGCTACAAGATTGGGAACCAGTGAGAACTCTACAATGGGGGCAAGTGATACTGCATGTGTAGAGGACTTCATCATTCATAGGCTGCAATTTGCAAAATTGGTTCAGATGTCATGATGCAAATATAATCATGAGAGATGTGTGGCATTTTGACATAGCTGCTGAGAATATTTAGTTGTTCAAAGGTGACTTAAAAAATAATGCTGTACATTCAATTTGGAGTGGTTATATATCTGTTGCAAACTTTGTGTATTCAAAAACCTTTGTACAGACTACTGAATATGGGTTTTCAGAGCCAGATCTCAATTTTATGTAAATTACAGCAATTAAACACTGTTCTCAAATCTCTATTTCATTGCTTTAATTAGGTATGTTTTTTTAAAGTATCCAGTGTGTAAGATGATGCCTGGAGATTTCCAGGTCTGCTTCATCCAGTTTCCACGTGAGGAAACTGCCTCAAGAATAGGTGGTGACCATAGATTTCTGCCTTTTTTTATAAAAAAAATCTTAAATGTTTACAGCCTTATCCTGTTTTCTCTTTATATATGATGATAAATTTTATTCAAAATCTTATTCATGTTGTTCTCATGTCGATTTTGTTTCATATTTTTTTGTAGCATCTTCTGGGAGCACACCGTTCCCCAAAAGACAAACATAGCTAACATAATTGATTCAAACCCACGCCACAGTTCTTGGTGCAGTTCCTCTACAGTATCTCTGAATGCTATTAAAGTTATTTACAGTATCTTATTATGCCTCCAATATAAAAAATATTTTTTGTTTCCCACAAATGTGTATTTAGTTTTTTAAAATAATTTCAGTCTTATTATTCAAAATTCAATATTCCTCAGAAATTATTTTAACCCGTTTAAAACTTTCTATAGCCAATACCCTGTCTTGTTGTTTGCTGTTTATTTTAAATTCTTAAAGGTTATAAGTATAGATCTTCATTTTCTTTTATTAAGGATTGAAGGCACTCACCCAGTAGGTGCAATCTTGTCACTGTGAAGGTGTCTAACTTCCTTGAAACAATAAGCAATTTCCAAAAGTGTCTATCAAGGGAAATGCGAACTTAGCAGCCTTTAAAAGGCTTATTTGCAGCTGGAGCAATTATGGCAAATTATCTCATCTCCTGATTCTCCCCCCACCCTCCAGAAACTGCTGTCTTGTGGTCTCTTTGCAAGGAGTATCTGGAAAAAGAAAAACTTAGCCAATTTCACATCCTCTCTTTATTCAGAGACTGCTATAGGAGCCAATCACTTATTGGCTCCCTATTTATGGCTGCAAAGGTGAATTCTACTTTTTGAATAGCCATCTTCAATCCACCAATGAGGACTCTGGGGCCTTAACAAGGTAACCATTAGCGGGGACTACTGTTAGCATCTGCAGCTCAACTTTATCTGCATAGCAAAAAAATATAGAAAAACCTGTTAGCATTTTCTGTTCAAAATAGCAATAGCACTTAGACTTACATACCGCTTCATAATGTTTTACAGCCTTCTCTAAGAAAATTACAGAGTCAGCATATTGTCCACAACAATCTGGGGCCTCATTTACTGACCTTGGATGGCTGAATCAACCTTGAGCTGGTCAGAATTGAATTCTAGGCACTGGGCAGAGTCAGCCTGCAATGCTGCATTCCAACCACTGTGCATTAACATTTTCTGGCTTCACTAATGGTAGAGGAAATGACTCTTAAATAAAATCTTGTATCTTCTCATTGACCAACTCTAGGAGAGAGAAAAATGATTCATGCAATTAGTGAAGCAGTTGTAATACCTTCTGCTATTCTGAAGAATGAAAAACAGCAGCTTATTCACATAAAATAAATGGATTAATGAAGCAAATCCTTAAATTATACTCAGGTGTTTTATCTGAGGTAAACTGTGACCCAATAAAAACTTACGGAGTTTATTTAGCAATTCCTATAATTGAGTGCTATTTTCCTGTATTAATGCAAGCCAATTTTATATATTGTTAACAACTGTGAGCAAAAAATTATAATCTAATTATAAAATATTTCAATATTCTCTTAAGCATTCAATTTCTTCCCATAGAAGTGCTGATCTGTCTGTTTTGTGTTAATGTATTGTTCTCTGTGATTCATCTGCATCGGGAAATGTATGCAGCATTCTGGATATCAAATTTAGACATACACACCCACCTTCCTTCCTTCCTTCCTTCCTTCCTTCCTTCCTTCCTTCCTTCCTTCCTTCCTTCCTTCTTTCCTTCCTTCAACTATGAATCCCTTCTCCTTTATCTGTCCTCCTTTGCCTTGATCTGATCTTCAATAGCTGGGATTCGCCAGCTTTCTTGGATGCAGGGCAATTTTTTAAAGTTATGATATTTATTTGTATGGTACAATGCTGGCAAATTAGCTTCTATTCATGAACTAACTCTCAGACTTTTATTTTAAAAGGTGTACAGCTGTGCCTACAGACAAAATGGCTTAAATAAGATATGTACTAGTTTCCTATAGCTGGAGGACCATACATTTTCTTTTTTTAAAAAAAAATGCCTCCAGAGGTGGCAGGGTTATAGTCATTGAGGCAATGTTTTGGGAAGGTTGGAAGGGTTAATGGACAAAATGAACGCCTTAAGTCTTGCACTTATTTAAATGATCCATTCAATGCTATTTGTGCAAATGCAGCTAATAGATTTGGAAGAAACTTGGTTAAGCACATTTTATGATAACAGCCAATCTAATTCCTTTAATATAGTTGTTTGCTACTCATTTCAAATTTGTACTTTTCAGGATCTATAAAGCACCTCGGTCCTTTAGTCTCTTTGTTTCTTATTTGAAATAATCAGTGAATCTGATGTTGTATTGCTTTCAGGCTTTTGATATCTTCAGAGGCCTAAGATAGTAGAATGGCATTCAAAAGTTCTGTTTCTTTCATTGTTGTGCTTAGCCTCTTTTAAAATACACTTGAACCATGACCCCAATCTATCCTGAAAAGAAATATGTAATTTATGTGAGAAATAGAGACAATATTAAAATTAAATCATTTCAAATTATGTTCATTCCAAATGCTCTTGTCCGAAGACAAGACCTCAAACTATAAGCATAGTAACATTAAAAAAAACATATTTGTCACACCATGATTCTGCAAGGCCAAATAATGTTGGCCAAAGTGGCAAAAGAATGTATAAAGGATTTGGAATGGTTAGAAAATGAGAGGAAATCCATAACATTCACCAAAAGCATCACAATACCACAATATTTGGCTAAATTGTGGTCAGGCAGTTGAAAGGAAATGAAAATCTTCACAGTGAGATCTGAAGATACACTTCATATTGCACATGATTTGCAATATGAATCATATTGCACATGATTCACAATGGCTACATTCATACATCATATTAAGTGCTGCTAGTTAGAACTTAACTGATTAACTGCTAGTTAAATGCAAGCTACATTGCAGCATCATGAATCCAACATAATCTGACAAAGACTGCTTTTACCTTTTTTTAAAAAGAGTATCTACAGTGATATATTCAAATATGTTCTTGTAGGTTATATGACTATCTTGATAACATCTTCATGGGTCTATGGCTTAAAATCTCTTCAAATTCTAGATGCCTCATTGTCTTTGACTGCATTTCTTTGGCCATATGACAACTTTTAATTCCCAAGCAGGTTCTGCCAACTCTTATCAAAACTAAAGAGAGGATCTTCAAATCAAAAGCATAAAATTCAAGGGAGAATGGAACTTAATTCTCCAATACCAGATTCCTTTAAATACTGTACAGCCTTAATCTGTTGATTGGCAGAATGATTCTCTTCCTCCTTCATGCAACAAGCTGATATGGACACATTAAATCAGAAGGGAACTGTATGCATAGCAGCTTTGATACTTTGGGAGTCAGAAAAAGCCCAATTAAAGTGCTTGCAAAATCTGGTACTTGGCTCCAATCTCCATCCTTTTTAGAGATGTGGGAACTAGAAATCACTGTGGTTGGGACTTGGCAGAACTAATGTCCATTTAGCTATCTAATTTGCAAGTCCCCTAAAGAGCATACTGCATAATATATATGCAGACTGCTGAAATCTGATGACTGTTTTAACAGCACTTAAATCTAGTAGACTAGAGTATGTAAAGAGTGAATGAAATTAAAAAAAAATATCAATACAATGACTGGCATATTTCTTCCTAAGAAATAAGGATACTGATGTAGCGCAATTAAGACAAGTTACTAAACAAGGATATTAACAGCTTCTTCTGCAAGAAAGTGATTCAAGATCAGGGAAACATGCACAAGCATTCAACATTCTTTTCAACCTTTTACTACCAGATGTCATAGAAGGGGTCTGATTTGTTCCGTGTAACAAAATCACAAATTTCATCCTCCTTTCTGTTTCTACTACCTTTTCATGTTGCATGGGTATGTTTGAGTGTTTGTGCACACTAGGAAGTGAGCTGCATGGGGTCCTCACCCCATGCCCTGGTGACCATGGAGGAATTACCAGCATCTTGAGCAATTTTCCAGCTGCCATTCGCCACAGAAAAATGTTCTTAATTTTTTTTTTCTATAGCAGCCAGCTGGATTCAGTCCATTTACAAACTTAAACTTTTCTTGGCCAGCTTCTTCCCCTGTAGCAAATTTGATTTCTGTTCTGTTCAGTCTTTGGAAGCTCCTACTGAGAGGCAGCCATTTGGACAAAGTCCCATGTCCCCTTACATAATTTGTTTCCCACAGACTCTTGGTCTTTTGAAAGAAAAGTAACCTGTAGTTTATAAAATTCAATGTGATTGCTACCGTAACGAGCAACGTAGGTAAAATATTTCAACACTATTGCATTGTGAAACACTAATACAGCCATTGAAAATTAATTTTGGAAATAAACTGGGTTTTTCCTTCCCTTTCAAACTGTTGTACATAAATGCGGGGGGAATCAAAAATAAGGCCCAGGAGCTGTTGAGATAGCTAGCTAGTTACCATAGGACACACATTATATTGCTCATCAGTTCTAGAAAGCAGGAATTTATTTGTCATTTTCCTCTAGCAGCAGGTTTAATAAGAATAGGTCCATTAGAGCAGACATTTAAAAACCCAGTTCTTCTATACCCCCAACAATATTGATTTCAGAAGAAGCAAATTCTCACTTACTGTAAAAGTAAGTTGACTTCCACATAGATGACTCAGATATGTTACTAAAGTGAAGAACAGAAAAATATGGCTTAAATACAAAACAAACAGAAAGCTGTAGGAGCAGTTCAGACAGACTGATTGATTGGTTGATTGACTATGTGCCAACAAGTCATTTTCAGCTCCTAGTGAGCACATAGCCTTTGTCATTTTCTCCATGGTGATCTATCCCTAAGCAGGTCTTTCAAATCTCCCAACGGGGCACTGATCACTACTGTAAACTGAGTCCATCCAATTTGTTGTTGGTAAACTCTTCTATTTTTTTCTTCCACCTTTCCCAGCATTAAGACTTTTTACAGGGAATTGGATCTTCACATAATGTTTCCAAAGTGAGATAATTTTGGCCTGGTTACTTGTGCCTGGAGTGGGAACACTTACCATAGCTAAAGTTCAGAGAGACTGCATCCTAATTCACATGGTATAAGAAAGGGTAAGACACAGAACAATCAGACTCCCAAGATTTTGTTATTATGGCCTTTCAATTAAATAACCTGTGTACCTGGTGGAGCTGACACTTATGCCTTATTGCAAGAAAACAAGCGGGCTTTGTTGCTAGTTGCTAAGTTTGAAAACACTAAAGCATAAATAAAAAGCATAGCTGAGGAATAGAATGAACATCTCATGATAATTTCAAATATTCAGCTATTCACTAGTTATTCACTGGCTGCTTTTCTTATGGTCATGTACAATAATCAGAGGGTAATTATGATTGTGAAAGGATATTTGACTCTGAAAAGAAAATATTGAGTTTATTCCTACATTTTTTGAAGGAAAAATCATCACTATTTACTTGGAAATAGAACTCTTTATATTTTTATTTTTAAGACAAGCTCTAAGTCTTCAAACAAAGGCTGCCTTTGTCATGTCATCATGCTAAGGTGCTGTAGGTGGGCTGATATACTTATTAATTCTATCTAACTATACTCTTCTGCGAAACAGTAACTAACGATCATAGATATCATCTACAAACATTTAATCATAGTATATACTTTGACACAAATTCAAAAAGAAAGCCATTGTGGCATTTTATTAGGATTATTGTATTTGGATTCACTGAATAACCTAATACTGGGAACAATTGAGGGCAAAAGAAGACGGGGATGACAGAGAATGAGATGGTTGGAGTCACTGAAATAGTAGGCATAAGCTTAAATGGACTATGGAGGATGGTAAAGGACAGGAAGGCCTGGATGAATGTTGTCCATGGGGTCATGATGGGTCGGATATGACTTAGCAGCTAACAACAATTGTATTTGGGTTGCAGCAATCCTGGTGATTACTTGATGGCATCGAAGAATTAGAATATTCTGCATCTCTCTGTCACCATCTGGCGGTGTCTAAACTTTTGAAGCCCAGATGTGGTAACCCAATATTTAATGAACAGTTTGTGTGCTTTACCAATTAACTGTTTTTTTTAAGGCAAACAAAACACAAAGCGAATCACAGTGTTGGAAGCAAGAACTTTGTTTTCATAAAAGAAATATGATTATATTAGGAGACCGGAAACTGACATCACGGTGACACGACGGTCAATCTCAGGGCTCCTGGACTGCCGCTGAAATTCCAGCCGCAGGACGGTCCAACTGGACCTAAACAATCCCGAAGAGACAGTGATAGGAAGGGGCATATCCTGCCGATCCCAGAGACACCCACAGTCTCTGGTGATCCAGGAATAGCCTTTTTGCCAGTGGCTAAGAAGCAGCCATCAAGGCTGGCAAAACTGCTGACAGCTTCGGAAGTAAAAGTGCAGGAGAGGGCAGTGGTGGGTTTCAAATTTTTTTGGAACCTACTCTGTGGGTGTGGCCTCCTTTGTGGGAGTGGCTTGCCGGCCATGTGACCTGGTGGGAGTGGCTTGGCAGTCATGTGACCAGGTGGGCATGGCTAACTTGGAAAATGTGGTGAAACTCACTTAACGATGCTCTTGCTTAGCAACCAAAATTTTGGGCTCAATTGTGGTCATAAGTTCTTTTTCTTTCTTTCTTTCATCTCTCTCTCCCACTTTCTTTTTTTCTTTTTCTTTTTTTCTCTCTCTCTGGCTCTTTCTCTCTCTCTCCCTCTCTGTCTCCCTCTGTCATTTTCTCTGGGTGTCTATCTGTCTGTCTCTCTCTCTCTCTGTATCTCTGTCTCTCTCTCCTCCTTCCCCCATCTCTGTCACTCTGTGTGTGTGTGTCTGTCTGTCTCTCACTCACTCTGTGTGTATGTGTGTGTGTGTGTGTGTCTGTCTCTGTCTCTCCCTCTGTCTCTCTCCCCTCCCTTCCTCTCTCTCTGTCACTCTGTGTATGTGGGTGTGTCTGTCTCTCACTCATTCACTTAATCACTCACTCTGTGTGTGTCTCTCTATCTTTCTCTCCCTCCCTCCCCCTCTCTGTCTCTGTGTGTGTGTGTGTGTGTCTGTCAGTCTCTCTGATTCCCTCCCTCACTCCCCTCTCTCTGTCTGTCTGTCTGTCTCACTCACACACACACACTGTGGTCACCTTGTTGAGTGTTCCAATCACATTTGAAACACTCAACAACTGGCTTGCATTTATGGTATTTTGCAGCATTCTGCAGTCATAGGACCAAAATATATGCTTTTAACCATATATTTTGGTCCTATGACTGCAGAATGCTGCAAAATACCATAAATGCAAGCCAGTTGTTGAGTGTTTCAAATGTGATTGGAACACTCAACAAGGTGACCACAGTGTGTGTGTGTGAGTGAGACAGACAGACAGAGAGAGAGAGGAACAGAGAGGGAGTGAGAGAGGGAATCAGAGAGAGACTGACAGAGTCTGACAGAATCAGAGAGGTACTTTTAACTACCTGGCAGCGGCGTTTTTCCTTGAGGGGCTCCTCAGAACATCCTAAGACTTCGGAGGGAAGCCTCCAGCCCGGAGCAGGAGCAAAGCCCCTTTTCCAACTGGCCTTTCCTCGCTTGGAGGGCTTTGGAGGGAAGCTTCTGCATAAGCCCGGCCGAGTGACAACAAGTTCCCACCGTTACGAAGCCTCGGAGGCTGTAATTTTCTGAGCTGTGCGCGCCCGCTTTTTTTCCACGGCGTGGAGCAGCAGCGAGGTTTGTGTGGCCGGCAATCACTCCAAATGCCATCCGGGAAGACGAGGAACGTGAGGGGGGACCGTTGACGGCCTCCGCAATCATCGCTCGCCTCGCAGAGCCTCGTTGCTGCTCCACGCCGTGGAAAACAGGCGCGCGCGCACAGCTCAGAAAATTACAGCCTCCGAGACTTCGTAACGGCGGGAACTTGTTGTCACTCACCCGGGCTTCTGCAGAAGCTTCCCTCCGAAGCGTTCTGAGCCTCGGAGGCTGTAATTTTCTGAGCTGTGCGCGCCCGCTTTTTTTCCACGGCGTGGAGCAGCAGCGAGGTTTGTGTGGCCGGCAATCACTCCAAATGCCATCCGGGAAGACGAGGAACGTGAGGGGGGACCGTTGACGGCCTCCGCAATCATCGCTCGCCTCGCAGAGCCTCGTTGCTGCTCCACGCCGTGGAAAACAGGCGCGCGCGCACAGCTCAGAAAATTACAGCCTCCGAGACTTCGTAACGGCGGGAACTTGTTGTCACTCACCCGGGCTTCTGCAGAAGCTTCCCTCCGAAGCGTTCTGAGCCTCGGAGGCTGTAATTTTCTGAGCTGTGCGCGCCCGCTTTTTTTCCACGGCGTGGAGCAGCAGCGAGGTTTGTGTGGCCGGCAATCACTCCAAATGCCATCCGGGAAGACGAGGAACGTGAGGGGGGACCGTTGACGGCCTCCGCAATCATCGCTCGCCTCGCAGAGCCTCGTTGCTGCTCCACGCGGTGGAAAACAGGCGCGCGCGCACAGCTCAGAAAATTACAGCCTCCGAGACTTCGTAACGGCGGGAACTTGTTGTCACTCACCCGGGCTTCTGCAGAAGCTTCCCTCCGAAGCGTTCTGAGCCTCGGAGGCTGTAATTTTCTGAGCTGTGCGCGCCCGCTTTTTTTCCACGGCGTGGAGCAGCAGCGAGGTTTGTGTGGCCGGCAATCACTCCAAATGCCATCCGGGAAGACGAGGAACGTGAGGGGGGACCGTTGACGGCCTCCGCAATCATCACTCGCCTCGCAGAGCCTCGTTGCTGCTCCACGCCGTGGAAAACAGGCGCGCGCGCACAGCTCAGAAAATTACAGCCTCCGAGACTTCGTAACGGCGGGAACTTGTTGTCACTCACCCGGGCTTCTGCAGAAGCTTCCCTCCGAAGCGTTCTGAGCCTCGGAGGCTGTAATTTTCTGAGCTGTGCGCGCCCGCTTTTTTTCCACGGCGTGGAGCAGCAGCAAGGTTTGTGTGGCCGGCAATCACTCCAAATGCCATCCGGGAAGACGAGGAACGTGAGGGGGGACCGTTGACGGCCTCCGCAATCATCGCTCGCCTCGCAGAGCCTCGTTGCTGCTCCACGCCGTGGAAAACAGGCGCGCGCGCACAGCTCAGAAAATTACAGCCTCCGAGACTTCGTAACGGCGGGAACTTGTTGTCACTCACCCGGGCTTCTGCAGAAGCTTCCCTCCGAAGCGTTCTGAGCCTCGGAGGCTGTAATTTTCTGAGCTGTGCGCGCGCGCCTGTTTTCCACGGCGTGGAGCAGCAGCGAGGCTCTGCGAGGCGAGCGATGATTGCGGAGGCTGTCAACGGTCCCCCCTCGCGTTCCTCGTCTTCCCGGATGGCATCCTGAGTCATTGCCGGCCTCGCAGAACCTCGCTGCTGCTCCACGCCGTGGAAAACAGGCGCGCACGCACAGCTCAGAAAATTACAGCCTCCGAGACTTCGTAACGGTGGGAACTTCTTGTCACTCGGCCGGGCTTATGCAGAAGCTTCCCTCCGAAGCGTTCTGAGCCTCGGAGGCTGTAATTTTCTGAGCTGTGCGCGCGCGCCTGTTTTCCACGGCGTGGAGCAGCAGCGAGGCTCTGCGAGGCGAGCGATGATTGCAGAGGCCGTCAACGGTCCCCCCTCGCGTTCCTCGTCTTCCCGGATGGCATCCTGAGTCATTGCCGGCCTCGCAGAGCCTCGCTGCTGCTCCACGCTGTGGAAAACAGGCGCGCGCGCACAGCTCAGAAAATTACAGCCTCCGAGACTTCGTAACGGCGGGAACTTGTTGTCACTCACCCGGGCTTCTGCAGAAGCTTCCCTCCAAAGCCCTCCAAGCGAGGAAAGGCCAGTTGGGAAACGGGCCAGAAGACAAGGAACAGCAGTGGCGGCGGGGAGTCAGCCCCGATGCAAAAAAAAACGCCAAGGGGGCGGGGCCGGAAATTACTTCCGGGTTCATTCTTCAACCGGTTCGCACGATCCGGTGCGATCCGGTAGAAACCCACCACTGGGAGAGGGCGTGTCATTCATGGTGAGATTTTTACCTTTTTTCTGATTTATGAGAATATTCTAAATAAAGAGAACTAATTTAAAATAAAGATTGATGAGAGAGAGTAAGTGGCAAATATAAGGCTACAGTCAAAGTGAAAGGTTTTTTTTCCTTTTTATTGTTGGAAGCCTGACTGGACTTTCTAATCAGCGCAGTGTTAAATGGAGCAGGCTTTTTTCTTTTACGTCTTCCTGCCTTTTACTTTTTGGACTGTTTGATAACTAAGTTCTATTATTCCACTATTTAGGAGTCTTTTTTTATATACAGCACTTATCATTTGGCTTTTTCTTTTTTCTTTTCTCTTAATAAGGCAGAGAAGGCAATGCAGAGAAGGAAAGTTTTGGATAAGTAACCCTGCCACCTAAAGACTTTGAAACTTTGTTTCTATTTTTTGTCTGAATGAATGTTTAGAAAAGGTTGCTCTCCAAGGTTACTGGCTCAGCCAGGACTGATAGAAGAGTTATTTACACAGGTGCTCACTCTGAAATTTTCAGTCCTTGAAATTCTGCCTGGAGAGAATAGATAACAACTGTAAGACTAAGCCTGGAGCGATCTTGAAAGGCTTTCATTCTATAAAAGTTTTGAATTTAGTTTTCTTTTGTTTACAGAGCTTTAACTTTACAAGAAGCCTTGAAACTATTTCTTTTTCTTTTTTTCTTTTTGCTGGTGGCAGTGTTTACTTCTTTTGCTGTGAAGTGGGTATCTGCTTGTTTTCAATTTTTGGTTTTCTTCAATTGGATTATGGCACAGAAAAGATTGAAGACTTTTATTCTCTTTTATGGGTTTTTCTTTTTTCTTTTCTTTTTTCATATTTTTGATAGTAGATTTACCTACTGTCTCCATTTTGCTTTCTTATTTTACTCTTGGCTTTTTTCCCACAGAATCTTCTTCCCTTTTTCCTCAGCCTTTTTGTTCTCTTTTTCTTTTATCCTTTTTCTTTTTTTAACCTTTGATCACCTTATGGTTACTCTGGATTACAATTGATTTTTATACCAAGTGGATTATAATATAGAAAAATTTGAAGATGAGTAAAAGAATAATACCATCGGCTCTGCAACAACAACACCTCCTCCTCACCAGCTCACCAGCAGGAGGACAAAAATCAATACAGACAATGTTACAACAGGAAAAAGAAAAGGGAGAGAAGGCAGTTACCTTAGAGATGATTATGCAAGGAATTCAGAATTTGCAAGTAAAAACAGATACTATTGAAAAGAGAACAGAAAACATGGAAAAAAGAATTGAGACAATAGAACAACGAACAGGAAACATTGAACAACAAACAGAGAACATGGAACAAAAAGCAGTTAAAACTGATGAAAAAATTGATAGTATTCAACAAGTGGGATGAAATATGAAGATAGATTACAAAAAAATTGAAGAAAAGGGTGACCAAAGAGAGAAGAAAATTGGGGAGATTGATAATAGACTGAGTGTGGTTGAAAAAGATAATATTGGAATACTGAATTGGGAGATGGAAAGGTCAGAATTTTTTCTAAGATTTCAAAACATAGAAGAAGAAAAAGGTGAAAACCTGACACAAATAATGATAGAAATCTTGACAAATGTCCTCGAGTTAACCCAAGAGAAGATGGCCGATGCTGTAGATGAAGCATTTCGAGTTTATGCAAGATATGCAGCGAGAAATGACCTGCCAAGGGAAGTTCATGTAAGGTTTACCAAGAAAGCAATTAGGATGCAAATACTTCAAAAAGCAAGAGATAGAAAACTGGAAGACAAAGGCAAGGAGATTGTAGTTTTGAAGCAAATACCAAGAAGAGTGAGAGAATCGAGAAGAGAATATCAATTTTTGACTAAAGTTCTACTCAGAAAAGTTAATTACAGATGGTTGATACCAGAAGGTTTAATGTTTATATGGCAAGGACAAAGATATAGAATAGATTCATTTGAAAAAGCAGAAGCATTTTCCGAAGAACATCTCAGAGGGAAGGCTGAGGAAACTGGACTTAAAGAATCGGTGACAGAACCACGAGCGGTGTCTTCAGCTTCAACTGGAAAAGAAGAAGGAGCAGTAGGCGGGATTGAAATAGTAGAAGGTGCTGTAGGTGGTGTGGATATTAGAGATCTACGAGAACCTATAGCCACCAGAGCAATAAATCCTATGAATAAAACATCAATATGGAAGAGAAGAAAATGATCTCAATTAACATAAATTGACTTAATTCAGCAAATAAAAGAAAGAAAATATTTCATAAACTAGGGAAATTAAAATTGGATATAATTTGTCTACAAGAAGTTCATATTCAAAAGCAACATGAATACTTATTAAGGCAACCAAAGCTGGGGAAAACGTTTACTTCATTGGCAACCTGTAAGAAAAGAGGAGTGATCCTTTATATTAAAGATACAATCCCAGTGGAACAAATTTATACAGATGACGATGGAAGAATTTTGATGGTGGAAATTATGGACAATAATAAGAAAATGCTCCTAATAGCACTCTATGCACCTAATGATAAGCAAGATGAATTCTACAGAAAATTACACAGGAAAATAATGGATTTGGATTACTTAAATATTTGTATGATGGGAGATTTTAATGGAATTGTAGATAAGAATATGGACTATAACTCACAAAATAACAACAAAGTCAAAAAGAAAGATACTCCCTAAATCCTTTTTTAAAATGATAGATGAGACAGGTTTAAAGGATGTTTGGAGTGAGAGAAATCCTACTAAAAAACAATATACTTTTTTATTCAAACAGACATTTATCTTATTCTAGAATTGATATGATATGGGTAGCGACTGAATCGGCCTATAACATACAGAAAATTGAGATTGAAACAAGTACTTGGGCAGACCATAACCCAATGATAATTAAATGGAAAGGACAAAGAAAAAGATCTAGGTGGACATTAAACAACACTATATTAAAAGAGAAAGACTTTGTACAGAAAAAGGAAAAGGAATTGGCCTTTTTCTTTAAGGAAAATAGAAAAGAGGAGACCTCAATGCAGAACCTCTGGGACACAATGAAGGCCTATACCAGAGGCCTATACCTGATAATCGACTATACAAGGAAGAGAAATATAAAGAAAAGACAAACACTTAAAGGACTTGACAATGAATATAAGGGTCTTGAAAAAGAACTACAGAACTCCCCACAAAAGAAGGACATTAAAGTAAGAATGGATACGATTAAACACAAAATTGGGTTAATAGAAAAAGAGGAATTAACCCCCAAAATTAGAGGTGCTAAACAGAATTACTTTGAAAATGCTAATAAACCAGGCAGATGTTTGGCATACAAACTGAGAGAAGAGAGAGACTCAAAGAAGATATTGCAGTTAATGGATGATCAAGGGCAAACTTGTTATGGGAGTGAAGAGAAGAAAAAAATTATACAAGATTACTACTGTAAACTCTATGACCATGAGAATACAGAAGAGGCAGGAGTGAAACAATACTTACAGGAACTCAACTTACCCCAGATACCTAAAGAAACTGTAATAATGCTAGAAGGCAAAATAACTATGATGGAGCTAACCAAAGCACTTAAAAAACAAAAGAACGGGAAGGCCCCAGGCCCGGATGGGCTACCAGCGGAATTTTATAAGACCCTGCAAGAACTTTGTTTTCATAAAAGAAATATGATTATATTGGGCATAGGAAATAATACCTTAACTCCACATTTAATTTTTTGGCATGCCCTAACAGTTTTGATTTGAGAAAGAAGGGCCCATTCATTTGAACACAAATGGACACTCTGATATAATCAAGAACTTAATGGTAGTGGAGGCACCTCGATTTCACAAATTTCTACTTAGTGCAATGAAATAAATAATAGGTTGGTCTTTGTTTGGGAAGATTTATTTTCAAGTCTCCACTCAGCCCAGAGCTCAGAGGATGATTGAGTCTATTTATCTTCCTCTATCCACTTTATCAGACACAATTGTTGATGAAGGGAAAGATTAAGGGAGACATACAATATATATCTATATTATCTATATCGGTTTTGGTATCTGTATTGGAATAGGTATTGGTATCTATATTTATAGCCTCAATTTTCTAAAGAGAGAAAAAAAGATATAAGTATGTATATAAAACTGGCATTGTCTGTTCTATTGTTCTATTATTTTTAAAGAATATGATATGCTTACTCATCCCTACAATAAAAGCCAGGCATACAATGTGGTATCTGCAAAGAATATTTGAACTCTGATGTTCTCATCATATATAATTCTCTTATGTTAAGTGGCACCATATGTAGCTTTCTGTTGATCATTTACTACAACAAGAGGGAAGAGCTGTAAACATCTGGATGAACACCAGGTTAATCTAGAAGGTTTTCAAAGAGTGAGTACTCACATTTTAGTTACTGCCTATTGGCAAAAAGTAACCTAATATAAGTGCCATGATTATAAAATATATATTCATATCACTTCAGTTAAGCCATATTGACATTGAAAATGTCTTTTAAAAGGGGGGAAATGTACAATTTTAGGGATTTAGAAAGGGTTTTAAGGAATACAGTGAATCCTTTGAGCCTTTTTAGTGTTCAACTGTAGGTAATTTATGTCTTGTGAATCAACTCAGACCTGCTGAATGTCCTCCTCAGGATCATAGGAGCAAGAATTCTGAGAAGATGGATCTCAAGAGCTCTCATACAAGAAACCAGGAACCCCTTTACTGTGAATTTGTACTCTACATAGAACAAATGAGCCACCAGGCAATGGGTAGAGTTTAGACCCTTGAAATGGCATAGTTCAACAATAGAATAGTATTTCAAACTCCCACATTGTCACAACCACAAGTTGGTTATACTTAAGCAATAGAACTTAAAAAGGAGAGTGCACTTTGTTAGGGTGTAACCAACAAGTTGGGTAGACAATATATTGCACAAGGCATGTTATGTATCTTTAAGAGAGGAGCTCTGCTAATTAGTAGATTACAGCCTTTAAATTGCAGCTGATGTTGTTGCTCTCTCTCTCTCTCTCTTGATTGCTGTATGATAACTGCTGCCTAACTGTTACTACTGTTGCTACTACTTACTGTGTGTAAGTTATTTGCTACTTGTATCCAAGTTATCTTGGTAGTATTGGACTGCTTTTTCTGTGTATGACTTTTTGGCTGTGTTTATGGATTTTGCTATATTCTTCAAAAAGTAAAGATTTATTTTGTTATTTTTACTATCCATTATTCAGTGTGGTTGCTTTATCTATCGCACGCTGCGTATACTTTACAGGGTTGCTCTGTTATAACTTCGACCTGGGGTTCATTGCTAGTGCTTAATCGCACCAGTTCCCAACATTGGTTATGGGCCCAGACGCCCTGCCTTAACCATAATTATTTTTTTAAGCACCACTTTTTGGATAGTTTATTTTTGTGAATATGGCACAAGAACAGTCTGCTGCAATCTCCATGATTACCCAGTTTGATGGAACCAACTATGTTTCCTGGTCCTTGAAGTGTTCCCTACTTCTGCGTAGAGAAGGACTGTGGTCTGTGGTTCAGAACCCACCAGATGTTACAGATTGGGATCCTGCTGATAATGAGGATGCGAAGAAGATTGCGCAGTTTAACAGGGACAATGAGAGAGCTCTCTGCATTATTGGACTAACACTGAATGACCAGCAACTGGTCCATATTCGTGGCGAAGAGTCTGCTGCTAGGTGTTGGAACACATTGCGGAGAATTTATGTTCGGGACAGTGTGGGTGCTCATATTCATCTCACACGGAAACTGTTTAGAGCCCGTTTGCAAAAAGGTGGTGATATGTTGGCTCATTTAGACTTCATGAAGAAAACTTTGCAGGATTTGCAAGAAAAAGAGTTATTTTTTTCTGAGCTTCACCAGGTGTATATTATTCTATCGTCGCTTGATGAAAGCTACGACTCTTTTGTTTCCTCATTGGAAGTTCGTTCACGAGATGAACTGACATTATCTGAGGTTACCGGGAGATTGCTTGAAGAGTCCAGACGAAGAGAGGATAGAGTTCAGTTCAGAGACAATCAATCACAAGAAGAAACACAGTTTTCAACTGTAAATTTTGTTAAGAAATGTTATTCTTGTGGTGGTAAGGGGCATATTGCTAAGAACTGTAAAAATAGCAAGAAAAGGAGTGTTGCTAATAGTAAAAGAAAAAGCAACAGTGTTACTGTAACTGTAGCTAAGGTAGATAAGCCTGTAAACCATAGTTTCTGGGTGGTTGACAGTGGCGCATCCCATTCTATAACCAAGGTTAAAGAAAGGTTTGTTACTATGAAGGCTAGCAAACAGCACATTTCCTTAGCAAATGGTTGGAAAATTAAGGCTTCAGGTGAAGGTACAGCTTATTGTCCATGTATTAATGAAAAATTGGAAATGTTATATGTACCTAAAATGAAATTTAACCTATTATCTGTAAAAGACCTTGTGAAATGTGGGTTTACAGTAACATTTAAGAATGATAGATGCATTATCGAAAAGGAAGGTAATAGTGTTATTGCCAATTTGGAGAATAATTTATTTATTCTACATGAGAACTCTTTAAATATTGCGAGTTCTGAACCTGGTTATAAGAATAAACAGCCCCATGATAACTGTATACATCTACTTCATAGACGTTTAGGCCATGTAAATTTTAAAATGGTACGTCAAACTGTTATTCTATCTAAGGGAATCAATTTGAAACCTTGTTCAAAATATCTTAACTGTAATGCCTGTAACCAGGCTAAAAGTAAGGTTACCCCTGCAAACCGGTTTAAAGGATTCAAGACATCTAAACCACTGGAAGTAGTGTTTGCAGACCTAATTGGCCCTAAGAAACCTAGCTTAGGAGGTGCCTGCTATATACTCAGCATTATGGACCATTATTCTAGGTATGGTTTCTGTTATGTAATGAAATCAAAGGCAGAAACTTTCAAACATTTTACTAAATGGTTAAAGTTTGTTGAACGTAAGATGGATAAAAAAGTACTTTGCCTAGTCACTGATAATGGGTCTGAATTCACTAATCATAGGTTTACATCAATG
This sequence comes from Natrix helvetica, assembly GCF_964273705.1. Classification (NCBI taxonomy): domain Eukaryota; kingdom Metazoa; phylum Chordata; class Lepidosauria; order Squamata; family Natricidae; genus Natrix; species Natrix helvetica. Next base: position 36,216,680 of record NC_138550.1, on the reverse strand, counting down.
TTGGAGAATGCTGGTATAGAACATAGGCGTTCTGCCCCCTACAGGCCAGAACATAATTCATTTATTGAAAGACGTGGTCAATCATTGCAGGCAATGACCAGAACTATGCTGGTTGATTCTGGTTTGTCAGAAAGGCTTTGGGGTGAGGCTATAATGTGTGCAAACCATATTCTGAACATAGTAGTTAATTCAACTACTGGTAAGATTCCTTATACTCTTTGGCATGGTAGGAAGCCTGATTTGAGTTATTTACACACATTTGGTGTCCCTGCTTGGGTGCATATTCCCTCACAGACTAGACGGAAGGATCAAAGCAGAGCTAGGAAGATGGTTTTTGTTGGGTACAATTCCAATCATAGATTGTTTAGGTTCTGGGAACCTGGAACTCGGAGAATTATGCACAGTGCTAGTGCTAAATTTTCAGAACATGTTGGTTGGGAGAAGCTAGAACAAGAGTTTAACAAGATTTGTGATGATGTAGATGTTGATCGTTTGGTTAATCATGATACACCAAATGAGCAGTTAGAGAATCAGGATGGTCCATCTATTACTCTGAAAGGGGAGGAAGATGTAGATGTAGAATCTACTCGTGAGGTGGAACAGGATGATCCTGCAAGTCCTGTATTGCCTAGGAGGTCTACTAGGGACAGGCATCCACCCGACAGATACCAAGCCAGTGCAGTATTGCAAGTTAGCATAGAACCTTCTAGTTTTGCAGAGTTAAGGCTGTATCCTGAAAAGGAAAAGAAATTGTGGAAGGCAGCTATGGAGAAGGAGTTGAAATCCTTACAGGAATTGAAGGTTTATGAAGAAGCTAGGCTCCCTTCAGGGGAGAGTGCAATTGGATGTAGATGGGTGTTTAAAATTAAAAACGATGCTGCTGGCAATGCTATTTATAAGGCTCGTTTAGTTGCTCAAGGGTTTTCCCAAACTGAGAGGGATTACGATGAGGTTTTTGCTCCGAGCTTGAAAGCCTCTACGTTGAGGGCAGCATTGGTGTGGGCTGCTAAGTATCGGTGTAATGTTACCCATATTGATGTTGAAACAGCGTATCTGCATGCTCCATTGCAGCATACCATTTATATGAAGATGCCACCAGGTGTGGATTCTAATGGCCAGACTGGTTGTTGGAGACTTAAAAAGAGCCTTTATGGTTTAAAACAGTCCGGTTTTGAGTGGAACAGATGCATAGTAAATGAACTAAAAGCTATGGGATTTATTCCAGGTTTGGCTGATCCTTGTTTATTTAGACGGGTGAAAAATGGTTTGATCTCGTTGTTGCTTTTGTTCACGGACGATATAGCTATTATTACTAGGTCTGAGCAGGAAGCTATTGACATTGTTTCACAATTAGAGAGTAAATTTAGAATCCGGAATTTGGGTGAAATTAAGCATTATCTGGGCTTAGATGTGGTTAGAACCAGTAAAGGTTTTAAGCTGTCGCAGGCTGGTAAAATTAATCATTTGCTTAAGAAATATAGCATGGAGCTATGTAAGACTGCAAAGACACCAATGGCATTGGAGTTTAAACCTGAGGTTACTGAGGGTACTGGTTTTGATAAGGGAATCTATCAATCTTTGATAGGTAGCCTAATGTACCTAAGTAATTGGTCTAGACCAGATATATCATTTAGTGTGAACCAACTGGCTAGATTCAATGATAATCCTTCAGAGAGGCATTGGCAAGCAGCAAAGCGTGTGCTGCGTTATTTAAAGAAAACTATCCACTATGCGTTGTATTTAGAGCCGAATAGGGATTTAGTTTTGATTGTTTATGCTGATGCGAATTTTGCAGCTGCTATAGATAATAGGAAGTCAACTTCCGGCATAGCCTTTATGCTAGGTGGTGTACTGATTGGATGGAAGTCGATACGACAGAAACACATAAGCTTATCCACAATGGAAGCTGAGTTTTCATGTTTGTCGTTGACATGTACTGAGCTGATATATTGTAAGCAGTTGCTTATAGATATGGGATTAAGTATCAATGAACCTTTTACTGTTTATGAAGATAATCAGGCAGCAATAAAAATGGCGACTAGTTTAGCTATTAAGACGAGATCGAAGTATACTGATTTGAGGTATCTTAATGTTCGACAAAGTATTAAGGATGGCCTGATAAAGTTGGAATATTGTTCAACTGAAGACAATTTAGCAGACAACTTCACTAAGGCACAAAGTTCAGTGAAACATACCTCATCATGTGAAGGTTATCATCTTAGATTGTGAGTGGATATATTGATCTACCCAAAGGGGAGAATGTTAGGGTGTAACCAACAAGTTGGAAGGACAATATATTGCACAAGGCATGTTATGTATCTTTAAGAGAGGAGCTCTGCTAATTAGTAGATTACAGCCTTTAAATTGCAGCTGATGTTGTTGCTCTCTCTCTCTCTCTCTTGATTGCTGTATGATAACTGCTGCCTAACTGTTACTACTGTTGCTACTACTTACTGTGTGTAAGTTATTTGCTACTTGTATCCAAGTTATCTTGGTAGTATTGGACTGCTTTTTCTGTGTATGACTTTTTGGCTGTGTTTATGGATTTTGCTATATTCTTCAAAAAGTAAAGATTTATTTTGTTATTTTTACTATCCATTATTCAGTGTGGTTGCTTTATCTATCGCACGCTGCGTATACTTTACAGGGTTGCTCTGTTATAACCTCGACCTGGGGTTCATTGCTAGTGCTTAATCGCACCAGTTCCCAACACACTTTGAAATTGCTGGATAATTGTTTATCAAGAGGTTCTACTGGAGCAAGATATTTTTCTTATATTTTTAGTGCAATAAATGCTACAGGCATCTGTGTTATTATCAAAAAGATCTTATGAACCTTTAGTTTTTAACATTATTATGATCCTTATTCTGCTTTGTCTTTTTCAGTTATATCTTTCCCCAAACATACATGCATAGACACATATCTATTTATTTATTTATCTATCTGTTGCTACAAGATGCACAAGAACCATCCAGACAGAGTCATTGGGAATCAGGTGGCATATAAATTCAATAAATAAATAATGCTCATATGCCATTTCCCTCTTTTAACCTCCTCTGCCCAAGAATGCCTAGTTTGGTCTACTAGTTAAGACACCAGGCTAAAAATCTCGAGACTGAGTTCTAGTCCACCTTAGGCATGAAAGCTAGCTGGTAGACCTTGGGCCAGCTATTTTGTCTCAGCCCAACTCATTTCAGAGGGTTATTGTGGGGGGAAATAGAAGGAGGAAGTTGTGTTGGAGATGTTTAGAGTCCCAAATTATTTGTAAAAATAATAAAAGTGGGATACAAATAAATAAATAAATTGAAAGAGCTAATAAAGTTAAATCATACAGTTAAAACAAAGGAATTTCCAATATACATTAAGTGATAAACAGTACTTGAGTTTAGTCAAGCAAATGAAGACAATCTTACTCTCTGTCCATTTTCAAGATGGAATTATATATTAGTCATAAAATCCTTCCATTAAAGTCACATGTTGGACAAAACATTGGTGCTCTATGTGGGACTTATTATTATTTAAAGCAGAGATTGGGCAAATGGAAAAAAAATAGCTGATCATCTTTCATACTACCATCTGTATTGTTTTTTATGAGCCAGAGAATGAATCATACCATCATACATTATATCCTGAACAACTGATTTAAACAATTTATATATCTACTATCTCATAGAAGTGACTCTAGATGGTAAACAGAGGATTAAAGTGAAAACAGCAATACAGTTTGCAAAAATAATCTCCTAAACACACAGAGAGAGGGGGGGAGGGGGAGGGAGGAAGGGGGGAGGGAGGGAGGGAGGGAGGGAGAGAGAGAGAGACAGAGAGAGAGAGAGAGAGAGAGAGAGAGAGAGAGTCTTTGGATCCAAGGAACCTTAAACCCATAGTCATGCCAGCCACATGACCATGGAGATGTCTTCTGACAGCGCTGGCTTGTTGGCTTAGAAATGGAAATGAGCACCGCTCCTAGAACCAGAAATAACTAGCACACATGTGTGGGGGAACCTTTACCTTAAAAGGATTCCATGATAAATGACATCAACAGATGGAAGTTCTAGCTCCATCTTAAGGTCATCCACAAATACAAGCAATGTCATCTCAAGGCTATAAGTAACTCTGAATTCTGTTTGAAAATGGTCAAGATAATCTGCTTCATTCAGGACTCTCTGGAGCTACACGCCAAACCCTTCTGTGAAAATTGTCCAATTCTGTTAGGTCCACTACTGGCTTCTGAGAAAAAGACAGATCACCTCTTTCAAAGCATTTGGCATCATTCCCTCCAATAATAATAATAATAATAATAATAATAATAATAATAATAATAATAATAATAATAATAATAATAATAATAATAATAATAATAATAATAATAATAATAACAACAACAACAACAACAACAACAACAACAACAACAATAACAACAACAACAACAACAACAACAACAACAAATATTCCCATATTTTCTCAAACAACTTTATAGGACCTATACAATTGTATACGACCTATACAATTTGGAGTGAATCCAAACAACTTTATGTGGAAACTTCATGATAAATTGTGTGCTTTTAAGGGTTCAAGTTCCTGTACCTGATTGTCTGTATGAAAAATACTTTCTCAAATGACAAGATATATTGACAGGATGCATTTCATATATCATACATCATTTATCATTCAAGATTATTTTACATTTCATGCATTACCTGGACAATTTACAGGGTCACTCCATGGAATTTCTCTTCTAAAAGGTACAGCGGATAGAGGATAAACAGAAAGTTGCCATCGGGTAAAATAGGTTATCTGAAATTGAAAAATGCTCTGTATTAGGAATATTTAAGTGACAGGGTCATAACTTTTAAAAAATATTCTTTTTTTACAATGGCACATATTCAGTGCATGCTAGAGCTCTCCTGTGCATCATTGCTAGACCTGACAGAAATGTATTGATTTTCCTTTAACAATGTGCATTTATATACTCATAGATAAACACCGTAATCCACAGAGCAATGTAAGACCGCCACTTGCTCTATACTAATAAAAGCTTTAAAAATACTTCTGTGATTTCCTCCATGAGTTATAACAAGTAACTGAATTGCACAATTTTGGTATCCTCAGGAATGAAAGTTAGACTGCAACAATGGTAAATTAATCCTTGTATCAAGCCTATGATATGATTAAAACAGAAGTTTTCATGGAACTTGCAGAGATATGATTGCAGCTTAGTTTAATGTTAAATGGCCAGCTCAAAGTAAACAAGCCCACCCTTTAAAATTAGTGTATAGATATTTTGAGTGAATCTTAACATTTTTCCAGATATTTAAAATTATGAAACCACAAGATTTTAGTACAGTTGTATATGCTAGCACAATTAATTCCAAACACTAGAGAATAATACCTGCTGTCATTTTTTTCCAAAGCTAATTCTATCCATTGGGTAGCCCCAGACATTTAAATTGAAGTTTTGCTACTATTGTTTCCATTTATAGCAATTTTATGGTTACACAGAAGGTGCAAATTCATGCACATTGACTGAATTTGGATTTAACAGACATTTGGATTTAATGAACCATTCCTTCCACCCAAATGATCCCTTAAATTGAAGTTTTACTGTACTTAAAATATACATTTTATTGGTTTAATAATCACATTAGAATGGTGGAATGGAGGAAAACAGGAAAAAAAACTTGAATAGATCAAGATGCAAGTCCAAATTTAATTTTTTATTTAAAAAATACAAATGTCTGTTAAATACAAATATATACAAATTGCATTAATTTATCTAATGTTGTAAACACATAGTTTATGATGCTGTCATTTATTGCAAATGCTGTCATTTGCAATAAAACCCCAATTCAATGAATTTTTCAGTGTCAGGTAGCTAACAAAGGAAATGGAATTCATTATGTTTCAGGTTATATAAAACTTGGAGAATAACAATGGACAATAATGCTATAGGTTTTTTTTTTTACTTCTTCAAATGCATTTGCCTTCACAAAAAGTTTCTAAAGTTAAACAATGAAATAAACAATGGTTACAAAATAAAAAATGTCCCAGATATTCAAAGCACTGTCAAAAGTATTATTTACGAGGGGAGGAGCCAAAGTCACAACGAGACGACGTGCGATCTCAATGGTCTGAGATCACAGTCGATACTTTTGTCACTGGGTGGTCCAAACGGACCTAAACCGTCCCGCAGAGACAGTGAACAGGAAGAATATGTCTTGCTGATCTCAGGGACATTGCAAAGTCCCTGATTGATCCAAGAAAAGTTCTTCAAGCTGGTGACAAAAAATCCAGCCTTTTGGCTGATGAAGTCAGGGTGGCTCCAAAATGGAAGGATATGGAAAGAGAAAGTGTTTCCAGCTGGTGAGGAATTTTTACTGTTTTAAAAGTGCCTATAAAAAAACTTAAAATTAATTTAAATTGGAGAACAGAAGAAATAAGCAGCAGAATTAAATTTGGAATGGTTTTGGACAGTGGGTTATCTTACTTTTAAATGCTATCTTTACGGATGGAATTTATGCAAGCCTTTTAAAATGAATGGATTAAGTTTCCTTCTATCTTTTTTTCTTTTACTATTCTTTGTAATCTATGGACTAAAATTATCTTTCATTACTGTGGGTGTTTTTCTAACTCATTTAAGAATCGGAGTTTTTTTAAACTTGAAATACAAAAAAGATACAAAAGAAACAAAGAAAATTAACATTGCAACAATAACACTGCTACTCGGAGGCTGGAGATTTATGTATTGGAAACAAAACACTTTTATTTTTTTCACTGATTATCCTGGCTTGACACTTCAAGGTCTCACAGCTTGTTTATAGAGAGTGATAAGAAGAAAAGCACACAGATCTTCCTTTGAGGTACATTTTTAACCAGAGAAAGGTGAAATGTTATTGTGAATCTATGCTTAGTTCTGTTAAAACCTTCTAAGCTAGAGCAGCAGTGTTTGTTAGCTGGAGATAATGGCACAATTTCAACAGCAGAAAGAAGTTTTAAGTCTGCAAAAGATATTCTTAGAAATACAGAAATTATCAGATACACATGAGAGGATAGAGAAGAAGTTGGAAGACTTAGTGCACCTAACAGCAAAATATGATGAAGAAATTGAAGATGTTAATTAAATGGAAAAAGTGGTGGTTAAAATCCTAAAAATTGAAGAGAAAAATGAATATAAAGAAATTAAAATTGCTGATATTTATAGTGATTGGTTTGTCTCTGAAAAGGGAAAGAGTGGAATACTGAAAAAGGAATTAAATGGAGGGGAAATCTACCCCAGATGGCAAGATACAAAAGAAGAGAAAACAAAAGAATTTATGGATTTAAACAGAGAAACTTTATTAGCAATGTCATTGATAACACTACCGACAATTAAAGATAAGCTGATTAAGGAAACGGAAGAAGGGCATCAAAATTACATGAGAGATTTTATAAGCAAAGAGTTGCTTAGAGGAGTCCATACAAAGTTGATTAAGGAGATGATTAGAGGACTGACACCACACATTGCAGAAGATATGAGACTGTTTTGCTACTGGAAAGATACAGGTTGATAGATGGAAGAATATAATTTAAAACTAGTTAAACCTAGTGAAATTTAGTGAAAATAGATATAGTTAAATAAATAATTGATAGTGATAATAATGTATACAATGTCTAGTGTTATGATAAGTAATAACTGGATATGAATCTTGAATGGTACCCATGAAAGGAAGATTAGAAACTCTTTTGGATTATATATAAAGGTTAATTTAAAAAGAATTAAGTTAGATTCAGCTAAGTCTTGATTATTAGGAGGAAAAATGATATGATACAGGATATAGTCAAATAAAGGAGGGATAATGATAACAATGTATATATATGTATGGGTACAACATAAGGAAATGAGATGTAAATTGTAAACAGTGATTTGGAAAGAAGGATTAGAAAACTTTGTTATTAAATATTATGGATGTTTAGCTAGAATAGGACATAAGGATTTAGTGTTATTGGAGGATTTTAGAAATAGTAAATAAAATGCCAGTATGTGGTTATGTATTAAATCTTGGTATAGTTTATGATGAAGGACGTTTAAACAATTATAGTCAAATGAAAATGGAGGTATGATGATGGTAACATGTATAAATATCTGAGTTAAAATATTTGAGTTAATATGAATTATGTTTGTTGACTATGGAAGAGATGCACATAAGCCTTTTTGTAACCAACTGATACACTTTCTACAGTATGTAAAGAAGGATGTGTTATGTTTGTTTTGAAAAGAAAAAAAACTTTTATTAAAAAAAGTATTATTTACATAAAAAATCTAGCTGCCCTATACAGCAAAAGCAGATTGCAGCCTTCAAACCCTGTGAAGGTAAATTCATGGCACTCTGTAAAAGAACATCTTTTTTGAATTAAGTTTAACTTTTTGTGACCTCTACACATTTTTGACTAAAGTATAGAAATGGATTTTCATTGCCATCTTCCAGGATGATTTTTCAAATTTTAAACCTACATAACTTACATCCCTCCTATTTCTTGGTTGTCTCGATCCATATACTAAGCTGTCTGACCTGCAAAGCAAAACCATTAATCAAGTTCAACATTCCTTCCCCCTTTTGTCTCTTTGGGATCCTGCTTTATTAGTCCTTGTCTTCTTCTTTGTCCACCATTTTCTCAGGTAGATATAGCTGGGTTAGCAATAATTCTAGCTCAGGGCAGATACCTTTATAAAAATTGAGAATTAATTCCTTCCTTCCTTCCCACTCTCCCTCTCTCCCTTCCAAGTAAGTTGTGACTATGCAAAGTATCATGAATGTTGTCTCATTGAACCTCTTGTTTTATTTCCCATAATGGGAAACATTAATGATACATATTTAAACCGCTCCTTCCTTTGCTTAGCTTCTAGTTTCAGTCTTGCTCTGAACTTCACGTTTTGTTGCTTCGAGAAAAAGCCTTGCAGTGTTTTTCATTTCTATTTCTATTTTTTCTGGTTTCTTCATATCTAGTTACGTGTTGTACTAAAAAGAATCACCTTTTGAAATTCTACTCCCCTCACCTTTTTTTGAACTTGCCCTCCAATCTCCTCTGATTCAATGAATTTCCCATTGATTGTGTTTTACCTATTGTAACCCTCTTTCCCCCAACCTCACTCCCTCTTTGGCCTTTCTACTTTCCTTTCAGTCTGTCTAAGGCAGCGATGGCGAACCTTTTTTTGGCTCGCGTGCCACAAGTGGGGGGAGCGCAGGGGGGTCGTGTGCAGGTGTGCAACACCCATAATGCAATGCGTAACACACACACCCAGTGCTCATGCGCGCACTGCAGGTGCTCCCCCCCATTTTTGCATGCTTTTTTCGCCCTCCCCAGGCTCCAGAGGCTTTATAGGAGCCTAGGGAGGGAGAAAAGAGCTTCCCCCGCCCCCCCGGAGGCTTCAAGGACCATCTGGAGGCTTCCCTGACGCCTTCGGAGTGCTCAAAACGATCCTCCGAGCAAACTGGAAGTCTCTTCCGGTTTGCTCGGAGGGTCGTTTTAAGCATTCCGAAGGCTTCAGGGAAGCCTCCAGATGGTCCCTGAAGCCTTCGGAGTGCTCAAAACGACCCTCCGAGCAAACTGGAAGTCACTCGCGTGCCCTGACAAATGGCTCCGCGTGCCACCTGTGACATGCGTGCCATAGGTTCGCCATCACTGGTCTAAGGCATTGGTGCTACATTATTTTGTATACTTGTCACTTAGTATTATAAGGATGTTTTAGATTAAGAACAGGCTGTTAGTGTGTATTTAATTAGCATCACTCTTTAATAATTTGTGGTTGATTTATTATTAATGATTAATTACTTTCTGAATGAATAAGTCTGTCCACCCTCCGCAGAACTGGCACTGCGGGAGGGCTACAATTTGGAATACCAGGAACATGCAAAGGATTAACATACCATCAATGCCTTATAATAGTGGAAATATTTAGCATCATTTTTACAATGGGTGAGCTGATGTTTTTTTGTAAATTGCCGCTAAGTGTACTTTTATCTGAATTCCAGATAAAGTTATGAAAATAGGCTCTTTTCAAGCCTTTCTTGAATTAGAAGACTTCTGAAAGAATAGTCAAATAACATTGGGTCATCAAATTTCTTTGTGTTGCATATAGAATAGATTGCAGTGTTAAGTAAGCCTTAAAAGCTTAATTTTATCTGCCTTACTCTAAATGCATTTCACTGACATGATTTGGAGAGTAAATTTTCTCTTACTATTTTTCTTTGTTATTTTTCTCCTTTTAGAACAAGGGATCACCTTTGTTACGCCAAAGGCTTCCTTCCGAAAAAGAAGACAAGCTAGGTCCAAAACTGCAGGTAATTATATTTGAATAAATAAATACAGTTAAGGTTACTCATAATATCCTTTTATAACATCCTTTTCATTCACAAGAAATATTGCAACTTGGTGGTATCATTTGAGGGGCCATAGAGTCCTTTGAAATCATTATGCAAAGCTATTACAGGTTGGGGAAGCATCTAGCAAGAATTTTTTATATGGTATTTTTGTACAGGGGATATAAATGACCTTGAGAATGAGAGTTTGCACACTTATGTAAACATATAATTGCTGTTGAAAAGCAACTGAAAAATTGAGTAATATATAATTCAAAGAAACATTGTATTTAATATGGTTTGAATATTGGAATGAGAAACTGAAGCAAGAACTGCATTAAGTTTCAGATGAAATTTTACCCCCATAAAAAGCAAAAGGCGGATTACATTCTCGTAATTCATAAACATCTACACTTTGAAAGAAATAAAATACAATAACTTTAAAAATGGCATACATATTTGGAAGAATACCACATTTACTACAGAAATTGGCACATGAACTAATAGATAGTTTTTGGTAACCCTGTGAAAGAAATTTGCCAGAATATGAATTAGAATTCTCAGTTGAGTTATTACTGAGAAGAAATACACAAAATGCCTTACACACAAAAATAGCACTTTGTAAACAGAATTAGGAATCAAGTTGTGTAACCAGAATCAGATGAAATTTTTACCATGATTATTTATCCTGCCTTGTTGATATTTATGGGTCAATTGAGCATCAAGTGGGGATGAGCAATTTTTTTGATAACAATCACCATCTTGATTTCTGATTAAAGAACACCACTTTATTGAACCTCTGCCTATATTTTCATTGCACTTTCTGCTTCAATTCACTCTTTCAATAACAGTTTTGAAAGCTTCTCTTGTCTATATCAACCTGGCTAAGTGAGAGGTGTTTCAGTATAGTCCTTGTCCTTTTCTTACTATCTCTGTCATTAATTGGAAGATCTAGATCAAATATAACAAGTTAACACAAGCAAATCAAAGGAACAGACAATTCCCATTCAAAAACCTCCTTCACTACACTTTTCATTTTCAAAGAATTTACAGCATTTGTTGCCCTGAGTGCTTTTAAAATAGACTTCAGTGTTGCTTTCAATTTTAGCTTCTGAAACCTGATGGGAGAAAACTTTGAATCCTGAAGCTAACAATGGAAGCCACCCAGAGCAATGTTCACTCTAATTTCAGACGTGTTATGTTAAAAAAAAAGCTCAAAATAAACTGGCGCACCACAATATATCAGTATTAGAAGTACAAGTAATAACAATATGTTAAAATGTCTATATATATTCCATATTTATAGGACCTATAAAATATACTAGTGTGTCAGATACAGGTTTAAACATTTTGCCTTCGAGTCATTTTTGGCTCCAGGCAATTGCCCCTGTAGGTTTTTATCTTGCCATTACCTTCTTCCTGAGGCTGAGAGGGAATAACTGGCTCAAGGTCACCTGAGGTGGGCCATAAGCTCATGGTCTCCAGATTTCTAGCCTGGTGCCTTGCCTACAACTGTACAACTTAACAACTATAACATTGTTCATTTCCTTTTTGCTCCCCCCCCCAAAAAAAAATTAGTAATTAGAGGAACATTTAGAAAGAAACGGTTTATATAAAAAGCATTAAGACAGTCCCTCTCATTTCCCTTCCCACCTCCATTCTTTCCTTCTTTTCTGGATATATGAAAGCCAGCTATGAAAGGCAGCAAGGGGTCCTTGGGCCATCACTCTTGCTCAGTCCAACCCACCTCACAGGGTTGTTGTTGTGGGGGGAAAGGAGGAGGAATGCGTGTTGAATATGTTTGTCACCTTGAATCATTTATAAAAATAATAACAAAGGTGAGATATAAATACATGTTCAGAATTTATTTAAACATTATTAATTAAAATGTAATTTTTATAAAGCTAATAATGATCATAGCTGTTGTATGGCCTGAAACTCAACTGGTATTAATTAAACTTTTGGGGGGAGGAAAGACAGAAGTGCTCCTTTGTGCGCAGTAGTGTAAAATCTCCATTCCCTCCCCACTCCAGAGGAAGGTTAATGCAAAATCCTCATTTCCTTCCAGATCAGCTGGGACTCGGGAGGCAGAGAATAGATGGGTGCGGGGCCAGTCAGAGGTGGTATTTACCGATTCTCCTAACTACTCAAAATTTCCACTACGGTTCTCCAGAACTGGTCAAAACCCACTGAATACCACCTCTGGCTCAGTTCCATCTGCAAGAAATGAAACTAGGAAAGAATCACCTGTCTGCTGTTCCAGACAAAAGGTACCTCCACCGAAGCCTGCCAAGTGACCTTATTTCTGCAGTTAAAACCAAGGTAATCAGTTTCTGCAGGACTCCTTGTGAGTTGCAATTTGTCATTCTACAGTTTTTATGGCGTCCACATTTATTATTATTTTGTGGTAACAATTGGGTGGGTGTTCAACTTTTGTGTGCTGTGTGTGTGGGTTTCATGAGTAGCGGGCATACACATGCATGTGCGCAAGCACATACACACAGCTCAGGTGGAACTTACACCCAAATTCATTTTGGAATTCACTAGTGCTGAAAGCAACTAAATAAATAAAGGCATTCTTCTCCAATAGATTTTAGAATGTTTGGATTTTATGTATTTCAGTCTCATATTTTAGGTAAGTGTCTCATTTTAATCAATTCAGTACGACCTTCAAGATGCTACAAAATGCCTCTGTCTAACAACATCCAATCTTATCAAATGTGAAGCTGATTTCTTGAAATCTGAACATTCATTCTAACAGGCAGTGAAATTCTGTTCAGTCAATGCTGGGCAGTTGCCATGGAAAAACATTGAAAGACTGCAGCTGTATTTTTTAAGAATAGACTCTCATCTTACTTTTGAATTCAAAGGGGGAAAACCACTCCACTTCTGAAAATTAAAGAGATCAAGAATTGTTTTTGCCCTATTCATATATTTAAGTGTAAGCGCATTGAATTAAATGGAATATTGGTTCAGTATAAAAAGTCCACTTGTATAGTTTGGCATCTTATTTTGTTTTAATGCTATAGAGGCTTCACTTCAAATGAATTGTGTTACATAAGATCAATTTCTAATTTTGAATTTTATTCACTTTGTCTTGGTTCTGGGCAAAATTCCAGCTTTTATGAGGTACCTTCCAAGTTAAGAGGAATTATGTTATATAAGATTATTTGGCATGCATTCTTATTGAATTTGAGCTCCTGATACAAATAATACTTGAGCCATAACCCACACATATTAAAGGTAAATTATTTATATGCTTTCTTGGGGAAGAGTATAGGGATGTGAGAGTTTTAATGGTTTATTTTGTTCTAGTCAAATTCAATACCTGTGACTTCATGAACATATCTCAGTTACTTCTTTGAGAGTAATATGTAGTTAAGTCAATGTATACTGAAGTAATATGAAGTCGAAGTATAAAGAAGGTATTTAAATTTCTTAAAATAGTGATTACCATGATAGGATTTCATGGCACACACATACAGTATGACACACATTTTGCCTAGTTATGGAGTAGAGAGGAAAAACTATCAATTTCCTGGACCACCATTCAGCCAGAAGGAAAAAAAAAATAACACCACAATTTTTAAAAATAAAGAGATTGTGAAAAGCAACATATGGTTGCTGGTGAAGCTAGAAGAGACTAAAGAAAAAGAATTATGCCCAGTCAACCATTATCAATGACTTCTTGGGCTGAAGAAAGATAAAATCATGTTATGCTTACATAATCTAGGCTACAATTACAATTAAACAATTCTTAAAAGAAGATATATTTGCATTTGCAAGTTGAAATTTTGAAAATTAATACATTAAACAGAAACACAAGCATGTTTGTTTTTCAAGAAAATAGATTAAAAAATAAATACTTAAATTCTTTAAATGCTGTTTTTGTTTGCTTGTTTTTTTAAACATACAGTACCTTAATGCAGAAATGACACACATGGGAATGAATAAATGGGAAATTAATACAAATGGGGAAAAGACTGGTTCTTATATCAGGATACTTCCATAAACTTGATCGTATCAATTTCTGGCACTATTACCAGCATAAAAATACTCTTAAAATTATTATACTTGGGTACTTTGAGTTTTTATAACATCTTGAGACTGCCAAGTCTTTAAAGATAAATGTTTTTCAAATAGGTTCAGGTTCTGTAAGGAAGCTATTCAATAAGAGAAGAAAAGCATTATTAAAACTAGACTGCATGTCTTGTTAGCAACAGAACAGATCTACAGTCATAACAAAGCAAAGATATAATCAAGGACAGGGATTTGCAAGGGGGCAGAGGGTCAAAAAAAATCACATAGAACCTTTTTTTTAAAAAAATATCCACTTCTCCTTAAAAAAGGATCAGTGGTGTAATTGTGCAGCCACTATCTTGAGTTTATTTTTAACCTCTGTGGATACCTCTATACCTCAATTAACCTGCGCTGATCAAATAACGATCACGGAGGTGTTTATCAGTCTCATAGGGTTCACTTAGTGTGAAAAGCAATTGCTTGTTTAACCATAACTTGCTAAAGAAACATGGTTGCAAACAATGTCCTATAAGCTATGTAACAGCTTGATGTAATTGGTAAACCCAGCCTGCTTATGCTGCTCAAATGCTAACTAGAGAAGTATTGGGGTGCTTGGGGGAAAAAGACGACTTAAAGGGGCAAGCAAGACCCACATCTGGGCTACCACAGTTGTCATATTAATCCTGCTGCATTTTCAAAAAAGCTTTCAAGTTATATTTTTCTTTGTTCTTTAATTAACTAATTAATCCTGGATAGTTTGTCTTGGTTCCCTGGTTGTTGTTTTCACATAAACAGTAAGGAACTGTATAAAGTAGAGAATCCTGATCATTATGAGAAAGGGAAAGTTGTCTCTACACAAGATTGATGTATACAAATCTAACAAACAAAAACCCCAACAATGTTTTTTCAAAGGCAACTAGATTTTGTTTTTCTTTTCTTTGTTGTTAATACAGTCATTTTTGAAGACCTTTTGCTTCACATCCAAAAGCCTCTTCATCTCTGACTGGATGGTGGGGAATGGAAGGGTTTATATCAGAGGTGGTATTCAGCAGGTTCTGGCCAGTTCTGGAGAACCGGTAGCGGAAATTTTGAGTAGTTCAGAGAACTGGTAAATACTACCTCTGACGGCCCCACACCCATCTATTCTCTGCCTCCCGAGTCCCAGCTGATCTGGAAGGAAATGGGGATTTTGCAGTAACCTTCCCCTGGAGTGGGGAGGGAATGGCGATTTTACAGCATCCTTCCCCTGCCACGCCCACCAAGCTACGCCCACAGAATCAGTAGTAAACATTTTTGAATCCCACCACTGATTTATATTCGTTGCAGGCAGCTGATTATTTGCTTTTAGAAATCATTTACAAAGGAGGTTTATCTGCATCATCAGGTCACCTGAGTAGTGCAATGGGTTGGGGGCGGGAGGGTGGAGTCTCCTTGGACTTCTGAAAGGACTGTGTTGTAGACTGGAGATAGATGTTATCCCTCCCCCTCTGTTGAGAGAGGGTTGTTCAGTTTTGATATAGATGGCCTCCTGCTTCATTTCAGTTTAGATTTTTGCTGTTAATACAGTCAATTTTCTCATCGCCACATAACTCCAGCCGGTTCAGTCTAGACAAAACTGGCTGTTCTTTTTTTCCATAAAGTTACATCTTATTTTATTTTTTTGTCATTTTGTACTAAACTGAGGAAAACATTATGCTTGGCTTTTGTTGAATGCTGTTTATTCTCCCCTCTGTTAACACCTGGTGTGAGTCTGAGTCATCCTTGTCCCCACAGTATTGAGGAACATTAGCCTTGAATTTCAAAATCCACCTCTAGAAAGATCTCAATTGATCAAGAGACTCAGATTCTTGAGAAGAGCAAAAATGATAACATCACATCACATATCTCAGAGATCTCTTTTCATCCCTGTAGCAAAAGCAGAAGTAGAGGTAGATTTTTTTGCAAAAACCTCTTGTTACTGTGCTAGCGATTTACCATAAAGTTCATTGTTTGTTCAAATCACATGAATGTTTTTTTAAGAAAGAGTTTTGAAATGAAATATGGCATTTCAATAAAGCATAAAACATTCAACACAGCTCATCTTAGAGATATTTGTTACAAGAAGCTGAAAAGAGGAAGGTACAATAAACAGGGGAATAAAACCTAAAGAAAAAAAACCCCTAAAAATAATGAGGAGACCTGTACTACTGTTCATAAAGCATTGTATGGTGCTGCATTTATTGTCTAATTGCTGGATATCAAAATAGGGTTAATTATTTCAGTAATCAGAAGCTGGAGCAGAAGTGCAAAGTGATTTTTTTCAGTTGCAAAATGTGCACAAAATATGTTCTATTCTTGGTACAGTTGTAAAAAATGATCCTATGTCACTGCAATGAGAAAGAATATTTTTTGACAGCGCAGATGAAACAAAGGCAGTAAAACAATGATTGTTCTGGGGAAATAAGACATAGCATCCTTAATATAGGATTGGGACAGCATTAGAAAATGCTGATGAGAATGAACTTCCTAAAGTTTTTGACAGGTTCAATTCTCATGAAGTGTGGGAAATAATTCTTATTTTCAATACTGAATTTAGCAAAAAAGGAAGAGACCAATGTCAGATACTAGTCTATATTTTTGTTTGATGGCTATTAAAGTAGTTTCTCACAAGAACTAAGGACAAAAATATTCAGCAAAATGGTTGTAATTATTATTATTATTGACAAAGTCTCAACTATGCTGTGGCTATGCCTTGGATCATCAGTATAAGATGTGAAATAAAAAAAATCAGAAAGCCCTTAAATCATATTGAATTACAGCAACTCAAATGGAAGTAGTATAAAATGGGCTTTGCAACTGCTTATGTACTCATTGATTATTCTTATCTAGTTAGATATCTTCTTAATTGATTGCATAATGCTTCCACAGTACCAACAGAATGCTAGGTGAAACATCATACACTACAATGTATATTGTACAGAAGTACCCAATTTTGCTGAGTAGCATTACTTCAGTCATATATAATATAAACCAGGTTAGCAACTTCAAGATATTTTTAGACTATCTTCAATGTATCATCAATCAAATAAGTAATATTAGTATCATATTATTTGCAAACTTTTTGGAAGATGAAAGGATGTAAAGAATCGAAGAAAGACTACAGTCAATCAATGTTAAAATCAATTTGGCACTAATTATTGACATTCTTCAAGAGTTCAGCCATTTAAGAAGTACAGCTCATCTTTTTGTATAGGGCAGAAAGGCAAAAAAATTTTTCCAAGATATTAACAAGAGAAGTGTAATAATAAAGTGCAACTAGTCTCAACAGTTTTTTTTTAAAAACACAATTTTCCTTGCTACATGAATGAATAACTTGCTTCAATCTACTAGAAATAGTAGTAGATTAGCCAGAAAGCCTAATTTGCCTTTGGTGTAACAGAGAAAACCTACTTAAAATGTTCTCACCAGATGAATTTTGACATTTCTACCAATAATATTCATGACTTCATGATATAAAAAGAACTATAGTTTCTAAAAGAACTATAGATTCAGAATCTATAGTTAGAGCCAATATGATAATATGTGCTATATGCGTTGTTGCAATTAACAGTGTCGAAACAGAATGCCGGCTAAATGTCATTTCAATAAAATATAGAAACTTGCACCTGATATGCAAAATATTCAATCTTGTGTACATCAACATTTGGAAAAACATATCAATCACTTCCGTGCCCAACCAGAGATAAAGTCATGGTTATGCAATCAACAAAGATCAGCTGCTGAGCCATGTGTGGAAAATTTTGTAGACAACAAATCATCCAAAATGAAGAGAGTATCTGAAAACTGTTATTAAAGTATCTGTAAGATTATTTGACTTATCTTGGATGAAATTCCAATTTTTTTAAAAGACAGGTTGATACAATCTGATTATCTATGTTGATATCCTTGTTTTAAAGTGTTAACATTATGGGTTTGAGTCATCTGTTGCCTAATTTAGATAACCAAGAGAAACATAATTGAGGAATAATCATATTTATTGTATTTGATTTAAAAATATTTAATTTACCATAATATTTACCCAAGCCATGTCTATTTCCTTATCTTGTTCCACCCAATTTTTAAGTACCGCCCTTAGCAGTTTATTCAAAGATTAGGTTTTAGCACAAAGAATATCTATAGAGCATTATTGATTGAGTGTATGTATGTATGTATGTATGTGTGTGTGTGTGTGTGTGTGTGTGTGTGTGTGTGTGTATATATATATATATATATATATATATATATATATATATATATATATATATATATATATATATATATATATATATATATATATATATATATATATATATATATATATATATATATATATATATATATATATATAATATTCTGAGGCTGGTGAGGAACCTTTGCCACTTTCATCAATTATAAATTATTGTTCATTATGTATCTAATGTAAAAAGAATTTCTTAGCCTAATCTGTTTCGCACTTTGACTCTGTCTCATTGTTAATTGTTTTCTATTCATATCATATGTTTTCTTCTGGATACACACACACACATTTCGGAGACAATGGTGCCATTACTTACTTGTTCCATTTGGCATGCAAATACAAAAGGAAAACAAACAGATTTCTGTTTTCCAGTGCTGGCCAGGTTAATCCTGCACACCACTCACTGGTGCCTTTCACCAAGTGTTGAGATGCAGCTGCTTCTTAGCAAATCAAGGTCTCCTTTCATTTCATTCTAGCTTGTCAGTTAGGCAGTAGTTAAACTATCTTCTGATTGACATGGATTCAGTTCTGGGTCTAGATTTGATTTGTTTGCTTTCATTGTTTTGAGCCTCGATGTTATTAAAAATAACATTTTTCAGATGGAAAACTTTGTTGCAAAAAAACCCAATATTTTTTCAACAAGAGAGACTTTTCTTCTGCTGCTTGGAAGCCTTTGAATCCCGCAAGCATATATCAATGTGTCTCTGAACCGAAAGGGGAATAAAAAGCACTCTGCACTAGTTCAAAGACATTTGCCAGTGTTATTACTTTGTATCTTTTTTTCAGTGAAAGCAATCTGAAATTGAACCAGGAATGTTCAGGAACCAAGATAAGAAAAACAAAACAAAAACAAAAACAAAAAGACAGTGGCTCCAACTATCTGATGTCCTACCTCTTTCATGCATCCAGTATATGCATGGCACACATAAAACAAATGATATTTCAATGACATAATCATAATGCTGTTGACTTTTTAAAAAAATGTATCTCCCTCCTTAAATGTCCCCAGTTGAGCAGTCCAATCTACAGTAGTTGTAGTGGGTAATCATATAGATACGGTGTTATAAAATCAGCACGATGTAAGCTCTGGCTTTACTTAAGTTCTGGACTCATATTTATATTCAACCATGACAATCATCAGATTGTTAATAGGCATTTTGCTTATTAACAGTTCTCAGCCTAGTCTATTTCACAGGTTTGCTGTAAGGATACGCCTGAGTTCTACACCTGAGGTATTGGTAGGGCCATAATGGAGGAGAAAATCATATTGTGACATATTTTGTGAAGCAAATATAATTCATGGAATTCACAGGCCACCTCCCATATTTTACCATTAGTGTTAAAAAAGCGTCACTGAGGATTTCGCTGGACCAATATATCCAAATACACATGCTAAGCAGAACAATGTATTAGGAATGGATAAATAGCCAACAGAGAAGCAGCCTGCAATTTTAATAAGGCTTCGTGAAGTTTCCTATGTGAAGGCAACAATGTTAGATCTTGCTAAGAAACAAACTCTAAGCTACTCCTAAGCTCACAGCTAGAGCTACATCTATTTTTGTTGACATTAATTAATTAATAGTAAGCTTGGCAGGAAACCACAATTTTCACTGAGACTGGAGGACATAAGATGACAGTTTTTACAATATCCTTCATTGAGTTGTGATCTAGACTAAAGTCCCCCCTCTTCATCCATGCAGCAATTAGCCTGAAGGGGAAAAGTTCTATTGGCATCAATGTCAACTCACCCTACCCCCACCCCGCTAATTGCTGTGAAGGGAAGGAGTTTTCATTAAGAGTGTAAGAAAAAAGAGGAAAGTTAAAAATGTTCTTTTACATAACACTATGGTTTCTAGTGAATTTCTCCAGTTTATTATTCATTTAAAAGAAAAAAAAACACCCTCTCATGTAGCCCCTAGCTATGCAACCAATGTCAGATGTAAAGGAAAAGTGTGCTTCAAACAGAATTTGATTTCTGGTATATCCATAGACACACCCTTGAAGTTTCTTGGTGATATTACAGAAGTGGTTTACATTTCCTTCTTCTGGGATTGGGAAATCCCAGGATTTTAAGGGATTTTCTTTTTTCTTTTCTTTTAAAAAAACCTCTCTAGTATTGGTATTAACTGAATTCTGCTAGCTTTCAAGAGCAGCTAAGAGTAGTTAGTGTTTCCACTTAGTTGAGCTATGTGAGGTGTATCTGACCTAGGCTGAGATTCCATATCTCCCCAGGCTTTGGTGTCTCTATAGCAATAGCAATAGCACTTAGACTTATATACAGCTTCATAGTGTTTTTACAGCCCTCTCTAAATCCTCTCTAAGTGGTTTACAGAGTTAGCATATTGCCCCCAACAATCTGGGTCCTCATTTTACCCACCGCGGAAGGCTGGAAGGCTGAATCAACCTTGAACCGGCTATACTTTGCTTTCCACTATATTCAGATCTGGAGTATTTTTAATAGTTCCTATTATTCCTGTTCTATGGAGACATCCATCTGGATGAAGCAAATTTCACATTAGTTCTTCCTTTTTAATCATGTTCTTGCATAATTTTAGATTCTTAGGGAACTTCCATACTTTATAATTATAGATCCTAAATAATAATAATACAATACAATAGTAGAGTTGGGAGGGACCTTGGAGGTCTTCTAGTCCAACCCCCTGCCTAGGCAGGAAACCCTATACCATTTCAGGCAAATGGCTATCCAACATCTTCTTAAAGACTTCCAGTGTTGGGGCATTCACAACTTCTGGAGGCAAGCTGTTCCACTGGTTAATTGCCCCCACTGTCAGGAAATTTCTCCTCAATTCTAAGTTGCTTCTCTCCTTGATTAGTTTCCACCCATTGCTTCTTGTTCTACCCTCAGGTGCCTTGGAAAATAGTTTGACTCCCTCTTCTTTGTGGCAACCCCTGAAATATTGGAACACTGTTATCATGTCTCCCCTAGTCCTTCTTTCTCTTAAGCTAAACATACCCAGTTCCTGCAACCGTTCTTCATATGTTTTAGTCTCCAGTCCCCTAATCATCTTTGTTGCTCTTCTCTGCACTCTTTCTAGAGTCTCCACATCTTTTTTACATCGTGGCGACCAGAACTGAATGTAGTATTCCAAGTGTGGCCTCACCAAGACATTATAAAGCGGCATCAATACTTCACGTGATCTTGATTCTATCCCTCTGTTGATGCAGCCTAGGACTGCGTTGGCTTTTTTGGCAGCTGCTGCACACTGCTGGCTCATATTTAAATGGTTGTCCACTAGGACTCCAAGATCCCTTTCACAGTTACTACTACTGAGCAAGGTACCACCTATACTGTACCTGTGCATTCCATTTTTGTTGCCTAAATGTAGAACCTTACTCTTTTCACCATTGAATTTCATTTTATTAGATAGTGCCCAATGTTCAAGTTTGTCAAGATCCTTCTGTATCTTAAGCCTATCTTCTGGAGTATTGGCTATTCCTGCCAGCTTGGTGTCATCTGCAAATACAGAAAGAATGTCTATTAAATGACCATAAATAAATAGACACAGGTAACTGACCAATACAGCATATTATTTTGCAAGCAGAATAATAAATCCTGAATAAGACTATGGAAAGAATTTCTATAAAATGACCATAAGTAAAAACATATGGTCAGTTAGTTGGAAAATAAATTTTTGAAAGAAAACAAATTCTAAAATACTTACATCATATTTAGAACCCCCCCAAAACCTGTTTGACTAATTTCATAAAGTACTATATGTATAACATGCCTTAATAATATTATAAGCATTAAATAATGTTTTAATATACTGATATACACACAGACACATATTTATAGACACATATGCATATGTACACGCACCTCTGTCTCTATCTGTCTCTGTCTCTGCATTTGTCGCTCTATTTCTCTACAGTCAAATTTTAATCGTATTTTCTCTGCCCCCCTCTCACTCTGTCTACATTCTGTTGGTTGATTGATAAGATATTATTGAATTCTTTTTTAAAATTACAAGTAAGTGCCACTAATCAGCTTTCGTGAGTTTTGTAACGTAACTATCCTAAAATAATTACTTGATCTTGTTGCTTTTTAAGTGATTTCTGTATTTGGTATGCAATTACACAGAATTTTTCTATTTGTGAGGTAATTTTGGGATCCTTCTCTTCAAGTAGATAAATTGATACCATCTGAACTATTCAGAAGTTTTGCGTCCAGAAGGATCGTGAAGTTCTTTGAATATCTTCATACAGACAACAGTGCAGAAGAAACATGGAAATGGAAACATATAATTTCTATTTTCCCATTCCTGTATGGGCAGCCTTCTCCTCCTCCTCCACCATCTCCTCCCCCTCCCCCTCCCCCCCCTCCTCCTCCTCCTCCTCCTCCTCCTCCTCCTCCTCCTCCTCCTCCTCTTTTCCCCATTCTTCTCCCCATCCCTTTCTCCCTCTTAAGATATTTGAGGGGGAGTGATTTGAATTATATATTGAGTTGCTTGAATTATTAATTAATTAGCAATTAATTAGCAATTAATTAATTAGCAATCACAATTGCGGAAATTTTGTTTTGGTCTTCCTGCTTGCCCATATCAATTCGTCTCTGTCTCAGCATATCTCTTGTATGGTCCTTTCCCGTTTCCAAGAGTATAAAATGGGGAACAAGTGGTAAATTGTACCATCTTTTGCTTTACCCTAACTTTCCAGTGCACGTGGATGGAGTGTGTCTACATCAGTAAGCCTAAGCCTTGAAGTAGAAAATTTAACCCTAACCATATATTTTATATCCTTACCCAGGTACTGGTATTGACTTTGGACATGCATGCCTGCATAAATTTCATTTGGAACACTTTTCTTAAAACCTTGACAGGAAAGACTCAGGTAGAAATACCTGAGTTCCTAGTCCCAAATCCATCCCATAAATAAATGTTGCAGGTTATTCATGTAAAGCTTATTGGCAGCTACAATGTATTGTAGTGCTAAGACAGGACTAGAACTCCTGGGTTCCCAGTTCTTGATGCCTTAAACACTATACTGAACTGACTCCCAATATTTTATTATGATATGATATTATAGATCATAAGATATATGATATGATATTAATAACACAATGGATATCTTAATACTAATCAGCTCAAGACTGAATTTTTTATTATACAACAAATACTTTGATGCAATCTGTAGTGTTGTTAATTTTTATATAGTGCTAATTATTATCTTTGGTATCACTTTGGCTTGTTTATGAGATCTCTTTAAGCGATTCTGTTATGGTGCTGATTGTTAATGAACTATTTAATGGAAAGGTTTCAAATGATTGAATTAAACCACCACCACCTCCTCCTCCTCCTCCTCCTCCTCCTCCTCCTCCTCCTCCTCCTCCTCCTCCTCCTCCTCCCCCTCTCCCTCCTCCTCCTCTCTTTTTTTCTGCCCAGTTAAGTTAGGTCTAGCCTTCTCTTGCTTTAGAAGAGTTGCTAAGTGACACATTATGTCTACCTGATTAGAAGCATTTCAGGAACAGTCTCCCCTGCCATTGTCATTTGGCTGGGTGATATTCTCTATCCTAAAGCAAAGGTGAACATAATGATTCTTAAACATCCAAAGGTAGTTGAGGTGACTTGAATATCCATCAGAAATTCTTTCATCTTTATGATCATTAATGACAAAGTAAAATGTTTAAATATTAATATGATTCTCTTCAGTTCAGAGCAGCTAGGCAGCTATATGATTTTGTTCAATTACTAGGATGGACCTGAAATTGCTATGGTTGTGTAAGAGAATATTATCACTCACCTGTTGTGCCATATGCCCTTGTTCGTATCTTTCAAGGCCATCTGAAGCCTCACACTGTTTAACTGAAGCACATGAGTGTTACGTTCTGTGTAAGGGTTTGAAGTAACAACCTATATGGTTAAGGGATGTGAAGGGAAGGATAATTCTTATTGTAACTTGCCATCTCTTTTTCTCTCCTGATTCCATAGTGCTTGCCCTGTTGATGGGAATGGTCTTGATAGTTCCTTGATTGGGATATTATTTGCTTCTTGATTGCCGGTCTAATGTTAATCTTGGTGTTAATGTCTGCTCATTTGGGTGGTGAGGAGGTGTTTTATCTTTTTTGTTTCCTTTTTGGCTTTTTGATTGTCTCTTTTGAATGGCATGTAGAAGTTATTTATCTGTCTGTGCCTATGATGGGCGATTTGTCTAAGTGCAAGGCTTCCAGGAATTCTTTAGCACTTTTGGACTAAGCTTGCTCTAAGATGCTCTCAGTTTCCCAGTTGAAACCATGGTTCCATTTCCAGACTTACTTGTTTTTAATGTCTGGGGGTTCTTCTAATTTCACCATACACTATTGCATTTACAATATGCCATACACTGAAATTGCTATCCTCTGAGCCATGGCAGAATGCCCCAATTCAATTGCCCTGCATGTCTGTTAGATAAATAAAAAAACCATTAAGGTCACTTGTTGCTTCTCTGTGTAGCAGTAACTCATCTATTTTGAGTTGTTTAGAGCATTTGGTAGATGTTAAAGATTAGTAGCTCTTCCTGTGATGATTCCTTCCTTTGTTCTTTTTGTTCTGAGATTTGTTGCTATTCCTCCTGGTGTTGTTATTTATGTTTTCCATTTACAAAAAACAGTGTCCTCTGAGACAGTTGCTTCCAATCAATTGTTTTTATTTCAAGACTTAGACAGTGTGGAATTGCTTTGAAACACATCTGTTTCATTGAAATCTCCCTTGTAACCTTAAAATACAGAGAATATGCAAAGACCTGCACAACTCAGTCAGTGCTCATCTATTTTCCCTGATATTGACCAAAGAACAGGCATACCATTTCTAGGCTGCAACATTCTGACAGACCTATCAGATGGCAGCAAAGAGTTAGTGGGTAAATGAGTAGATCTAATCTGTCTGCAACCTGTGGCTCTGAAGCCTCTTTGGGCCCTCTGCTGTGGCTCCCTGTTGGGGGATCCCACTACTGGCTAGCCTCACTCTCCCCTCCCAGTCACTCCTTGACTGGACTGAGACGGTAAGGGCAACGGCAGGGGATGGAGAAGCAGGAGAGAGAGTGAGAGTGAGTGAGTGAGTGTGTGTGTGTGTGTGTGTGTGTGTGAGAGAGAGAGAGAGAGAGAGAGATGTCAAAAAGATTTTGTGGTTCCAGGTGTTTTTTACCAACCAGTTCTCTGCCCTAATGATTGGGTAGGCGTGGCTAGGGTGGTGACAGGATGGGAGTGAGTGACGTCACGTTGGACACATCCACTGAGGTTTTGTAGCTCCCAATGTTTTCTTTACTGGGGAAACAGGTCCAAATGGCTCTTTGAGTATTTAAGGTTACAGACCCCTGGTCTAATCAATCCCAGAACAATTATTGGTCTTCTCTCTAAGATCAGTACCACTGTGTTTGGTTAGGGCTACTAGTTCTGGATTGCAAAGCACTAAACTATCTCTAGATGGCACAAAATGGACAGAATTTCATGTTTCTCTTTGCAACCATGGAGTTATTGACTAGATTTTTGCAGCCCAGATTAGTATGTCTACGAAAGAATGTCACTCAACCTGTACCCTACACCCATAGTTATCATCAGTTCCTGAGTAACATACATTTCTTCATCTGTCCACATCTCTCTAAAATACCTAATTGTTAGTAGCTCTCCTTTTTATTTAAATCATTTCTATGCTTTTTGGTATTTTTATTTGTCTGCAAATTGGAGTTTTCCCAAAAAACTCAGAGATTGCTATGGTGAGAACCCATAAAAATATAAACAATGCATATTCTTCCCAGCAACCTCACTGCTGTTATTCTGGTGCATTTAAAAGTCAGTTTGAATTATGAGAGTAGCATGTTGACATGCTTGCAATTTGGCAAATAGATGCTTTTTGAAATAGTTTTGGCCATCATTGTATGCTTTTATGGCAATGTTTCTCAACCTTGGCAACTTTAAGTTATGTGTAAAACTGTAACTTCAACTTAAATTTCCCAAGGTTGAGAAACAGTTTTTTGGCATCTCAACTGCGGAGGGCTCTATAAATTCAAACTATATAAACAGGAAGAGACAAGTTCTAGGAATTGAACCCAGACATTGAAGGTAGAGGGATTAATGGGAAGCATGAACCTAGGGGGCCATTGAGGCATGAGAATATAGATTACCCACAAAATCTGAAGAATGATGGTGATTTAAAGAAAAATACCAGCTTTAATATTTTCATATAGACTGGAGAAAAGTCATAAATACATTAATTATAAAAAACAAATTCTATCATGACATTGACAAGTCTGAAGCAGATTTTAGGGTTAAAATTGCATAAAACAGAGTAAAGGTTAAAGGTAAAGTTTCCCTTGCACATATGTGCTAGTTGGTCCTGACTCTAGGGGGTGGTCATCTCCATTTCAAAGCCGAAGAGTTGGCACTGCCTGAAGATGTCTCTGTGGTCATGTGATCGGCATGACTAAATGTCGAAGGCGCATGAAACGCTATTATCTTCCCCCCAAAGGTGGTTTCTATTTCTCTACTTGCATTTTTACATGCTTTCAAGGTTGGCAGATTCTATCCAGATTTGGGATCCTGGAAATGTGATAGAACCTATCCCTTGACTTTGTTGATGATTATTTCTAAAGCTTGGTTGCTATGTGCTTTTATTTCATTTTAAATACATTATGTATTTTATTGTTTTTATATATTTGATTGTAAGCTCACCAGAATCACTTATACAAGTTAGGTGGCTATATAAACCCAATAAATATATTAAAACACTGCAGTGTGAAAGTGTCCTATTCATTCAGGACCAACTTGTCCTCTTTTCTGTTTATTTCAATAATTAATATTTTTCACCATTCTAATGGTATCCTATACATTGTTAGCATTTTTTCTCATAGTTTTATAACTTTAATTTTTTCCCATTGTTGATCTCTAAGCTCTGCAGGTCTGACTTCCACAGTGAGGCATCATTTGTTGCCTTGTTCACATTCAACTGTTTCTCCTTCTGTTGAAGGTCATTATTTAATGTCCTTTACAGTGTGACTTTGTTCATACAAATTACTTAGTAGTCCAGATAGTTTTATCTTTTTACCAGTCCACAAGCTTTTCTATCCATTGAATTGGTGGGATTTTTTTTATAGCAACATACACACTGATGGTGCTTGGTAAATGCATAATAATAATAAGAGGACTGAAGTCAGAAAATACAATTTTTATGTAAGCTATGGAAGATTAGCTCTGAAATCTATTTTTGTATAAGGGTGTGGAGAGAGCACAGAAGAGTCTAAATGAAAGAGAAAAAACACATGTCCATTCAGAGAATAGCAAGCATAAATTGGTGCAATTTCTGTTTGCAGATAGGAGCTGCAATAGGAAATGCAGAGAAGATGTTAAGCAAGTGTGAAAGGAAACGCTTATGAAAGGGAGTGAAACCATATAGGAGGTTAAGTTAGGACAGATACTATCAGAGATCAGAGGGAGAGAAACAGAAGTAAAAGGCATAAGTAAAGAAAGAAGAAGAAACGGGAAAGCTAAAAAAACTGAGCAATAAGGATGTTTTTCACACAGCTCTTTCAGTTCTTTTCTCTGAATAGCTGAAAACGTTCCAGTTGATGTGAAGAGGGGTATTACATATCTTCCACAATCACAAAGAGTCTGTTAAGATAAGTGTTGGCTGATACAAGATATAGCCTTTTTGCAGTGTCTATAAGTTGGGATAACACTCCCATTGTTTGCTTGATCCCTTGCCCCTTTTCCCTAAAAGGAAGGAAAGGGGGAAAATCCCTCAGTTGCACTTTCACCTAGCTGGTTTTCTTTCATTTTTCTGCTCCTCATCAGAGCACTGCTAAAGAGCCTAAAATGTTTTCCCTGCGATTAGTTCATGCTTCCAAAAAACACAGGTTGCAGCTTTATTCAGCAAGAGAATATCAACTAAAAGACGACAATTTAGATTTCATTTCCAATAAAAACTACAGAATTATAATTATAGAAATATATAAGTCAATTTAGTACTACCACGGCATTACACCATTCATTGGTGTATTATTCAGGCATTATATGGCATAATGTTTGTTATCATATTGATTATTCTCATTGTTTCATTTTTCATTGTTTGTTTTATTGTTCTATTATTTTACTTCTGTTTTGTTTATACACTCTTTTCATTTCTTCCTTCTTATTGTTGTAAACTGCTTAGAGTAGCCCAGTGGAGAGATAGGTGGCAAATAAACTTAACAAATAAAGCAAAATAAAATAAACATAAATAAATAATCTAGACTAACACATCCCCCAAGAATGAGGAAGATGGTATCACTGTAGCTTTCTGATTCTCCTACAATGGGTGGGGATTATTTGTCCAAATTACACATGACATTAATAGTCTCTTTGCATTCCACTTTGGCTTTATAAAAATAAAGCCACATAGATTCAGCTGGAGGAGGTGATAATAAACAAAATTAGAGCAAGCATGCTCTGGAGAATTTAGATTTTATTCTTACAGAGGTTCTAAGGAATAAAAACAGAATTCTATTAATTCTGTTAAAAACCCTTCATTTGAAGCAAAGTGTATCTTCCATTGTCATTATGGAGAACATCCCGTGAAACCTGCAGAAATGTATTTAAACCCATATGAGCTTTGGTCTATAACTAACAATCAACTGAACAATTAAACAAGGAATAGGCTGCTTCAGGCAACAGCTTTTAAGTGTTAAATTAAGAAAGAAAAGTCTCTTTCTTGCTAAAAAGAAATTAGTGTTTACCTCCATCTTTGCTTAGGAATGGAGACATTTATTAGTCCTTTGGGAAATACAGACAAGGTGTGCAACTATACTGGAGAATATTACCAATAAAAGATAATACAGGTAGCTCGGGGTTGAACTATGGATTTCTTGGTGTTCTCTCAGCTTGTTTGTTTGCTTGCAAATGTTTTGTTATCTGACTATGTAATATTTTCAGTGTGAGAAGGGAGTGAGGTTTTCTTTCTGTTTATATATACTAGTTTGCTGTGCCAATATTGGTGGGCGTACAGTGTCCTCCTTGGTATTCCTTGATTAGGCTGTTCACTGCTTGATTGTTAATCCTGGTGTTAATCACTGCTTATCTGGGTGTTGATTGCTGGCAAAAAATGTGTTCTGGTCTTCTTGTTCCTTTTTAGCTTTTGTATTGTATCTTTTGAATTATGTGTGAATATTGTTTATCTCTGTGTGCCTTTTGATAGCTAATCAACCAACTGATGAACAAAACTGTTGATGGCTGATCAGATGGCTTCTTGATGGCTGATGGTGAATGTCTAAGCAAACACATCTGTGAACATGTGCAGAACCTGTCTCCATGAGGGATGGGACAAATTCCAGTATGAAAATTGCCAGTTTCTTTATCTGAAGAAATAAGTCATTCTTTCAATGTACTTGTGTTAGTTGGAGATGGTTTTTTTAAAATTAGAACTAATTTGTAAAGCTTACTTTTTCCTTAGGGTGGTTCATTTCTGCTGGATTAAATTGCATGTGTGCACTTCCCATGCTTATGCTATCTACGTATCATAAAACCATAATGATGTAAATGCAAATCTGTGCATGAATTGAAGGGGTCAAGAAGCATCACATCCTAAATTTACAAAAGTGCTCCATCAAATGTTCTTATAAAAGTATTTTAATCCTCCACATTGCCTGAGACCAAAAATAGATCAAATTACTTTTGTCCATCAATTTCCCTGGTGCCTAGTCTCTGTTGCCTTATTCCTATTTTCATGGTTTTCCCACCATCCTTTTCTTCCAAATGCCAAGATTGAGTATAAATTATTCTTTACATAGGCCATATCTATTTGTTTATCAATAGAGAATATTGCAGAAGTTTTTATGGGAGTTGATCAGGGCATGAGTAATTGAAAAAAGGGCTTCTTGATCCAGGAGAGGGTATAATGGTACACAACATAAAATTGAGCAAAAGCTCTCCTAGCTACAACTCTCATCTGTTCCTCAAGCAGGAATTATGAGTCTAGGAAGACCTCCAGATTACATACCAGGGTCTGTATGTGGTAGTACAATCCCAACCAGGACCAAAGATGGTAAACCCTAGATACAAAAGAGCCTCCCACCCATAACCATGCCATCTTACCAGATTTCAGTTGAAGTTTATTCCCTGTTCAGATGCCCCACATTCTCTAAGCACTGAACGGACCTGCACAGCATCCCTGACTTCACCCAGGACAGAGATGTACACCTGGGTATCATCCATATACTGATAATACCTCATCCTATGGTAATGGATGATCTCACATTTTACTGATAAGTAAAATTACTGTAAAATATTTTATATATATTTACTGAAGAGCTGTGGTACCATCCTAAGATTGTAGTTCCCTGCAGCCTCATTTCTTGATATTTCTAACTCTCTGCTGATTATTGTAAATCGGTGCAAAACTCTTTAGTCTTCTTTAAACACTTGTTATTGTCCCTATCACTTACAGGAGATTCCCCAGTGTTTATTCCTGCCTCTTTATAACAGTTTACCAAACAGCTTAATTTGGAGTCTTGTCTAATAAAAATATATTTGAGGCAACGCAAATACCCAAAAAGGAAATTGTGCCACAATGTAAATGTTAATGAAACCACATTGGAATACTTCATGCAGAAAGTATAACTGCATTGCATAACACATAAACAGTATGTGCCCATTCTTATGCTGTTCAAGTTGTCTGCCACTACTACTTTCTGGGTAGCAATTAAAGTAATGAAGAGCCTTGTGGCGTAAATATTAAGGACTAGAGACTACTGATCTCACTACAGTATACTATAATATTAAATTACTGTAGCAAAGCCAACAATATTATAATATTAGTCCCAAGAGTTTCTAACATTGGGGTTGTGTGGATTTTGGTTTTACTTATTGTGTTATATAATTTGTTTTAAATGCAGGTTAAGCTCTACACAGCCTTCTTAAAATTCCCACTGTACTCCAAAGTCTGACAGTTGTAGCCAAAAAAACAAAACAAAATGTGTGAATATCCCTGCTGGATCAAGTATCCTGATGTTAAAGAATAGACTCTTATCAGTTTTTAAAATGTATTTATATTCTACAAATTAGAAGTGGGAGCAATATATTTCTATATGGTCTGAATTTAATGACAAATTTAAGAACTAAATTCCTGTTATATTGCTATTATATGTATTTTCCTAGTTTTTTTCTTCCTTTTATGTTTTATTCATTATGTTTCTCTATAATTATGAGGTTCTTTTAACCTTTCGTTGAAGTCTTACTATGATTTGCTTTTTTTGCTAAACTTCGTGAATAAATATTATTAAAAATATGAAAATGTGAACGAATTAGCCCCATCTAAACCAGCATTCTCTGTCTTGTAATGGGCAATAATATGAATTCAGGGAGATCACAAAAGGGATGAGTGACCTCTTCAGAGGTGGTATTCAGCCAGTTCAAACCCGTTCGCCCAAACCAGTAGTGATGAACTGCAGGTGGGGTGGGGCCAC
Organism: Natrix helvetica; assembly: GCF_964273705.1. Classification (NCBI taxonomy): domain Eukaryota; kingdom Metazoa; phylum Chordata; class Lepidosauria; order Squamata; family Natricidae; genus Natrix; species Natrix helvetica. The sequence goes on along the minus strand of NC_138550.1, from coordinate 36,184,646 downwards.
CCACCCACCCTTCCTCCAAAACATCCTATGTAGCTTCGCTTTTTATGCCGCATGCATGCATGCACACCGTGCACATGAGCAAAGCGCATGCACGGAAAGCTGCACGCATGCACAGAAGGCGCGTGCACGCTCATAGTTGCTGACCAGTGGTAAACCTAAGTGAATCCCACTGCTGGAACTCTTCTAATCTAGTATCCTAGCAGCTAAGATTGAAGCACATTGCTAAAGTTCCAAAAGTAGGAACAACTATTAAGATAGCTAATAATTGATAGCATTTCCTAAATTTAGCCAATCCAATTTTAAAAATGTCTCAATTGGTGGTCATCATCCCTTCTGATAGCTCCCTCTATCCATTCTTGCAATTAAATCCAACTTCCCTCATACCCCTGCGGGGTCCTGAATCTCACTGCAATGAGTTTTAAAGCAAGACAGATCTAACACTGCAGAAATTTTTCTCTGAATGGGCATTCTCCATTCTGTGCATGATTTTTTATATATCACTATCATGTTTCTTCTTACTTTTCCTAAATTCTAACAAAACCCTTGGACATTTTGTTCTCTTTTCACAGAAAGCTGCTCTTGTCCATTAATCATTTTGATTTCCTCTTTGCGTACCTTTTCTAGTTCAACTACATTCTTTGTCACCCGGAGAAATCTAGATGGGGATGTCTCTTATTGTAAAAAAAAAAAAAAACTGATGTCCATATTATACCAAAATGTTTGACTCTCTGTAGCAAAAGGGAGAGCAATATTGAATGGCGCAACTGTTTCTATATTGGTAGTTATCCCCACTTGGTTCAAAATGATATATTGCATGATGACATCACCAAGTGATTGTCACAATTATTTTCAGGCTTCAAAGTGTTTGATACATGTATAAGCATTTGCATTCTAAAGCTATAATGCATATGTCATCATTTTCCACATATGCCTCACATCAGAATTTAACTGTTCTTGTTCTTGGAATAAGTAGGTAGTGATCTTCAGTTATATGGACATCCAATAAAAAGACACAGGTTAATAACCAAAGAAATGAACTCAAGGTACACATGTCATACAAGGTAATATTATCCTACTCTGAGAACACTATGTGAAGACCTAGCTCTCTGGAGTGCTATTATTCTGGGGAAAGTGGAAGAAGAGGGAAGAACAGTTACAGGGGTGATAGTTGCATCATTGGAAATGAAGGATTATCATAAATTAGGGAGAACATCTCTCTATCTGTGCATTTATTAAGAGTTGATATTAACCAGATGTAATATAGTCAATGAATCTTACTTTAAACCAATGAAATAATTTTAAAAAAATAAGTGAATAAACAATAGAGAGAAAAGAATACAGCAGAGAACAAACTGAAGGATAACTATCACTAGCCTAATCAGTAACTAGGGAATAAAAAGGCTTTAAAAGAGAATTTTCCTTCAAGGTGGACTCAGCTCCAAATGACTTTCTAGACACATCTGTACCATTTTATTGGCAATAATTCAAAAATGCTTTGCTACAGCCCTCATCCAGGAGATAAACAGAGAGACAGCTTTATAAATTTACTCCTCAAGCCTCTGGGAGGGCAAAAACTGCTTCCCCCAGGTTCCGGAGACCCTTCAGGCCCATTTCTGGCTTTCCAAAACTTCCAGGAAGCCCATTTTCCCCCCTCCCGGAGCCTCAGCGTGAGTCCTGCACTTACCTCACATCCAAAACAGGCCACATGGAGACTCTTGGGAGGGAAGGGGCAGTGTGGGCAGAGCCAGCCAGGGATGGGATTTGGAAGTTCTCCGAACCAACCATAACATTAGCTATGGATTCTCCCAAACCCGGGCAAACCCGTAGCAGCCCACCCCTGGGGGGGGGGAAGCAAAATAGAGAGGAAAAAGCTATTGCTACCGACAATTTCAGAATAGAAAGTAGTTGAAAAATGAAACAGGTTAGGCAAGGACTAAGGTATAGTGGTTAATACATTTGGCAGACATCATCGAGATCCAGTTTTCACCCCATCTACAGGAATAGTAGCTCACTTGGTAACTTTTAATCCAACCTAACTCATAGGGTTGTTGTGAAGAAATATAGGAGACTGGAGCACTACATGTGTGCTTTTATGTCCTGAACAACAATGGGTTATAGATTCATATGCATGCTTGTGTGCCAGGCAAGGAGGGAGCACGTAACACAATAAAAATATCCAAGCTTTTCTTCATTAGCTTAAACTTGTTGTTTCTTTAAGAGCCGAATGATAAATCAATTCCTTGCTGCTGGATGGGGAAGGAGCAAGGGATTACAAGATTGACTGAGAAGAACCTGTCACTAAACAGTGAAAATGAAGATCAAGTGACTGCAGTAGCACTGAAATCGATAGCATTGAAGCAACCTCCTCTTTCCCAAATTTCATTCTCTTGGAAGTCATGGGTCCTAGATTTTGGGCACATTCTGCAAGATAGCCCATTGATAACTTGGCTTAAAAATTGTTACCGTACGATGCACTGTTTGCCTAGGTAAAGGTGATGAGAAGAGCTTTAACTTTATTAATATTTCTATATGAGAAAAAGGGCCCTGACTTCAATGTACATTACTCTGAAATCAGCAGTTCTAAGACCGCAACCTAAAATTATAGTAAGGTTATTTGGCATGATGGCAGGATCCCCAAAGAAAATATGGTAGCTGTGTATAATTTGTGATTCCAAGGCACAAGGTAGCCAGGATTTATCCAAGGCTTTAATAAGAAATCCTGTGATGCTGAATTTAATTCATTTGCCCTCCAGGCAATCAATGGAAAGGACACCCAGACAGAGATATGGTCAGAGTGGTTTAGGTCAGTGAAATCAGTCATTCTAATGCCACAGGCTGTATGAGTTGGAAGTGGCAAAAAGCATTGTCAGAAGTTTATAGCAGAGAATTACATATAATAACAAGGAGACCTTTCCATGAATGTTGATTTGCTTCAAATGGGATTTGCATTTGAAGGTTTCACTCTTGGCTCTCTGTAATGTATGTTAGGAGACTATCCTCTGCTCCAACTGTTGTTTATTTTGGCCAAGAGAGAATTAAGGTCAAGTCTTGCCTTTCATATTTTTGAACTTTGGTCTATAAGAATTAATTTGGATCTCCATCCTGCCTTTCTTCTACGTTATGGGTTAGAACAGACAGTTGGCCTTTAGATGCTGGATTTAGCTGGTTATTTACCATAATTATCTGCAATCATTTTGTTGTCACTATTGCTGTTGTTTCTGTCAGTTTAATTCTTTCTTCTTTAAAACGTTTGTTTGTTGAAAAAACATCATGCGAGTTTACATTATGAATTATGCAAATGTTATAATTACTTATAAAAAACATTTACAAAGAGTTGAATATTATCATCAAATAACCTACACACAGAATAACCTTCTTGCCAATCCTTCACTATTTTTTCGTCTTTTGATCTCAGATAATGTAATCTTAAATGAACACAATATACTATTTATTTCCATACTATTCCAAAATGTAACAGCACCATATAGGGAAGGACAGAGACAGAGCTATGCACACCCTTCCTAGGACTATGCAAATCTTTGAAGCGGTAATTTGATTTAAAGTAGATTGTGTTGAATCATCTTTTCTGACTGAATCTTTGAACAAATTCTTTGAATCACTTCAAAGCTCTGAATTGAATCAAATACTTTTAAAAAACCTGAAGTCTGAAGATGATTCAGAGATTTGATTTTTTTTTCAAATCTCTGAATCATCTTTCAAAAGCATCAATCATCACTGCATCTTTTCTTCAATAATGGACAACTGAGGGAATGAAATAGCACAATGGGCTCTCTCTGATGCTGATATGAGTGGGTGGTCAATGAGTTTTATCACCTCCATAAACTCTAACAGGATGCTTGGGGAAAATGTTAATTTAGAGCTTGTATCTTACCTAATATTTAATTTATCAGGTTCACCTGGAGGAGGGATCAAAAGATAGGAAATGGAAAGTGGGATTTATTCTACCACTTAAATTTTGGTTGGTCTTCCATAAATGGTTTTTTACCTTTTCACAAACTCAATAATTTTTATCCTTTTGTTTCATTAATTTTTAGTCTGTTTTTCTATCCTTTAATATATTTTCTATTCATTTCCATACCCAGTCTGATTGTAATTCTTTAGCACTTTCCCTACCATTCATTCTTTTCTCTATATTCCCTCTTCAAAGTTCCTGTTTTCATACTGTTCTTAACGATCTCTTTCTCATTTTATAAAGACAGAGTGTGTCTTTTTCATTGCATGAATGTGTCTGAGATAGTATGCTTGCCATTGGGCTATTGTTTATAATATTGACTGTTATATGTAGCAGTGATAAAACACACTTTTCTGGGCTTTAACTGCTGTACATTTAGAAAATAACATCTATCTCAGAGGAGGTTATGATTTATGCTAGTAAAACTGTCAGCCTAAGAAAACAAGTAGGCCAAAAGATGATACACATTTCAATTTTTAGTTTGAGGTTACTTTTATTGAAACAGTTATTTTAATTGTAGGACAATTTATACAATAATTCGGAACAATTTTTCGACAGCTTTTTTGCTGGATAACTCAGAAACCCGCATTATACAGGTAGTGCTCGACTTATCACCACAATTGCTCCCAAAATTTTGTTGTTAAGTGAGTTTTGGCCCATTTTATGACCTTTCTTGCCACAGTTCTTAAGTGAAACACTGCAGTTGTTAAGTTAGTAACATAGTTGTTAAATGAATGTGGCCTCCCCCTTGACTTTGCTTGTCAGAAGGTCACAAAAGGGATCACATGACCAGGGGACACTGCAACTGTCAAAAATATGAGTCAGCTGCCAAGCCTCTGAATTTTGATCACATGACCATGGGGATACTGCAACAGTCGTAAATGTGAAAAATAGTCATGTCACTTATTTCAGCAGTGATGTAACACTGAACAGTTGCTAAATGAACTGTTGTAAGTCAAGGACTACCTTGTATTCCCCATTCCTGTAATATAGACACTGAGCATTGAAAGAGGATTTTTCAACAATGTATTGTGCTTAAATTGCGTCTTATTGAACCGATATTGTTATTGAACCGAGTCTCAGTTAGCAGTGGTTTGCTATGTATTACTTTCAATCCAAACCTTCCAAGTTTAAATAGAACCTTACAATATTTGATTTCCAATTTAAATGTAATTTTGTAAACATTTTATGGACCTGGAATTGTCTGCGGAAAACTCTGGAACTAGTATTAAAAAAGGGAAAACTGAGAAGGATTTTCTCTCGCATCTCTCACATTTAACTTCTCAACAAATCATAGGACAAAAATGATTTTTAAAATACAAAATTGCTGAGAAGAAATAGGAAGGCAAATACTTTTTTTCTCTGCCATCCATATCCGTCTTTCGTTGGCAGACTGCCATATTTCTCAGAGGCTCTGGCCTTGAAGCACTTTGAAAAGATGAGTTAGTTTTCTTTACCAGCCTGCAATTATATCTGTGATGCATGGAAACTTCAATTCTGCAAATCGTATAGATTTTAGGTACTATCTATTTCCTCCTCCCACCTAGCGTTAGTTCATATAAGGTAGGAATAAATAGCCTTGTGAATTGAGGTTTTCCTTTATTTCAGATCTTATTCTTCCATACAATCATACTTATGAAATCATTCCTATATTGCAACCTAAAGACCATCTTATCTCTTGAATGTTATTTATTGGAGGACAAAATTATCATGCTCATTTTGTACAAGTTTTCCTCATTTCAAACAATAAAAACAAAAGATAATGCTGCCAATGGGGTCATTTCATACATTTTATGGTTATGAACGAGGATGACAAAGTTCTAGGGTCAGAATTGGAAGGGACCTTGGAGGTCCTCTAGTCCAACCCCCTGCAGGAAACGTTATACCATTTCAGACAAAAGGTTGTCCAATTTTTCTTAAAAACCTCCAGTGATGGAACACCCATACCCTGTGGAGGCAAGTTGTTTCACTGATTTATTGTCTAACTGCCAGAAAATTTCTCTTTAGTGCTAGATTGGTTCTCTCCTTGGTTAGTTTCCATCCATTGCTTTTTGTTCAGATTTTAGGTGTTTTGGAAAATAAGTGGACCTCCTTCTTCTTTGTGGCAGCCCCTTAGCTATTGGATTTGGCCCATAGGGTTAGGCTTCAAAAATTTCAGCAATAGGTTGTCTGCCCAGTTGCTAGGCGAGCATGGCTAGGGTGAGCATGGCCTAGTCAGCCTCCTGCACCATGGGGGATGAGGGGAATTTCCCCCCTTCCCTGAGTCTCTGCATGGGCCCTGCACTTACCTCGCATCCAAAATGGGCCATGTGGAGAGAGGGCTGGGGTGGGGTGGGCGGGGCCAGCCAGGGGTGGGGTTTGGAGGTTCTCCAAACTGGCCATAATGTTAGCTATAGGTTCTCCCGAACCCGTAGCAACTCACCCCTGGATTTGGAACACTGCTATCATCCCACCCCTAGTCCTTTTCATTAAAGTAGACATACCCAATTCCTACAACCCTACTTCATATGTCTCAGCCTCCAGTCCTGTAATCATCTTTGTTGCTCTTCTCTGCACTCTTTCTAGAGACTCAACACCCTTTTTATATCACGGCAACCAAAACCTGATGCAATATTTCAAGTGTGGTCTTACCAAGGCATTGTTAAATGGTATTAATTCTTCACATTATCTTGTTTCTATCCCTTTGCTAATGCAGAGCTTTCATCTTCCTCAGAGCACACAAGCCCCACTATCACACCAAGGTTAATGCCTCACTGGGGATTATTATTGTTATGGTTTGTCGCACAATCAGCCAGATATTTAGACTGGATTTGTCATTTTTACCAACTTATCGAGTCATTCCCAGGGTTTTGGAGTAGGCAGAGGTTGTTATTTGATGGAATTAAAGATATGGTCACAGGATGTAAGCTGTTCCAAGTAAATCTGCTTTTTGCAGTTAACTGATGGTTATTTTGTCAATGCCAGAGGTGTTCTAGTGGTGCTCCATTGTTTTGGATTGCACCCAGGATAGTCTATTACTATTGGTACTACTTTTGCTTTCTTTTCACCATTCTATTTGTCATTCTATTTCTATTGTATTGTGATTGTATTTTGTGCATTTTGTGATTTTCTCCAGTTCTTTCTCTTCAAATCTGTTATTTTCAGGTACTGCCACATTCATTCCCCAAACGTTTTTCTCTTTCTAATTGACAATTGTTAAGCCTGGGCATTGTGCAGTAGATGTTTGTATGTTTGAATTCTAAAGTCCCAAAGCACTTTAGCTTCTTTGTTTTCTAAGCCTTTGTTTATTTTGTAGTACCACCAGTTTTCACTTGTAGACAAATGTTGTTATTTCCTTTTTCAATCTCTGAAATAAAAGTATTTACTGGAAAATGTTTGTGAATGTCTTTCTTTTCAAGTACTGCTGCCTTTACTCATAAATATATGTCAACTCTGAGACACAACATAGTGTTCTTCATCTTTCAATGTAAGGTTTGGTCTTCAATAATAAATAAATATATAAATAGATGTTTAGCTGTCTAACACAGAAGGAGTTTAGAACCTTTCTTGGAGCACACTCAAGAATAAGTAGATGATGTAAAAATGTCAGCTGATAATAAAAATAAAATAGCCCATTGTTTTGTATTTTAGAAGTTTGTTATTTATAAATTCTTGAAACGTCATTCTTGCAAGATAATTCAGCTCACTCAAATGCTTATTGGTTTAGAAATTGATATAATGGTTTTATATAAAAGTTGTTGTTTTTATGTATTTCGTGTCAGTGTTTGGGGGGGGGGGATAGTTTTAAGTTAACTTCTAAGATAGACTTATAACAGCTGTGCACTGATTTGGATTTGAAGGGAAAAATCTGTTTCAGAGTATGTGTGGATATACATTAATTATTTATTGGTAGATCCTTAAATCAGACTGGCTTTTTTCCAGGATTGCATGGGAACTATAGAGGATACTCATGTAACTTGGAAAAAGATGCTGCTGCATAGGGGTTTGATGACAGGTGTTATGTGAGTATCTGGCACATCTGAAGCACTTTTTCCAAGGGTGAAATTCAGCAGGCTCTGACTGGTTCTGAAGAACTGGTAGCGGAAATTTTGAGTAGTTCGGGGAACCAGCAAATACCACCTCTGAGTGGCCCCAGTGTGGGGTGCGAATGGGGATTTTGCAGTATCCTTCCCCTGCCATGACACCAAGCCACATTCACAGAAAGGGTAGTAAAAAGTTTTGAATTTCATCACTGACCTTTTCCTTTCAAATCCCAAGGTGCTTTTTCAGCCCCAATTCACAGAGGATTTTCTTTAGTTAGTTTCGCCTGAACTAAAATCTCATTTCTTGAAACATAAAGACTAGTATCACCATTTTAATTTCTGAATTTTTCCAATTCCTTACCATTTAGATTGATTAATGATCTAACTTTCTTTATACTATAGACCAGTGTTTCTCAAACTTGGCAACTTTAAGTCCTGTGGACTTCAACTCCCAGAATCCCCCAGCCAGCATAGCTGGCTGGGGAATTCTGGGAGTTGAAGTCCACAGGACTTAAAGTCGCCAAGTTTGAGAAACACTGCTATAGACCAAGGCCATTTATTCAGCATTACCATTTCTTTTCCCCAATCCCTCAAAAGCAGCTCAAAATCTATCCTCAATTGTCTTCACTTCTGCCAAACTCAAAATGGCTGAAAACAAAGGAGCCATAACTCTGCAGGGGAGAGAGGATGAATTCTCACCACAAGGAAAATGGACTGCTTATAAACTCCACAAAGCTGCAGCGCTTCAAGTGAAAAGATCAACTGACGTGATTTAAGAAACACTGCAGTTAAGCCAGCAACAAATCAACTTAACTTCCAGGCAAAGCCAATATTTAAGATTGAACAGATCCAGGTCTGGTGCAAACACCTTTATGGACAGCTTCTTACAAGTCCTTTTTGCTCTTTTTCTCTTGAGAAAAAGACTTTCTAAGTGATTCTACTCCTGCTAACTTCAATTATCAGTCACTTGTATCATACCTCACCCAACACCTCTACCACATATAATAAAACTAAACAAATAAATATGTAATAGACTGGGGGTCATATAACCTGCTAGACTCTAAAATAAGCTTAACAAATATGTAATTGCTGAATTGATCTAATATTCTGTACTCAAACCAATAAACTGTATAGTGACTAGCTGAATACCCGTGCTTTGCTACCAAACTATGTGATTGGGCTTGATAAATCAACAGTTCCAGCTTGAAAATTAATGAGCGGTTATCATCGACCTCTCCTCTCCCCTTCTCTCCCTCAGCCTGGCCCCACAGAAACTTCTGCTATCCTATCCCCTTCTCTCCCTCAGGCTTGGCCCACAGAATCATCCCCTATCCTATCCTCTTCTCTCCCTCAGGCTTGTCCCACAGAAGCACCACCTATCCTATCCCCTTCTCTCCCTCAGGTTTGTCCCACAGAAGCCCCACCTATCTTATCACCTTGTCTCCCTCAGGTTTCCCCCAGAGAAGCCCCACTTATCTTATTACCTTCTCTCCCTCAGGCTCCTTTCCAAACTCCCAGCCAGCACGCTGGATTGAGTCATGCACTGGCCACACTCACGTCCAAATTTTCAGGTTGGGAGGGGTAGTAGTACATCTAACTCCTGAGCATCAGAGCATGTTAATAATAATATACAAAATACTAATGCTCTGGTGGTCATTTCAAAAAATCCTTTGTTACCAAGCACCTAGAAGCCAGGAGGAACATACGTACCTAATTTCAAGTTTGTAGGCTTTATGGTTCTAGAGATTTCGTGATTCCTGCGTGAGTGTTTTCGCATTTATATATAGAGATTGGATATGTTGGCCTAATTTGCATAACATACTAAGAAAACAGCTGAATTCCAACAACACATTGAATTACAGTTATCAAGTCCACTGTAATCTCATTTAGTGTGTTATGTGGTGCCAGCCATTATGCAATAGTTCACTCCAAACTATACAATAGTAGAGTAAAATTTACAATTTACAATTGTGCAATTAATTTACAATTAAGCAGAATCACTACAACTGGTAAATGTAGAGGATTTATGAATTCTGTTTTTGATCAAATTATTTGTTGCTAAGGATTTGTGGATCTTGTGCATCTTAAAGTGAACATGGAGGATGAATCTAATAGAAAATCAAATTTGAATTAACATTAAGTTGTAAGTAGCTATCAATTAATCATTCAATTGAACTGATTGATCATGAGCCATCATGTTACTTTTGATGCTTAGTGACCAAATAGATAATTTTATCAAAGACGATCTGTCTGTATACTGTTCTCTCAAGTATTTTAATGGTGTACTCATCACCACTGCTTAGGCAGGAAACCCTACACCACTTCAAACAAATGGTTATCCAACATCTTCTTAAAGACTTACAGTGTTGGAGCATTCACAACCTCTGTAGGCAAGTTGTTCCACTGATTAATTGTTCTAACTGTCAGGAAATTGGACAACCTTTTGTCTGAAATGGTATAACGTTTCCTGCAGGGGGTTGGACTAGAGGACCTCCAAGGTCCCTTCCAATTCTGTTATTGAATTATTTTCATTCCCAAACCAGGTATCCTCTCCTTTGCCTTTTCCTCAGAAAGAACAAAGCCCTCTAATAAAAAGAATTAAAACAAAGAATAACTAAGTCCCCTGCATTGAAGCTTATTACAAAAAATTGCTAGTAGTAGTATTAAACAATGTCAATACTGTAATATCAAATATAAACAGCAGCTCACTGCAAGAAACAAGCCAATTAATGTAAAGCATACCTGCAGTTAAATCCCCAAAGCTGTTAATTCTAAAACTTGTGAAAATTCTGGTTTGTTCTTACCTGGTAGGTGGAAAATAGTGCATACAGTAATGTTTATCCATGTTTATTCCAACATATAATATACATACAATACAATACAATAGCAGAGTTGGAAGGGACCTTGGAGGTCTTCTAGTCGAACCCCTGCATAAGCAGGAAACCCTATACCGTTTCAGACAAATGGCTATCCAACGTCTTCTTAAAGACTTCCAGTGTTGGGGCATTCACAACTTCTGGAGTCAAGCTGTTCCACTGATTAATTGTTTTACTGTCAGGGAGTTTCTCCTCAGTTCTAAGTTGCTTCTGTCCTTGATTAGTTTCCACCCTTTGCTTCTTGTTCTACCCTCAGGTGCCTTGGAGAATAGCTTGACTCCTTATTCTTTGTGGCAATTCCTGAGATATCGGAACACTGCTATCCTGTCTCCCCTAGTCCTTCTTTTTATTAAACTAGACATACCCAGTTCCTGCAACCTTTCTTCATATGTCTTAGCCTTTTACATTGTGGCAACCAAAACGGAATCTTGCTGCTGTTCATCCTCTTTCACCTTTCCAGCACTAGAGTTTTTCCACAGAGCTGGGTCCTCACACAATGTGTTGGAAGTAGGATAATTTGAATCTGATCATTTCAGTTTCAAGTGAGAACTCTGGATAAAAATGTTCAATGTTTCTTTTTTTTAAATAAAGTTTTTATTTTATTTTATAACATTAAAAAATCCCATTTTCAATTAAAAAGTGTGTTGTCTGGGTACAAATAGTTTTAGGAAATTGTAGAAAATATCTACAACAGTGTTCATTACATTAGTATTGATTCTATAATAATAATAGTAATAATAACATTCATTTTAACATACCTCCTTTATATTAAAATCGATCATATCCGGAGAGGTTGGACCCACTCCAGTGCTCCAGTGGGGACGTCCGAGACTAGTCTTGAGAGACCATGCTGGGAGGAGTTTGACCCTGTTGTCATCAAAGATTTGGACAGGTTGCGCGGGCGACTGCGGGCCACCACATGTTTACTGGACCCGTGTCCCTCCTGGTTGGTGCTGGCCTCCTGGGAGGGCTCACGAGGCTGGCTACTGGGACTGGTGAACGCTTCGTTGGGGGAGGGCCGGATGCCGGCCGCCTTGAAAGAGGCGGTGGTCAGGCCCCTGCTCAAGAAGCCTTCTCTGGACCCAAAGGAACTAGCAAATTATCGTCCTGTCTCCAACCTTCCTTTTTTAGCAAAGGTTGTTGAGAGTGTGGTGGCTCAGCAGTTTCCGCGTCACCTGGAGGAAGATGATTATCTAGACCCGCGCCAGTCCGGCTTCCGACTCGGTCACAGCACGGAGACGCCCTTGGTCGCGTTGGTGGATGATCTCTGGAGGGCAAAGGATGAGGGTTGTTCCTCCATCCTTGTTCTATTAGATCTCTCGGCGGCCTTCGATACCATCGACCATGGTATCCTACTGCGCCGGCTGGAGGGGTTGGGGATTGGAGGCACCGTGCTAGGGTGGTTCCACTCCTACCTCTCTGGCCGGACGCAATGTGTGTTGACGGGGGAGCAGAGGTCGACCGCAAGGCCCCTCATTTGTGGGGTCCCACAGGGGTCGATTCTCTCGCCTCTCTTGTTCAACATATATATGAAGCCGCTGGGCGAGATCATCCGTGGTTTTGGGGTGAGTTACCATCTGTACGCTGATGATACTCAGTTGTACATTTCCACCCCAAACCACCCCAACGAGGCTGTCGAAGTGATGACCCGATGTCTGGAAGCCGTACGGGTCTGGATGGATGACAGCAGGCTCAGGCTCAACCCCTCCAAGACAGAGTGGCTGTGGTTCCCGGCTTCCCGATTCAATCAGCATATTCCATCGCTGACCATCGGGGATGAGCAATTAGCCCTGGTGGAAGGGGCGCGCAACTTGGGCGTCCTCCTTGACGATCGGCTGACCTTAGAAGATCACGTGGCGGCCGTGGCAAGGGGGGCGTTCCACCAGGTTCGCCTCGTGCGCCAGTTGCGGCCCCTTTTGGACCGGGAGGCCTTGCGCACAGTCACTCACGCGCTGGTGACGTCCCGCCTGGACTACTGTAACGCTCTCTACATGGGGCTCCCCTTGAGGTGCACCCGGAGACTGCAGTTGGTCCAGAATGCAGCCGCGCGGGTTATTATGGGGAGATCGAGATTCTCCCATATAACACCTATCCTGCGCGAGCTGCACTGGCTTCCTGTGGCCTACCGGGTGCGCTTTAAGGTACTGGTTACCATCTTCAAAGCGCTCCATGGCACAGGGCCTAGTTACCTGCGGGATCGCGTCCTGCCCCATACATCCCTGCGACCCACTCGCTCACACAGGGAGGGGCTACTCCGGGTGCCGTCCTCTAGAGAGTGCCTGGGGACGGTGCCCAGGAGTAGGGCCTTCTCTGTGGTGGGCCCTACCCTTTGGAATGACCTCCCCCCAGACATCCGGACAACAACCGATCTTCGCTCCTTCCGTATGAAGCTGAAGACCTACCTGTTTTGTCAAGCCGGCCTGGCATAACGTTACTATCTTGCCACCCCAGGTCATTTTACAATGGGAAATTTTGTTTTTAATATTTTTGGGGTTTTAAACTTTGTAAGTATGCTTATTTATGGACTTATTTTTACCTCCTCTGCACGATTTTATGGTGCTATCTTGATTATTGCTCTGTACGTCGCCCCGAGTCCCTGTGGGGAGAGGGGGCGACTAATAAGTTCAATAAAATAAATAAATAAATAATAATATTATTGATCCTTTCTCTATATTTCTCTGTTTCTAATGTCTGTTTTTATCAGCCAAGTTATGTTCAATGTTTCATTGGTTTGTTTTCTTAGCTGTATGTTCAGGAGTATTCTCCAACACCAAAAACCTGGAATTGCTTTTATCCAAAATATCTTTGTTGCCTTTGAAGGTTAGTTATTTGTTACATTCTTACAGAAGAGGCTGATACTGTATGTGTATATTAACTTAATACATTATATGACCTTACATTATATTGCTTCTCTCCTTGATTAGTTTCTACCCATTGCTTCTTGTTGTATCCTTGGAAAATAGTTTGACTCCCTCTTCTTTGTGGCAACCCCTGAGATATTGGAACATTGCTATCATGTCTCCCCTAGTCCTTCTTTCTATTAAACTAGACATACCCAGTTCCTGCAACCGTTCTTCATATGTTTTAGACTCCAGTCTCCTAATCATCTTTGTTGCTCTTCTCTGCACTCTTTCTAGAGTCTCCACATCTTTTCTACATCGTGGTGACCAAAACTGAATGCAGTATTCCAAGTGTGGCCTTACTAAGGCATTATAAAGTGGCATTAACACTTCACATGATCTTGATTCTATCCCTCTGTTGATGCAGCCTAGAACTGTGTTGGCTTTTTTGGCAGCTGCTGCACACTGCTGGCTCATATTTAAATGTTGTGTGACACCCAAGCATTCTTTCTAGCAATCCCATTCTAATACATTTGAGAAACAAAACTGACTTGGAACTCACTGGCAACTGTACTAAACAAATGAAATCTCCATAATAATGTCTTTATTTTCTACTTTTTTAAAAAAATTGCTGTTCAATTCCAAAGTGTCTCTGGATAGCACTGATCAGAGCACATAACTACAGTTCTTTCAATCTTTCAATCAAACCCACCCCCACCCCCCACAAAAAAGATCGTTTTATAGGTAGTCCTCAATTTGCAATCACAATTGAGCACAAAATTTCTATTGCTAAGCAAGACAATTGAGAAATGCCCCATTTTACAACCTTTTTGCTGTGGTTGCTAAGCGAATCACTACACGTCAAAAGTAATTCATGCAGTCATTAAGCAAATCTTTGCTGGTCAGAAGTTCTTTCAAAGATTTCAGGAAATAATCCCAGGACCTTGGGATGCTGCAACCATTGTAAATCCAGGCCAGGTGCCAAACACCTGAACTTTGATCATGTTACTCTGGAGATGCTGCACAGTCGTAAGTATAGAACTGGTAATGTCACTTTTTTCAGTGCTGATGTATCTTTGAATATTCATAAAAGCACTGAACAGTCATTAAACAAATGATTGTAAATCAAGACCTACCTGTATTATTTGCTTTCTATCTTGCCTTTTTACGTACTTTAAATAACCTGATTTGAACACATGAAGAATGATAGGTGACAGATATTGGACATTTTCATTTTCTCTCCTTCTTTCCTTTCTTTCATCTCTTTGTCACAGTCCAAAAGCATTTTGTATTAACTTTGGATTCTGAATTTTCTCTCCTTCAGAACGTTAAATCTGTTTCTATATAGAAACTATTATTTGATCCTTATTAGAACTAGCATCCATAGATTAATGTTTGATATATGAATGCCATGCTTAATGTTTAAGCCCATGCATTCTAAGGCTTTGCTAGTAGAAGATGGCATCTCTTTGAAGATGTCTGATTAATCTGAAAGATCATATGTATACAGAAGACTTCCTATTCTAAAATCTCTCAAGATGAATAAAGTAAGCAAGTCAGCCACAGAAAGAATGCAAGAGTAGGTGTCCCACTCAACATGTGAAGCTTGAATATGACAAGAAGGTTGTTCTCAACTTATCATGTAATTGTGAATTGCATACAGTGCACTTACTTTTATAATTATTTAGTAATTCAAATTCTCGTTTCTGCATATTAAGATCTTAGCAGTCAATCTTATCACTGACAAATGCCAGCGGCTTCACTCCAATATACTACACTCAGTTCCTCTGTCCTTAACATTCCATTTCCATTCCATTCCATTTTCCAAGCAATTCAATCTCTGATCCACCCACACACTCTTAATAGTTCACTACTCCACCATGCACAGACTGGCTAAAATATATTTTATCTTTATTCATTAGAACTGCATAGATTATATCACTTATGGGTTTTTCCCTCTTAGATCTGTCTAATATGGCTTATTAATGCATTAGATATTTTTTATCTTTTTTCTTGTCAATGGTGTTTCAAGGACTTTGATAAAAGCAGTGCAAAAGAAGAGGGGAGCAAGAGAGGTTACATATGTTGACAACTCCTCTAGGGTAGCAGATTATTATTATTTTTAAAAAGGATAGTTACCCAGGTCATCAACATCATAGATAATAAATTCAGAGAACAGGTCAGCTATGAAAATCATGGTCAAACTGAGATATTGTGTGATTATGGAATACAAAATAAGCAAACAAATGAGTGGCAGTCTCTCAAGCTAAGAGGCAAAACTGCAGTGCTCTTCAATCTGTCACCTTTCAGACATGTTTACTTACATATTTCTTAGATTTAAATCCTTTTCTTCAAGAGCTTGAAGAGATTTGTGTGGAATTATCTTTTATTTTACCTCCATTGACAGCAATTCTGAGTGACAAGTTAGACATCTTAAGGTGATAACATGAAGAAAGGAGAAAAGAAAATATACCTAGTACTCCATACATATAAGGTAAAGAACTATGTTAATCTATTGAAATGAAGAACAAAACAGAGAGTTTGCTGCAAAGTGTAGCACAGATTAAGGGTATTTACCTGTATCAGGTCAATCCATTGAGAACAAAGATACCCGTATAAAACTACATTTAGCATGAGTTTGAAGAAGTCTAATAAGCCAAGATGTGTATCTTCTTCAAGGGTATCTGCAGGAAGAGTAAGAAAAGACAAGAGGTAGATTGGTTCATCATAACCAAAGCCTCATTTTTGGAGGGAAGCCATAAAAGGGGAATGTCTTCCAACCTATTGGCACAAGTGCCATCCTGACTTTCTTGAAATCCCACAGTCTGCCACTTCAATAGATACAAGTGCTGCTTTTATGGAATTCAATTGTTCAAGAGAACAATATTCAAATATTTAATATACGAATACTCCAATGTTTAAGTACATCTGCTCCTTTTTGATTTGACAGTAAAACAAGTATTAGTTCATCAGAACAATTTGAAACAAATGATAATGCTAACATAATTACTGTTACTGCTAGTCCTAATTTTAATAAGATAGGCCAGATTTTGGGGACATCTTGCAAGATAGCTTATATAACCATAACACATTTGATATATTTTAGTTTATTCAGATACAAGAATTATTAAATTTTATGAAACATGAGAAACAAGCATCCTTAATTAATAGAGGACACTCTTTCAGAGATTGTTGAAGGCTGCTTTTTGCAAGAAAACCTGCAGTATCTATGGTAGAGAATTATGGGTGAACCACTAGTAGACTGCCAGGAACATAAATCAATCAACGCACATTGGTCTAAATGCAAACTCCACTGTCTTATGGCTTCAGAGATCTTTGGAACAGCATAGTAACTGGACCACATGGTGCGTGTTCCTTTGAGTTGGGACAAGAGTAAAGTGAAATGTAAAGAAATAATTATTATTTAAAATTAATTTAAATCAAGAAGCCTATTAAGTTTGAACTACAAAAATCTAAAATGGATTAAGAGATCAACTTTATTTGGAATATTGTTTATTTTAAAATGCTTAATTAAATTAAGTATCTTTGTGGGAATATCTTTTTATATTTTTAAGACAGAAAATTGCATCTAAAACAAATTGCATACTTCTAGACAGATGGTTTTATTTTTCGATCCTTACACCCATTTTTTATTTTGCTTGTCCTCAACCTCACTTGTTTTAACCATGTTTTTGATACTTTTAACCCTCTTAAACTAACTCCATAGTCTGTCTAAATGGAAAAGAGATATTGCTGCACATCATCCACATTATTTCTAGATGAGCTCATTTACTCAACTTTAATATTGTTATTAAACCTCCCTCTGTGAATATTCTTAAATATGATAAATAAATACATAAATATTCATAAGTAAATGAATGTAAGTTCGCAATCATGAAAGATTAAAATATTGTATATCCTTCTACTTTCAGGCAAAATAATTCAAATTTTGCCTCTTTGAATAACATTCATTTTAATAAAAATCTGATTAAACAATTTAATTATTATATAGTATCTGATGAATATTAAGTCTTACACTGCAGATGAACTCTAAGCATTGCTAATCCCGAATCTGGAAAGAATAGTGTTGTTTGTTGCTAAATCATGAACAAATAAAATGCTTTAACCAAATCATATGGATTGGATAATTTTGATCATATCTCCACAAATCTATTTCTGCTTGTCCTAATGTTGCATGGCAAAAATGTGAGGCCTTTGGATAAATGAATGGATATTACATGAACATTTTCATTGGTTGTTTTGATTATGTGCCAACAAGTCCCAAGAACATTTTTTTTGAATAGATAGCCTCGCCCCACACAAACCAGCAAAATATTTATATTATGTAAGTATTTCTAAATTTCATAAGGCATTAACTTAGGCATTATCTTATTGAACACTGCAGTTCTGGAGGGCTGATATAAAAAAAATTCTTATGAGCTAAGACTGTGTACCTGTGGACAAAGGCCATTGAAACCACAGCTCGTGTCTTGTTATGTTGTCTGCTCTATCAGGACTCATGAACTCATCTTATAACACTTTACCTGACTAAATATCCAAGATACTCTGATCAGTTTTATGTTAAATTATTATTGTTGGATCAATATGATTCAGTTTCCTTTGCTTTGTAGACATAACTAACAATGTTCCCTCTAATTTTTTTTCAGTGTGAGCAGAAAAGTATAGTGTTTGAGTGGCACATTTTTATGCCTGAGCAGCACCTGAATTTTTTTCACAGGTGTCACCTAAGACAACAACAAAATCAGTATTATTTGAAACTCAAAGTTATGTTTATTCAAGGTACCCGCTTAATTAAAAGTGTTATATAGTATCACTTAACAACGCTCCTGCTTAGCAACCAAAATGTTGGGTCAGAAACTCTGGCATTTGAAGCACGCAAGTCTTAAAGCTGTCAAGTTGCAAGACCCTTGCACCCCTAAGCCTTCAGAAAAAAGAAAAAAACCAGGGTCTTCAACAGCTTGAAGACTTGTGGACTTCAACTCCCAGAATTCCTACTCCAGTCATGTCGCGGCGACGTCATCTGTGTGGATCCATCTTCGGCTTTTTTCACAGGGGGCAGGGCTGCTGCTGAAGATGCCGACGAGCCCTTGCCGCCACCAGAATAACAGCTGCCTCCTCCTCCTCCTCCAACAGGACCACCACATTTGGAGTGAAGCCGCCAAAGCTCCCGCTGGCGCCCTCCTCCACTCGGAGCACCTGAGCTGGGCACCGCATTACCCCTGCTGCCCCCTCCTTCTCCGCTGTGCTTTTGAGAAGCCATGAGGCCTTTTTTCCCCTGCTCCCGCCCCCCTCCGCTGCCTTCCTACTGGCTCCCGCGGCCTCATGGCTCCTCAAAAGCACAGCAGAGGAGGAGGGGGCAGGGGTAACGCGGGGCTCAGCTCAGATGCTCCGAACGGAGGGGGAGGCGCCGCTGCCTCCGGCGCCTGTGACAGCAGAAATCACTGCCCGGCAGTTGAAAACTGCTGCGCGGTGTTTTCTTGCCAGCTGCGCGGCCACGCAGCCATGCACCTTAGAGGGAACAGTGATAACTAAACATAACTAAGTTTTGTTACACTTTCTGTAGAATTAGGAAGACTTTAATTTCACCATCAATTGTAATATGTTATTATGGCTTGTTGTCTTTGATTCTGTTCAGTTTTATTTTAATGTTCAATTTTTTGTTTGGTCTGTGACCATAATAAAGATTGAATTAAGTTGTTCTCAACTCCTAGTGACCACACAGATAGAATTTTTTCATGATGATCTATCCTTAACTCCTTCATGTTTTCTAATGGTGCGCTCATTGCCACTGTAATTGAGTCCATTCACCACGTTGTTGGTTGTCCTCTTCTTTTCTTTCCTTCTACCTGTTCCAGCATTAGCATTTTATTTTCTAGAGGGCTAATAATCATTAGCCGGATTGATTTATTTGATGACCCATTTGTTTGTTTGGCTGTCCATGGTATTTTCAGTAGTTTTCTCCAATACCTACATCAACATTTCCTACATTATCCCAAAAGGCAGAAGCTTTCTTCCACATTGATATCTTCATTAATAAATTCCGATGGTGCTTTTCTTTTACCTGTTGTCATTATATTTTCTCCTTGCTGCCTTCACATTTAATAACAGTCTCATTTTTTTCATTGCACTCCTTGACTTTTACAATTAGAGCTTGCAGTTCTTTGCATGGTTGACTATGAGGATAGTTTCAACAAGATAGTGCAGGTTATTGATGTTTCTTTCTTCAATTTTAAAACCACAGATAGTTCTTGTTTAGCAGCTGTTTCATTTGCCAATTGTTTGGAATTACAGCGGTGATGAAAAAGTAAGTTCATGATCAATTCTCACATTTATGTTCTATGCAGGTCTACAAAGGTCTACAAAGGTCTACAAAGCAAAGGAAATCCAAAAACCAGAAAGAGTTGTTGGTCCAAATTATGTTTACTAAATGAGGACTACCTGTATGCTTATCTTTGTGCAATTGAGGTTTCATGTATGTATGTATGTATGTAAGTATGTATGTATGTATGTATGGTCTTGTTGTATTCGGGTCTTTTCCCATGTAAGTGAGATAGTCTTGGCAATGTTTCAGCGATGTCTCACTCGCCATCTTCAGGCTGGGTTTTGGGCTTAAAGCGTGGTCAGAGCTGCCGTCTTTCTATAAATCTTGGTGGGGGTGGTGGAGTGCTGACTTTGTTTCAATAAGTAGAGTGATTGGTTGTGTGCTCACCTCTACAGAATATTGCCAAATTCCTCACAAAACAACCCCAACCTTCGCAGAATCCATCACTTCACATGTACAAAACTCACTCCACTTCATAGAAACAATAAAGAAACAAAACCTACAACCCAGCGACCTACTCGTGAGTTTCGATGTCATAGCCTTCTTCCCCCAAGTGCCTTTAAAAGAAGCCTTTACAGCTATCCAGAACAAACACAACCCCCCTAAACACATCCTGGACCTGACCAACCACTGCCTAACCAACACATACTTCATCCATAATGGACAAAGATACAAACAGATAGAAGGAGCACCCATGAGATTACCCCTCTCACCTATCATCGCAAACATATACATGGAACATTTTGAAACTAACGCCTTAGATAAATCTGAGCACAAACCCAAATTCTGGCTTAGACATGTTGATGGCACTTTCGTGATTTGGCCACATGGGAAAGAAAAACTGGACAACTTCCTCACACATTTCAACAGCCTACACCCCAAAATACAATTCACCATGGAAATAGAAGCAAACACCAACTTCCCTTTCTGGATGTCCTAATCTACAAAAAACCCAATGGCTCCTTTTCAATTCAATTATCATCATTGTTATGCTTTCGAATCTGAGGTTGAAACTTCCTTTTGAGTTCCCAGAGATATTTGAAACTTTTTGGTAAATTGAGATTTTTGTCTTTCTTTGGCTTCTCTTTTATTCTTGGCAATTTCCAATTGTATTTCTTAGCAATTGGTTGGTGAAATTAATTTTTCCAAAAACACCTTCTCATACTAAAAGTAGTATGAGCCTCTTGTCAAATGTTGATTTGCTGATTTTTTGGATTATCATTTGGAGGTAGACTCCATGTGCCCAAGCTATTTCATTGTTTTTAAAAATAAATACAACATCGCATTATATCTAAAGGGACTAGCAAATTTATGCCCAAAAATCCAGATATAAATTTGCCTGAGTAGCAATGTGCCCTAGCAAAGCAGACACTAAAAAAGAGTGGTTGTTTGCCAATCAATCCTTTCTGAGACACAGCATATTGGTAAAGATGGAGACAACCACCTTATGCTAACCACATATCTCTTAAAAGTAAGAACAAGAAAAACTCTAATTTTTATGGCAGTTGATCATTGGCCCTAATGAGCTTCCACATTAGTGACTGCTGATTTAAAAAGACCTCCTGGAGATGCAAGTAATTTGTGAGTCAATCCTCATACTGTTTAAACAGACAATTCAAATGGCAAATAATTAGTAATGTATCTGTATGAGCTCATTTGTAGGTGCTGACAGACATTCTCAGTCACATTGATTGCCATACACTAAATAAATAAATAAGTCACATTGATCTATCACATAATGACTTATGGTACTATTGTATATAAAACTACTTCATATGAGGTCCCCATTAATTTTAATGGATCTTAGTCTTAAGTAGGTGGGCAATTGTAATTCTGTGCACACTAATCTGAGACAGCGTTACTGAAAACAATTTCCTTCTTGTGAAAGGGGCTGCATAGAAGAAGCATGCAACCCCTTAAACCAATGGCTGCACTTGGAATTTGAACATACAAGCAGACTCTGTCACATTAAAATCAGGTAATGATCTTGATAGTGTCATTGATGAATTAAATTCATTCCACCATCATTTTAAATCCCATCACTGAGGAAAAGAAATGACCATTTCCAAGTGAATGGAAGTAAACAATTCAAATATTGCTGGTGTGAATGATGATTGGTAACCATAAAATCTACATGTATAACATGAGTAATTGGGTCTTGTAAATAGTGATTGTAAAAAAGAAACATGGTAATCCTATATGCTTAATCTATAAAATCTAATCAATTTATTATTCTATACTTTATTCATTAAACTTGAAACTCAGTCAACTGAACATTCAAAAGCACATCACAAATCCATTGACTGTTGCTAATGGTTGATGCCAGCGTCCTAGATATCAACCAAGTACCTTCTTAAGATGTAGGATGTTCCAAGTAGCACAGTTTTTTGCAGTGCTGCTGCTGCTGTTATTGCAGGAAGCTGCAATTTCTTGATGTGTTTTATAAAATTCTTAGACATGGTACCAAGTGTCCCGATGACAATAGGTATCACTGTTTTTGATAATAATCACTGTAATAATAATAATAATAACAACAACAACAACAACAACAACAACAACAGTAATATACATATTATGTATTTTGTTGGATCTTTCATTATCAGGTACGGTTTTCCAGATATTAACCAATTATCAATTTGACCTCTTTATAGTATGTTGTTAAACTGCTTGGCAACAAGTGGGTGTAGACCAGTCAGATATTTCAACCAAAAAGTTCCTCTTCAATCGGTGCTGACCAATTCTTGATCTTCCTTGCCCCTTTCTCTACCATTTTGACTTTATTACAAGTTTTTTTTTCCATTTCAGGTTCTTTTTTTATAGTTATCTACCCACTTTATCCAATTTGCATTCTTGTATTGATTTGGGTTTTTCACAACTTCACTGTTTTTTTCTTTGTCACATGTTGATTGGCTAATTGCAGTCTCTCCATGTATTAGTGGGAACATTTCTGATTCAACTGAAATTGAAGAATCTGTCAAACCTGTCTCACAAGGGCCAAATGCATCATTTGCTGGCCATGTCCAGGCCCGGTTTTGCGAAGGAGAAAAAAGTCCTGACACATCACTGTGATGACGCAAGTTTGACATCCCACCCTCTACAGCAGTAGTTCTCAACCTTCCCAATGGGGAGACAACATTTGAATTGTCAACCCTTTAATACAGTTCCACATGTTGTGATGACCCCCAACCATAAAATTGGTATCTCGGTTCCTAAGACCATAGAAAATATCTGTTTTCCGGAGGTCTTAGGTGACCCCTGTGAAAGGGTCGTTCGACCCCCAAAAGGGTCCCGACCCACAGGTTGAGAACCACTGCTCTACAGTATGGTCTGGAATTTTTAAAGTCATCTTCTAGAGAGATGGAAGCAGCATGGGAGAAAAACAGCAAAGCCTGTGGTATGGAATTGCCTCCAAATATGACAACACTGTAATAGCTTTTGAAGGGGCTGTGAGGGGCACAACCAAGGCTTTGGAGGGAAGGCAGCAATTGGCAATAAAGCTTCAGCTTATGGACTGTCCATTAATTACATAAATCATGTAGAGATTTACTAACCAGTAGGTCGATGTTGAGTTTAGAAAACCAAGAAATAAAAAATAAAATAAAAATAAACTAAATAAAACAAAAAGATCAAAATGATTCTGTCTTTTGGATCTACCATCATGCAATCTGACAGTATTTGTACAAAATGTTATAAAAGCTCATCAAATGAACTAACTATGTTGGGCCATCAGACAAAAACACTACACAGAAAGAAAGAAAAAACAGTTGTTCATTCTGTACTTCTTTTCCTTTAAAAATATTGTTTAAAACATGACAACTTGCAAAAGCTACACACTTAAATCACTTCCTATTAAAATTCATTTTTGTGGAGTGGAATGCTTTGTTGTTTTGGGAGGGACTTAGCTACTCAAAATGTTTGGTTCAGAAAAAGAACAATTTTTGATTATAAGTAAATAGAAAACAGCTTTATTAATTTATTTACTTTAGGATGTAGGAAGTTAAAGCCCATCCCTCTCCTAGAAAAATGAAATATCCTGGGAAATATTGAAAAGGCAGAATATTATATTTCCCTGGATAAGAAATGGAGAAACATGTTTTTAGGCAGGAAACAGACTCACTCTTAACAGCCCCTACATTTGTCAATGGGCCATTAAAAGCCCTGAACCATTCTATTCTACATAACAAATATCTTCCCACTTCAGCTCTAAGGTAATAGGATTAAGGCATGATCGTATTAGCCCTTTACCCATCTTACTACAGGGCACCTGGGAAGAAGCAATGGTCAACCAAACTTGGACTCAAAACACAGCCTAGAGAGTTGCCCCAACATGGCCCCATGTGAGTCTGACAACCAAGCAGAATACAAGATCAAGGTCAAAGGCCAGAGAGGGCATAAAACCAGGAACTTTCAGCATCTCAGCCTCTTTTCTTCTTCATGAAGAAGCATGTGATCATCTTTTTTGTTCAGGAACTCAAGCCATGTGATCCTGTTCACCATTAAACCATCTTTCCAAGCACCCTCCATGTTTCCAGTGTCTTTTTCCCCACTTGCAACTGAACCCAGAAGGACATTTCTTCCAACAAGGAATAGATTCAGACTTTTAGAAAGTCTTGTTAAATTACCTTGTTAACTAATTTAACAAGGAGTTAGAAAACAATTACGTTTAACTTAATATTATCTGTTGCATATAATACGTACTGGGAAAAACTATACTGGACTGATAGAATACATAATTTTCCACACTGAAGGGAATCAGATTCAGTCCATAGAATCTTCATGTATTTAATGAGCCAAGTAACATAGTTAATGAATTATAAACAACAAAGTGGAAAATTTATGCAATGTTTATTATCCATGAGTTATATGTATAGTCCACCTTAGGAAGCTCAAGGCTGAATGCATGATTTTATCTCCACAACAAGTCTGGTCTTGTTATGAAGATATGATTTCAAGAATGAGACTAGCTGACACTCATCCAGTAAGCTTCAATGAAGGTAGCATTTCCCCATTCTTAATAATTGCTATTACCATCACAACTGATTCTCTTGATAATAAACATATCCTGTGTGCACTTGAATAAAGATTGGCTAAGCTAATTAAATGCATGCAGTACATTTAGTAATGCTATCTGATCTGTTT
The DNA here is from genome assembly GCF_964273705.1 of Natrix helvetica. Lineage (NCBI taxonomy): Eukaryota > Metazoa > Chordata > Lepidosauria > Squamata > Natricidae > Natrix > Natrix helvetica. The sequence continues at coordinate 36,159,453 of NC_138550.1, read as the reverse complement.
TCTTATCATCACTATATAAGGTATTGTACGAAGTTAGCATCCACTCTTCTCCTAGAAGAATGAAATATCCTAGGAAATATTAAAAAGGCAGAATATTTCCCCTAAAAAGAGAAATAAAAACTCAAGAAGTAGAAACTTTGCCACCATCACCTTTGTCAATGGGCCATTAGAGGCCTAGACCAGTCTATTCTGCATAACAAAAATAGGATTAGCCTTCTACTCATCTCACTACATGGCACCTGGGAAGAAGCGATGCTCAACCAAACTTGGATTCAAAACACAGCCTACAGAGTTGCTCCTGCGTGGCCCCATGGAGTCTGACAACCAATCAGAATACAAGCTCAAGTTCACAGCCCAGAGAGAGCATAAAACCAGGGACTTTCAGCATCTTGGCCCTTTTTCTTCTTCACCCAACATCTTGAAGCATGTGATCACCTTTTTCCCCAGGATCTCAAACCATGTGGTCCTGTCCACCATTAAAACCATCTTTCCAAGCAGCCTCCATGTTTCCAGTGTCTTTTTCCCACTTGGAACTGAACCAAGGAGGGCATTTCTTCCAACAGTATTCAGTTATTTGCAATAATGTGCAAAAGCCAACCTGAACTTCTACACAAACAGCATTCTTTATATACTGCTTTTTCCATATGTAAGTTTTTAACATGGACTGATATGGCTCTTTCTTGCATCAGAGCATGAACTTGCAGTTATGCAAAGAGGCCCTTTATAATGTGTATTTGGCTTCCATTTCAGTCCAGTGCTAGCAACTCTAGAAAGTTGTGCCAGAAAGTTGATAAGATCAATTATTTAAACACAGAGTAGAATGTGCATGCTTTTGAAACAAATGCACTCTAGTTAGCTGACATCTGTGACTGTATAACCATTAATTTACGGTGATGGTTTCTGATCCAGAAAATAACAGGCATGTAGAAACTTGCCTGAAAAAGTGGTTCGCCCTAGTTGAATCATGGCAACAATAGATAAAATTATTGATGGAACAATGGCTCATGTTATCGTTAGCTCACTGATCCTACTTAGAATTTTAAAATCTAGATATTTCCTGCTTGGCATAAGCAACAATCATTTTTGTAAACTAACTTGGAGGAAGGGAAAATAGGAACACTCAGTTTTATTCCTCTATTTGAGTGAATCATGCCAAGCATTTTCAAACATTATAATCAATTAAACACCATGCCAAGAAGAGATGGAGGAGGGAGATGAGAGAAAGAAAAAAAAACAAGTAACTAAGGCAACATTTTTTTAAAAGTCAGAAAAAAGCACTTTTAAATTTAAAAAAAAAGTTTGAGAGAAGTGACTAAGCACAAGGAAATTTAATAATGAATCTGTTTGCCTAAATAAATATGACTAAGCATGCAAATGAGGCCAAGACAATATTTTGTATTTATTTTAAAAATTACAGCTAACTTAAACATGAAATGACAACAGAGCAGTTAATTTTAATCTATAGTAAGACTACTTATAATTTATTGCTGTTGTCAGGTCTGGAAGAGTGAAGAAAAAAAATATCCAGGGTTATTATACTTCATGATGTGCTGATAGTGATGGGAAAAAAAAACATCAGTGACAGCAGGAGATACTTCAGTGAATAGTGCTGTTCCACCTGACTTTTAAAAATATTTCTAGATATTGTTTTTAATTAAAAGCATTATTTATTCTCAAGGATGCCCCTGGGCCTGATGTTTATAAGTGGAAGTAATTGCTTCTAAGATTTTGTATGGAAGCCCATTTACTTCGGAAAAAAGGCTGAGATTAACTACAGAGCTTCTCCATTTCTTTTCTGATAAAATGATGATTAGTCACATCTGGTACAACAGTCATTTTGTCAGAGTGCCCACATATGCCCATTGACCATCAACATTATAAAACTGTCCAGAGACGCACAATATGTTCTAAAGACCGCCCCCAGAAAAATCACACCAAAGTAGCAGAAGTTCACAGGAGGAAATACATGAGATGAAGTCTCTTGTTTTAGTCGTTGGACACTTTAATGAGAAGCTACCTAGCTAAACCGATCAGGTTAGAACGGATAGTTTTGTAAAATGTCTAAGTACCAAATCTATCATTCTTCACAGTAGGTCTGTGAAAAAGATTCAAAGGAATGTTGATCAATGTTGAAGAACTTAATGAAGCATTTCTTTTTGCAAGGTGAAAGGAGCCATGTTGTTTCCAAAGCTTGTACAGCTGCTTTGTTCCCAACTTTCTCTGTCTGTGTTTGCACTCCTGATTCTGTGATATCCTTTTCTCCTAGAAAGCAAACTTGAGTACAGTTCAATACAAGAAAGACTGATATGCTGCACATATGATTTTTGGTTGTATCAAGTAAACATATAGCTTTCTAAATAACATTATCACTATAATCAGTACTGTTCAGAACACCTGCATATAATTCTAGATATGCCAGGCCCCTTCTATTCACCTGCTCTAAGTTTCTAACAAGAACACCCATATGAGAAACTGGAGCTCAGGCAAAGAAAGGAAAACGAGAACTGAAAACTAAGACTTATGAGAGGACACTTAGAAAACTGGGTGTGTTTGATCTTTTAAAAAGATCACTGAAAAAGGATATGATCCCATTTTCAAACACTTGAAACATGTATCACTGAGGACCAAGGCCTCTTCTTTATTGTCTCAAACACCAGTATTGTGGAATAATGGCCTTATGTTACAGGAAGGCAGATTATATTAGGAAAAGCCTTCCAACAATAAGAACGGTTCAATACTGCAGCCAGTTACTAAGGGGAATAGTGAGCTTCTCTTTTCTACATGTCTTCAGGCAGAAGCTGGACAGCTCCCTGCCAGCAATGCCTTAATTTGGATTCCCTCACTGAGAAGACTCAATGGTTTAAATGGCAAGTTCTTTGACGCTGTGATTCAGAACAGCTCAGGCATGCTAGCTCTCTGTTCATGTATTTTTATGTCATTTATATTCCCTGTACATTTTCCCAATGCCTTTGCTCAAAATATCCATTTTGATTTGTCAAAAGTTAGGCAAGCCATCCTGAGGTAAGTAACAAGGGCCACACAGAATTGGGACTGAAATTATTAATGTCGCTTCTCTTCTGATTAGGTTGAGAATGCTGCCTAGATAATTCTAATTGGTTTGCAAGAATTGGTTATTAAATGTCTTCTGCTCTTTTCTGCTAGGCTTCTGCCTGAGAGGGATCACACTGAGTCTTGGTGCTGAGCCTTTGTGTATGATCCAGGTAACCCAAGGGCTGTCTTCTAGGCTTCTTCTGCTTATTGCAGGAGGAAGGTCCTTCATGATGGGAGGTCATGTGCAGTGTGCCTTAGAATAATTATCTTTTTACTAGGCTGCTGAAGAGTTTTCAATCTCTTCATATTTGCATGGGTTGGACAGGGAAAAGAATCAGTACTTGAATCACTCTTCTGTGTTGCGGTTGGGGGAAGAAAAAGAACAGGAATGAACTGGCTTTGTTTAATGAGCATATGCCTGGGTGCTAAGGCAAAATATTATACTTTGGTTTCAAACAAAATCTGGAGAGGAAGGGAAGAAAAGAAGCTGAAACTGACTGTTGCCTAATTGAGATAAACCCCCTGACTAGGAAGCGATAACATATTTGATAGCTCATTGAAGGTGCATATTATAAGATTCTTTAGACTATCTTCTCATTTCTGTTTTCTAAATGTAATTTTCATTTCTCTGTTCACTTCCCAGATTCCTTTAGGATCTGAGTGGCTTTTAAACAACTATCCAAAAATGGTATATGTTAAATAAATAAATTAAATTCAAAGAGTTACCAAAATAGATCTTATTATTCCTAAACAAACAAACAAATCCATATTATAGTTTAAGATAATGGTGGATCACAGAATATATTGAATCACAATTTTACAAATTTATTTTAATCTTATGTACACTGAGAGCATATACACCAAAGACAAATTCCTTCTGTGTCCAATCACACTTGGCCAATAAGGAATTCTATTCTATTCTATTCTATTCTATTCTATTCTATTCTATTCTATTCTATTCTATTCTGAATATTCAACTGATTCTAAAGCCTAGTTCTGTGTGTACCAGCTATCTTAGTACTTTTTCTTTTGCTTAGCAAGAACTATATGACTTGTAAGATAATATCCAAAGGCTGTGGTGGTCAAATAAGACATTCAGAGAACCTAGGACACTGCTGTCTGAGACTTTGAATGAAATGTAATCATTTAATTACATCTTAATTGAATGTGTACCATTCTGTTTAGTATTTTTTTTAAAAAAAACTAAAGCTGTTGAAGCTTGGAATTATATAATTTAAACATTAAAATATGTTATTTGGCTCACAAAAAGTCATACATTTTAGGTTTCACACTGTTCACCAAGTGTTTATTAGACCATAGGCATGATTCTTGATGCCATTATTATGACAGAGCTTGCTCAACACAGAAGGCTAAAATGTGGCAATGTAGTTTGTGGGTCAGTGTGTGGTAAAAACCTAGCCAGTATAATTAATTTATGGTTCTGTATGTGATGCAAAGATAGGCAATTGGGTTGATTTTTGAGGAAAAAATGGCTCAATAAGACACACATTAACATATCAGAGCAGATACATTTGTAGAAATATTACTATCAGTTCCTGACACAGCTTACATGAGAAACACCTTCTGGCTTAAACTTTTGTCTGATGTGTGCGCAGCAACTTAGAACAATGTGCTTGCAATAAGGGCCACACAGAGCTGTTGTTATTGCTGCTAATCCTAGAATTGTTCCCATCAAAGTTCTCACACACAGGCTATGTTCTATCATTCCAAATAACAAAGTATTGCATGAACCAGGATAAGCAAGTCTCGTAATAATTTTGAGCCTTATAGCAGCAGCTTAATATTTTATTTCCTTTTATTTTTTAATACTGTACCGACATTTCTTGTCTTCCTTTGCCTAGCACATTTCTTTTCAGAGCTTTCTCATGCTACACAAGAAGGAACCTTTGTCATTGTCCAAGGCCCATTTGGCCTGTCAGGCTGCTAAGTTTTCTGTCCTCTTTACAGATGGAGAAGCTTCCCAGGGCAGGGACAGTACTATTGGAGTGCTGATATTTTTGAGTGCAAATAAAGGGGAAGTTGTTTTGCTTTACAATGAGCTCTAAGGCAGAGAAATGCTACTAGCATTTGAAATGCTTCTTCCAGCTGAGAATGTATTTTCTCTGTGTGTGTGTGTGTGAGAGAGAGAGAGAGAGAAGGGGGGGATCCAAAATACTACTTCTTTAACATTATGCGTATGTTAGCATGACAAAAAGATGTGGAGTGGTTAAAATGTATGGTAAAACTTTCTCTCTTCCCCCCTCTCTTTCTCACACACAAACAAGTCTCATAAGCACCTGCATGCCTCTTGTTGTATATGGGATTCTTAGGGGCTCTGTATACTAAGAAACTCATCCATGCAGTCATTTACAATTGCATGCTTGACTACAAAATGTTGTGCAGAGAAGAAAACAGCTGGAGGACATTTTGTGGTTAGGGATGCCAACATTCATCAAGAGAAAAATAAAGAGATTTGAATCAGCAAATCTTCTCTTAGCTATAACTAGGCAAACATGAATTCACATGCACCCTTCACAGGCCTGATCCTTCCATCCGTTTCATATAGGCTCTGTATCTAGAATGTCAGAATGTCTCATAGTCTTCAATGGTGCTATCTGTGCAACATCTTTCTGTAAAACTAGGATCTGAAGATGGACAATCACATGCAACCTATTAGATATAAGAGAGTCATCCTGTTGGTAAGATTGACTGTTCTAATACAGTAACTATAAGTGTTCTTTAGTACTTAAATTGTTATAGAATGCCTTCACATTGTGTGAATACAGAACTGTTTATTACACTATTCACCTCTACCCTGTGACACACTTAGCTAACTGTTTCAAAAACAAGTGGTTCAGAAGTAGCATGAAAAATATTGGAAATGCAATGTTTATAATTGTAAGATACTTATTTTCCTTTTGACAGAAGCTACATAGGGAAGTAATAACTGAAAACACTAAAATGCAGCTGCCTTTTAACTCACTTCTTCAGTGAGGCATTCGTAAAGCAGGCAAGCTGGCAGAAGACAAGAGCAGGAGAAGGTTTATTTCCCTCATTTTCTTTCAGCAGACTATCACCCAATTAAAACAATCTCTGACTGTTATAATTTGCTGAAGACCGGCTGCTGATTTCTCAGATTTTTGTAACCACTTTCCTACGATAAACTAGTTTCTTTGAAATCTCAGGCTAAGCACAGGAATGTGCGTTTAAATTATTGCAGAGAATGGAAGACAGGGAGAAATTGCTAAGGAACAAAACTATGTATAAAAGGATCCAATATACTGTGATAGGAATGTGAATTTTAGAAAATAATGCTTACCTGGAATAAAAGTAATCACCAGGTTACAGTCATCCAGTAAAGCTGGCAATAAATTAAGAAATGAGAATATAAATCAATCCTACATATAATGCTTTCTGATTGATGATACCTACTGCCAAAAAGTGTGGTGATTTCTCCCCCTCATCCAGCTAAGATAACCTTAAAAAGAGAAGTATATCAATAACTCTTAATCAACTGGTCTCTGAACCTATGGTGTGGTGACCTGATCCAGCAGGTCTTTGCTGTAGTCTTAACAACTAATGCTCTTTTCTTCTACCTGAACAATATTTTAAAAATGTAATTTTTTAAACTCACCTACTAAAACTGCTAATCTAATGTTCAATTCTATCTGAGTGACTGGGACCATTTTCAGTATTTTTTTTAAGCCAAGCAGCTATTTAACTGCTATTTGTTGTTTGTCAAATTGCTAAGACCCATTCTCAAGTGCTTTTATGCTGTGAAGTATGTCTTGATTTTATGAGCACGCATGGTATCTTCCCATCGATTTATGTGCTCCTCAAGAGAACATCTTGTATAACATAGCTCTGTTCCATCACCTTTGACTTCTCACTTCCTTTTTATGGTATTATCTTAGTTTCCGAGCCTTCGGGGTTTAAAATGTAGTCATCTACAGTTCTTCACCTACAGCCGAATCAACTATCAATATCATTTACTTTCTTCCTTGAATAATGACATTTAAGAAGCCTTGCTGGCCTGCATCTTGAGCCTTTCTACCGCGGTATTGTTTTATCACAGGGGCCAAACCAGTGGGAAGTTCAAAAGTATGTTAAGATAGCATGCTCCCACTCATATTCCCTAATAAATAGTATTGGGACCCAGTCTTTTATATCAGAAGCAGTATTTAGTCATCATAATTAGTAGTTGTTAGTATTTTCCTCCTTGAATTTGACTTCCTTTTGAAACCATCCAACCTGATGGGTAGTACTGTATATACTTCGCTGTTGCAGAATTCAAATGTTAATTATGTGTTAGGTGAAGAGGTATTCTTCTATAAATTAGTATCACTTGATGGTTCTGGGTTGTAATAATCTCAATATGTATGTGAGGGGGGGAGAGAAAGAAATAGAGAAATAAAGGGCACCCTCTTTATCCATTTTCTGATACCAGGAGGGAACAAGCATGCAGATCTACCAGGTTTACTTATTTCTGAATTGTGAAGACTTTTCACTACTAACTGGTAGTGAAAGAGACTTCACAATTCAGCAATGGGTAAAACTAGTAGATCTGAATGCTTGATCCAATTTGGTATGAGAAAATGGATAAACGGATAACTATATATCAAACATGAAAACTAACATAACCTAACATAAAATAAAACAAAGAAATGAAAAAAATAGTACAGAAAGGATATACATAGATGAAACTTAAAATTTCCTTTGCAGTAAATATAATTATAGTTATGACTATAACTATATACACACTATCTTGTGTTACCATTTTTTCCATTCATCAAAAGTGCAAATCATCTGTGCATTTTTTTGTTTCATACAAAAGTGTATGCAATACAGGATTTGTAATCAACCATAAATGTAATTTTTTTCTCTAATCAAGAAAGTAATTAAGCTATTTCTGCAACTTTCATCATTCTCACCAAACATTTTTCTATGGTGGATAGTGTTGAATTTTTCTACTTCTGAGCACACTACCAATATTCTCATGGATGTGTGAACCTGTAATATGCAATAGTCCATACAGAGGAAATAGGTTTGTCATACCATATTTGATGGTGTGCCTTATATATGCAGAGCTTTGGACATGTTTTAGTTCTATTGTGTTAAAAACTGAGTCCTGGATATGTAGGTATAATTACCATGACCTACCACTCACCATGGTGCAGAGATTCCTTATTCCCCCCCCCCCCGTTATCTTTGCCAACATGATCTGTCACACATTGATTGATATTGCTCTATGTGTAAAGGAAGTTTTAGACATGTATGTGCAATTGTCCAAAGCTCCACTGTCAAAATTTTGAGTGTAATGATCAGATGCTGTGATTATGCATTCCTTTTTAAGTTTAGGTCTATATTCATTGGATTGACTGAGCTGTGTTTCAGAGTTTCACAACAACAACCAGATGGAAATCAGTAACCAACTTCAGTATTATACAGAACAAATGCTGCTGCTAATACCATCTTCCCATAGTAGCTGTCACAATACAGCTTCACTCCCCTCCTCCTTTTGCAGAGAACTCAGCATGTTTGTTACACCTCTGCTTTCCTACGCAGCACATCCTCTTGAGAGGCAGCATCAGTAACTGGTTGTGTGTACATGCCATGGCTGCTTCTAGCAGAGTGTGGGTGTACTAGGCAGCCGGGAGTGGGTGTGCTCTGAGAGCTGCCTTGGCAGCCAAAAAATGAGTGGGTGTGCTGCAGCTGCAACGATCTGGACTCAGCAGCGCAGAGGTAGCATTGCACAGTCATTGCACATTCAGACACTGTGCACCTGAATGCAAGGCCAGTGTTGCCAGAAAGAAGCCAGCCTGTGTTTCAGTCTATTCGGTTATTATCTAGAGAACTGAATCAAGAATTTCTCCCTTTGTATATTCCCTGAGCTTCAGTTAGTTTCTGTTGGCTATAAATGAGTGCCTTTTGACTCCCTCTGCAGAGAGGAGACTAGCTGGGTATTGTATCTGCCTCCACCACTCTGAAAGCTTTACCCTTTCTATTTGATTTCTTTTCCACAGCCAGCTGGATTGGACTGCTATAGGAAAATCTGATTAATGGCAGATTTCTGACTGTGTTATGGCTTTTCAGGTAGAAAGTATGTTATGTCTAGGGTCAAGGTACAGAAGGATTCAAAGCATTTACTAGATGGGAACAGAGAATAGAATATTCCTTCACAGATAGATACACACACACAGTCACACACACACTTTACATCATCAAATTGTATGCTAAGAGTTATATTGAAAATAAGTACCGTTTCATTGTTTTTCTGCTTGAAGAAGGTTAAGTGGGAATATTCACAGAAGTATTTGAGTTCTGCTGGCAGCCTGGCACATTTGCAAAAGTGGGCTATGTGTTGTGACTGAAAATTAAGTCCATTGGAGCTTTCTGATGTATAGAAGTGTAAGTGAGATAAATGTAAATATATTCCAGCAAAGATGTGCATAAAGGAATGTATTAAAACATGATGAAATTATAGCTGTTAGTTTTTTAAAAATCTTCCTAAAAGCAACAATTAATTGCTAAGGATCAAGATTGACTATGCTCAGTGAGGGAATAGAATATTTTATCTACTTGAAAGGACTTCTTTGTTTTAGAAATAAAGACTAGTTTCAGGGCTGAGCCCAGCCTGATGCGTTAGAACTCATTTTATCCTATTTCTAAACGTAATAGTTTGTGTTAGATCGGGTAATGGAAAGGCACACTCAGGCTAAAGGCAACAACAACTCTTTATTGTAACAGAACAAGTATGTACAATCCAGCGAAGTTGAGTCTGACAGCAGCCCTTTTATAGGGAGCTGTCAGACCCTTCAACCAATGAGATTAAACCTCTGTTCCCGCCGGAACAGAGGACCTTGGTGGAAACCACTATAGCTGAAGCTAGTATCTAACAGTTTGTTTTGGAAATAATTAAAAATGGCAGCTTATAGATAGAAAATATATTGTCGCATAAGCTTTTGTAAATACTGCAGCTTCAAAAAATGCATGACTATCCTTAGCTAGAGAAAGCTGCTCTTCATGAATTTAATTAAGTAGACTGCTGGTCACAAAAGTTTGGACTATTAAAAAAAAATCACGGAGTCATAGATTTTTGTCTGAAGCTACAGATTTATTCATACAAAATTTACCCACCTTAATGTATTGGGGAAGAAAATTCAGTCAATATTTTTGGTCAGGTGTTTTAACAAACTTTATTTTAGTAAGAAATCAGAGCAAATTGCTATTGGATAGAAACACACTGGTTTCCCAAAGTCTTCCTAAGTTCAAATATTTGATGCTGTTAGGATTTATTTAGAAAATTTATTATCCTTAATTATATTGTGTTCTGTGTTATCAATGTACACGCCTTACTTCTATCATCTTCAACTGACCTCATCTAACACAGTACATTCTTTGATGCAGAAACATCTTGTGAGATAATAAAAAAGCCAAGGCTCTGAACACAGCCATTGATGTCTTTGTTATCTCCTGTTTAGATTATTGTAAATTGCTCTACAGGATGAAAATCAATTAGAACCTTCAGCTAGCCACATCACTCTGCTCCACATACTCAAAAGCTAATACAGCATCTGTATTGTCATACCACTGCTGCAGGAGCTGCACTATTTGATAGCATGTTTATGAGTGCAGTTGAAGGTGCTGGTTGCTACTTTTAAAGGCATATATTGCTTGGGACCAGGGTATCTAAGAGATGCCCTTTATAAAATAGTTTCAGAACTATTGAACCAGATGGCCCAATAGCCTCTTCTAAGAGTTTTCATCTATTAGAAAATATGGCAAGAGAAGATGATAACATCAGGTGTTCTCAAGGGTAGATTTCTTCCTATGGAACACCTTGCTCGCTCAAGGTGACTATCCACCCCCATCCTTATGGCATTCTGGCAGCTAGTAAAACCCTGGCTTTTCCAGAATGCCTTTGGGAACTGATAATAAAGCCACAATTTATTCTTTGTGTGCAAATGAGTGCATGCATGTATGAATGTTTATTATTTCTTGTTATAATTTATTATTGAAAAATTTAAATGTGTTTTATTCTTAATATTTTAATATCTCAAACTGCCTGGAGTCCATAAGGATTAAGGCAGTAGCTAAATTGCATGAATAAATAGATTGTTCCCAGGTGTAAACAAATATCCATCTAGTATAAGGAAGCTATTTACAAGACAATGTGGCATTATTTGAACATAAAAATAGGTCTGCTCTAGTTCATTTGCAAATTATTCATATTAGTTTTTGAGAATGTAAAAAGGAAAGAGAAACACACATTAATGAGTTTTACTAGAAAAAAAGCGTAAGATATGAACGCCATGAATAAATAAACTTTCTATCATGTCAGGCATCAGTTTTCAATGAAATATTTGTCCTTGTCCCAAGATAAGATAATTAAATTCTAAAATTAGGGAAGAGTCCCACAGTCAGTGGGGTGGGGGTGGGGGTGGGAAATGAAGCTGAAAGTAGATTGGATATTCAGCAAGAAAATGATCTGAAACGTATCTCCAATTTAACCAGGATGTAATTTCATGAAGGAAATATGAAGTCTTGGAATAACATTCACAATCCCCAGACTTGGATTGTGTGAACATCTGCGTGGAGTTGTAAAGAGACGTAACAATATTTCCAGGCTATTAGAGTTTTGCAAGGAAAAGAGTTTTAAAGCAAAAATAGTCTGTCAGTTGTCTACAGGAATGCCCAGAAGATGTTTTTTTTTTCTGGCAAAGGAGTTTTCACTAAGTCAAGACTGAAAGGATATCCAAACATAGGCACCTGTCACAGTCATTGTTTAAACAATGATACAATTTTGTACATCTCTGTGATCTTGCCTATTAATCCTGAATTTCTCCAAAGCCACCCAAAAAAAAAAAAAAATTCAAGTTAGGAGCATTTAGAGAAGAAATGATTTCCCTAGTGTTCTTCAAACAAGACAGATATTTTAAAAAATCCAGGATATTCTGGGTTAAAAAGAAGATAAGGTTGCCTCTAGATTCTGTTGAAACTGGATTGCTTAATTTGTCTTTATTTATATGCTATGATTTAAACGAGCAGTTGCTTTGGCTTATTATTAACATTGCCACCAATAATCGCTCTTGATGAAGGAAGCATCAAGAATGATTTTCTGAAAGATGGCCAATTCTCTCCACATGTCTGAGTGTAAGTCCTAATATGTTGACAGCATGGTATTTATTATATAGCAGCATATTGAAAAGGCTGTAGAAAGGCCATATTTATCTCTGTTATTTTGAATTAATTTACTTGTGATGCTATCTAGTGTGATTTATAGTTGAATTTAAAACGCCAGCTCCTATAATGATTATATGGGTTTAACTTCAAATGTTCCTAAAGCATGATGCATTTATTATATACGTTATGAAAAATGATAGGCACCAGCACAGTGGGGGCAGGGGGGCTGAAAAGACACCAGCAGGAAAAAAAAACAACCTCCAATCTTAATTCCCCGATGTAGAAACCTCAGATGAGACCAGGAAACTCACACATCTCTTATTTATAGCTAGTGCTTTTCCTGCAACTGTGCGTGTTTCAAGGCTCCAGAAACCTTACTTCATAACACCGCCTTATTATAAGGTTTATTATAAGGCTGAGCGGAAACGCTCATGGAAGAGCGTTGTAAAGATTTCACTGGGAGTTTTGGCTTCGGGCTTCTCCGGAGCCTCGGGGCCAGTCTGCTGCGCCATCTCAGACTTGCACATACTGTACAGTACATAAGATGGGCGAAGACTTCTCGTTGGCGGCGTCGGCTTTCCCTGACGATCGCAAGCTTCAGTATGACGCAGAGTTCCTCCTTTGTCACGCCAAGAGCCCGGCGTTCATTTCCAAGTCTGCGCAATTCCTGCGTCGCTAGAAGACACGGCGGCTGCCGAAAACGTCGCCTTGCCAGGTTGGAAACTTTCGGTGGACGATTTCAAGGTCTTCTAAAGGGGTGCGGCGGTTCTCGAGGACCACCGTAGCTCCTCCCTGGGTTTTACCGCGGACCAAGCCGGAAAAGGGGGAGCACCTGGAGGTCTTTCGCCGGCTCTTCACGAAAGAAAGCCCACCTGCTCTCAAGTTGTAGAGCGCAGCATCAGTCCGGCAGCCGGCTACGGTGTGGGGACGTTCTTCCACCTACGCCTTCGTCTCCCCTCCTGCGGCGGAGAGCGAAAGCGAAAGCCGGTGTGGCTCCGCCCCGCTTGCTGCAGCTGGAGGGAACCGTCGAAGCTTGTCAGGCTGCGGGTTGGGCGGCTCCGGGTCCGCGCTCCGGATCGCCTCCTCCCTCCCTCCCTCCCCCCCCGACAGGTCTTTCCCTTTGGTCTGCGAGAGGATCGTCGCGGCAAGAAAGCGGATCGCCCTCCCTTGCGGCAGCCTGGACATGTGGATGTTATGCGTGTGGTGGGTGCTGCTGGGCACTCTGGGCGCCGGTGAGTGTCGGTTCTCGCTTCTTTTGCTGCTCCCGCCCTTGCCGGCGCTGTTCCCGCTCCAATTGCTGTTACCCCTCGCTTCGCGCTTTCTCTCTCTCTCGGCCTTTCGCCTTCCCCCCGAGTAAAAAAAAAAAAGACCTAGCAGATACCCCGCGCTTTTTTTGCTCCGCTGCGGTTTTGGAGTAAGCTGCACGGTTCCTTTCCCCCATTTCTGCTTGGCCGCGTCCTGCAGCCCCCCGGGAGAGGGAGGGGGAGCTGGGTTGTCTTTGGGGCTCCAAGGACGATAGAATGCGGCTCTTTAAAAGAATAGGAGAGGAAGGGAGAGAAACTGCCTCCTCCCTTACCCGCACCCCCCACCCCGGGGGCCGGTGAGACTTTGAGCTTTCCGTCCTACCTACTGACTGCGCCACGAAGCTGACGAGGCTTTGGGGTTTGTTTGGCTGGAGTGTGCCGCTGCCTTGCACCACACGTCCTCCTCTCCCCCCTCTCCATCTCTGTCCCCCCGAGCGAGCCCAATTATTTCGACAGGCGTAGGGTGCTGAGCTCTGGGATTGGCTACCTCTTTTAACGCCTGATGCTTCCCATACGCTTCGCTTCAGGAGTCCTGCTGCTCCGAATGTGCGGTGGCAGAAGTGACAGCAGGCTGGCGGGTGTATGCGTGTGTGTGTGTGTTGGAGGGGGGGGTGTTGAATGTGACTCCGGCGTTCGCCCTGCTTCGGAATATGCCGAAGACCTTTCTGGGGTGCCGCTTTCCCACCTTCTGGTTGGTTTGGTTTGCGAGACAGTCCTGGTTTTGTTTTGTTTTGTTTTTTCCCCCTTCCCTTCCGGTTCTGTTGATGGCTGCTTGTGCTGCCCTTGGAAGAACCCAGCTCAAGGATTGTGGCAGTGTAGAAGCCGCCTCTTCTTTTTGACGTTAAAACTTCGGAGCACGTGTGCACAGCAACTTCCCACACACTCCGATATACACAGGGAGAGTAACCTGGTGGGTGAAAGTAACCAGCATTTCCTTTCACCTGGGCCACTGCCATATACCGTTGTGGGAAAGAGAGCAGAAAAACTGAATAATCTAGTTCAGGCTTGCAGTATTGCACGTACAAAGCACATTTCAAAGCAACTCAGGATGCGACTAATGTAATCCCCAAACCTAGCTTTCCAGATTAAATGAATCATACAGAGTGACAACATTGCGCTAGCATACTTTTTAATCAGACTGTTAATGAAGAATTTTGTTGCAAGCAGATTGTTGAGTTGTGCGGGGATTATGAAAGCTCAAGTTATGCATTTCACACAGCTCTTCTGTAAGAAAAGGAAGTAATAAATTATCTTTGACTCTTTCCAGCTTTTTGAGAATAACTGAAATTGGTAAGCGTTCTGCGGTACTTTTAACATTTATCTTTAAAGATTTATTGACAACTTGGCTTTATTTATTGGACAAATCAGTTTCAGATTCCCCCCAAAATTTATTTCTATCATTTGGAAATGCCAATGAGCTTTTTTTCTTCTAATGAAAGGCAACCACCAGATTGTCACCTTAGGAATTGATCTCCATAGCTTGTTACTCCTGTCAGATACGTTGAACACAGCTAAGACTACAGTAGTTTGACAATGGAACCAATAAATCAGTAGGGTGGTGATCTTTACTAGATATATTCAAGATAGGACTTGCTGTTGAAATATACTACAGGTGGTATACACCTTGTTTCCACTGACTTATGACCACAATTGAGCCCAAAATTTCCATTGCTAAGCAAGACAGGCGTAAAGTGAGTTTTGCCACATTTTATGACCTTAAGTGAATTGCTGCAGTTGTTAGGTTAGTAACACAGTTTTTAAGTGAATATGGTGTCCTCATTGACTTTGCTTCTCAGAAGATAGCAAAAGGTGATCACATGACCTTGGACCACTGCAATTGTCATAAATTCACGCCTCTTGCCAAGCATTTGAATTTTGATCATGTGACCATAGGGATGTAGCAACAATGGTCATAAGGGTGAAAATGGTCATAAGTCACTTTTTTCTAGTGCCAAATGGTCACTAAACAAATGGTTGTAAGTCAAGGACTACCCGTACCAATTCTATAACTTGGCAGTTTCAAAGTCTCCAAACAAAACTAATTGTGATAATGGGTCTATAGTCCAGTACACCTGGAGAGCACCAGGTGCTGCATGATGCCTCCTCAGGTTCTTGTAGATATTAAGATAATTAGATAATTCATATAATTTTTTTTCTAGTCTCTTATTATTTTGACTGTTTTCCTCTGGACATGTTCTTCCTGTTTAATGTTCTTCCTGAATTGCAGGTTCAGCCAGGATCACATTTAATTAGTTCTGCAGCTGCATTACACTATTGGGCTCACATTATGCACTGAGATATTCAGAACCTTTTTGCATGGCCAACTATTACATGTCACTCATTGTATTCCCATGCCTTTGATTTTTCCTATACAAATTTGGGATATTGTACACTGTCCCTGTTGAACTGAGATTCATTCTGCTATTTTGGGACCTAATTTTTCAGCTTGTCAAACTTTTCTTGAACCTTGGTCGTATCCTTTAAGGCGGACATGTCAAATACGTGGCCTTAGGCCAGATCAGGCCTGTGATAGGCCCAGCCCTTGCCGCCTGGGCCCTGGCCCACCCTGGCCGTGTCCACCCAATTGGCTGCAACAACCAGGCCATGCCCACCCCAGCCTCTCAAGGGCAAACAAAACCCTGATTCTGCTATCCCGGTCCGCAGTGGTCGAGATTGAAACCCCTGCTTTAAGGTATTGTCTGCAAATTTGAAAATCATGTTTTCTGGCCATTCATGTCATTTACACATTATTAAGCCCTATGATATATGGAGCCTGCCCATTATGGCTGTAAGTCCTGAGGTCATAAAGTGTGACACATTAAGTCATGTAACTGACTTAATTTATGATCTTTTTTGTGGTGGTGGTGAAGTGAATGCCACAGTTGTTAAGCAAACTGATTGTTTGGCTATGGGGCAGTTTTGCCAAAGAACGTAGTAAATGCCATTTTTCAGCAAAAATATGAATTTACAATCACATGATCATGGGACGCTGCAAACAGCTGTAAGGGTGGGCCGATTGCCAAGTGCTTAAGATGTGGTCATGTGACCTTGGGGAGGCAGACCTTGGAACGTCGGAACTAGGTCGTTCTGGGAAGTCCATCATAATTTCAAACAGTCACTGAGTGACCAGTCATAAGCTGAGGACCACCTATATACCATACTTCACCCCAGCTTGACTTCATACAAGTAGTCCTCAACTTGCAACTTAGAACAGTTCATTTAGTAACCAAAGTTACAACAGCACTGAAAAAAGTGACTTATGACAATTTTTCATAGTTATAACTTTTGAAGCATCCCCATGATCATAATTTAGATGTTTGACAATTGGTTCATATTTATGACGATTGCTGGGTCCCGGGATCATGTGGTCACTTTTTGTGACCTGACAAAAAAAGTCAATGGGGAAACCAGATTCACTTTTAACGATCGGGTTACTAACTTATAACCGCAGTGATTCACTATGCAAGAAATGTCATAAAATGGGGAAAAATTCACAACACACGTCCCACTTAACAACAGAATTTTGAGGCTCAATTGTGGTTGTACGTCGAGGACTACCTGTGAAGGGTCAGTCAAATACCTACAATTGGGCTCCAAGCTAAACTTATTGCCTTCTAATTTCAATAGTGCTGAATTTTATGATCTTTGTGGTGATTGCCCCGGACTCATCCCTTAGTGGAAAAAGCACAGTTTCAGAGGGAAGCCATTTGAAGCATCAGCTAATCTGTGTGGTCATTAATTCTAATTGCAAACAATGATACGGGTAGCTTAGAAAAAAGATGCACTGTGCATAGATGCAAATGCATTTTTGAAAAGGGATATTGTTAAACTGGGCCTCTATTGTTTGCGAAGGTAGGATATCAACTATTGCCAGGGTGAATGCCCTTCCTTGTTAGGCACGGAGGACATTGTAGAGGTATTTGGGAGTGGCATATAGCGTGTCAATGAAAGTAAAGTAGCAGCAATGTGAGGAACTGGTTTTATCGGCTAGCAGATCTGAGTTGGATACTCTTTTCTTGCCTTCAGCCATTCTTTTTCTGTTGCTATCATAAGCAGAAGTTGAGGTGAGAGTCCTCGTTAGCTAAATCAGCGGTTATTTGCCTCTTCCAAGAACAGATGAATTTCTCATCTAGGATAAACTGATCTTAAAACATGCTTGTAGACTTATTTCAGCCAATAATTTCTCATTCTCCCTTTACCGGAGCACAATTTAACTGCTGCTGGAGAAATGTCATTATAGGGAAAGCATGAGACATGGTTCTCTTGTATTTTAGTTGAATGGATTCCAGGGGCCTGTTTTAGGTTTTAAACTTTCAGACACCTTTGTTAGTGATAATGAGCCATGGTGGCACAGTGGTTAGAGTGCAGTATTGCAGGCTACTTCTACTGAGTGCCAGCTGACTGCAATTTGGCAGTTCAAATCTCACCAGGCTGAAGGTTGACTTAGTCTTCCATCCTTCCAAGGTGGGTAAAATGAGGACCCAAATTGTTGGGGACAATATGCTGACTCTGTAAACAGCTTAGAGAGGGCTGTAAGGCGGTATATAAGTCTTAAGTGCTAGTGCTATTGCTAATAGCAATTTAGTATTTAGGCTGGGTAGATAAACAGTACTAAATAAAGGGATTTATATCAAAACAGAGTCTTTTGGAAAGAAAGCTTGCCTGAGCAGTTTCATTTTTAACGGGAGCACACAGAAAAATAAAAATCCAAGCTAAAGGTCCAACCTCTAAGTCAGTTTATCAGCCAGTCCAAAGGTCAGAGTTTCGGGAACTTTTTATAAGAACGAGATATCGAAATAGGAAATTAGTCAGTTGTTTCAATAGAGAAACATGAGTCAGGAGCAGTGGTGAAATTAATTTTTTTTACTACAGTTTCTGTGGGCGTGGCTTGGTGGTATGGTGTGGCTTGGTGGGCGTGGCAGGGGAATGATACTGCAAAATCTCCATTCCCTCCTATGAACTATGAAGGAAGTTTGGGACGTGAATTTTAAATGTGTACAGTGCCAGGACACAATTACAACTTAATAGCTTGAAAAGTTAATTATTACGTTGATGAGTTTTTGTGTCTGAATTGAGAAGTTATGTGGTGATTCCTTGAAGTGAAGAACTGGTATAAAATACCTAGAAAGTGAATTTATTTTCTAGTATAAGTGTGATATGAACACTCTTGATCACATACCCATATTTACCCACCTTTTTAAACTGCATTGAATTAAAAAGACACTTTTTTCTGACATTTTTGATAAAACCCAAGCAGTATTTGGGAGAAGGGTATTAAAAAATTAGCCCTAAAGAGCAAGTTAATATAGCATGGAGGAAAATAATGGTAAACTATTGTGTAGTAGTGTGACCTGCAAGGTGATACAAACATCATAAAGTCATATACATAAAGATATTCTTGTTAAAGTAAACAATGTCCCAAGCAATGTATTATTCCATCTCCGTATTGAAACTGAACCAACTTTCACTATGTTATTATTAGAAAAGGTATGTAAAACCCAGGGATAATCAGCAAGAGATCAGTTGAGATACAGGTAGCCTTCAATTTATGACTGATTGCTTAGTGACCTTTTGAAGTTATGATGGATCCTGAAAAATCTGATTACAACAAAGTTGTGAGATTCCAGAAACTGACCTGCCCACCCCACCCCTGCAGTCATATACTGCATTTTGGGCATTTGTTAACTCACCCATATTTACAACCCCCCCGCTCCAGCTAGGCACCGCGCCGCTCACCAAAGACACAACGCCATATCCCAAAGGCGGCAAGCAATGTGAGGGCCTTTGGCCCTCCTCCCACCCGGCTTCTGCGGCTTGGCGCCTTCGGGATATTGCTAGGTTGGCGAGTGGTACTCTGCCTGGCTGGAGGGAGAGGTTGTCCAGGGGGCTTATTATTGGGAGAGGGCGTATATTTTTGCCCACAGGAAAAATATGGCAATGGCCTTATTATCAGGACATGTCATAGTTTCGGGGAAACACGGTAATTACAATTATAATTGTTCAAATGTTACTATGGTCATCAGTTGAGAACTACTTACAGATGTTCTGACATACTGTATCTGTGGTTTGGAGAACCCTCTCTTATTAAATAAAACAAAACATATTGGTTTCTACCATTGCAATCTACTATGCACAACATGGGTTTCTGGATGTGTACTTCTATCAAAAATAATTCATGCCCCAATCAAAAATATTTCTGTGGAGCTCAGAAAAAAGGTCCTGAATTTCAATTTGCTGAAAAAGCCTACAAAATCATTGCCAAAGAAAATGCTCTATCAGCTAGCAGAGTGTGTATAAATGGAGAAACGTGGTGCCACTGTTACTCTTTCCAGGATTGTTTGTCTAACAAACTTGCCCTTGGCATTCAATACAATATTGAATTTTGCAGGCCACAAACATTCACAAACTGTCTCTCATCACTGTAAATATACAGAACAATATGGCAGAAGAGTAACAAAGAAGGAGGACAGTTGTTGTGCTCTATATAATACAGACAAAAACTGGATTTCAATATTCTGCTAAATTGAGGTTTTTTTTTTTTAGTTTACGAATTAAGACATGCACATTCAGCTATTCAGTTTGGAACGAATGGTTTAAAGCTTAATATTACGAGTGACTTAATCGTCGTGATGCTTGGCCAACAAATGAACATCTAATATCACTTTACCACAATATAAGAATCCCAGTGAAAGAAAGTATTAGGAAAAGGATGGATGAGGGTGATTTGGATATTTAAAGAAGAATCTGCTTCCTACCTAAACACAGATCTATGAATACTAAGAAAGAAAGAAAAAACCTCAAGCCAGACAACAAGAAAATGTAAAGAAGTATCATTCCAACTCAGCTCAAACAAACAAAAGATATAGTTGTATGCAAAAGTTTAGATATCCTTCTTTGAAATGCTTATTCCAGTCAATCCCTAAATTAATAGAAGCTGACATAACCTCTATATGGTACAAGATTAAGCATGACGTCTCTATGCAAATATGAATATATACCGGTACTTCCTATTTATGTGCAGTTGTTTACAGATAAGAAAAAGTAAAATGGCAGGTGCAGAATATTGGACATTTTTTCACTTACTAAATTCCAACTCTTCATTGGCACAATTAATGGATTTCAAACAATATCCGTAGTGAAAGAAGAATCCTTCTATTCTTGCTTTTGGGGTTTTTTGTCCATTCTTCCTTGGAGAACTTTCTAGTTCAGAAATGTTCTTCTATTTGATTATGCTGTACGTTTGATATTTCTCTCCAGATTTTTCAATAGTATTCAACTGCGAGAACTGTGAAGGACATCCAAAAATCTTTTATCTCTCCTTCCTATTTCACAATTGATTCGGAGATGTGTTTCACATTTTTGTCTTGTTGAAATAGTCAACCTTTTTTCAGTATCTTCCCTGCCTGAAGGACTTCTAGGATATATTGATACCGAGATGAATGTATTTCTTCCTTTTACCAGCACATTTCCTTGACACTAGATGTCACACAACCCCAAAGCATAATAGAACTTTTGTTGAGTTCTTGATGCTTTCTGAGCTGGGTTGTATGCTTGCAGACTACCTAACTAGGTAACACCATCACTGCTAATGGGGGTAAGGTTTGCTTTCTATTTATATATAGTAGCTTGGCCTTCCAGAGTTGATGCGATTCTCCTTGGTAGTTCTTTCAATTGGCAAGATGGTGTTTTCTTCAAACTTATTTGATGTGGGCAAACATTTCAATTTGAATTTAATCAGATAAAATTATTTCAGACTTATTGAAGTTTTCTTTTCCATATTTTAAACAACTTCTGTAATGAGGTCAGAGATGGAGAGAGAGAGGGAGAGGGAAAGACTGAGATTCTCTCATGCAGTTCATTGTGTATAGGCAGTATTGTACTGTGTATCTACAGACATATACTACAATGCAATTACACTTTTGAGCAGGTTGTTGACGTGATCTGTGGATTCTAGAAAGAGTGCAGAGTTGACTCTAGAAAGAGTGCAGAGAAGAGCAACAAAGATGATTAGGGGACTGGAGACTAAAACATATGAAGAACGGTTGCAGGAACTGGGTATGTTTAGCTTAAGAGAAAGAAGGACTAGGGGAGACATGATAGCATTGTTCCAATATCTCAGAGGTTGCCACAAAGAAGAGGGAGTCAAACTATTCTCCAAAGCACCTGAGGGTAGAACAAGAAGCAATGGGTGGAAACTAATCAAGGAGAGAAGCAACTTAGAACTGAGGAGAAATTTCCTGACAGTGAGAACAATTAATCAGTGGAACAGCTTGCCTCCAGAAGTTGTGAATGCCCCAACACTGGAAGTCTTTAAGAAGATGTTGGATAGCTATTTGTCTGAAATGGTATAGGATTTCCTGCCTAGGCAGGGGGTTGGACTAGAAGACCTCCAAGGTCCCTTCCAACTCTACTATTGTATTGTATTGTATTGTATTGTATTGATTCTGCTTTGTAGATCTAACTAGATTTCAGGTAGCTTTAGTGAAGATTTCTCTTGATTTTCCAGATCTTCTCTTGTCTTGATTTCAACAGTTCAGTATAACTTCCATTTCTTAACTCTGTTTGTCACAGCTGAAATTGGTAGCCAGAAGTCTTTAGAAAATTGTTTATACCCTCACCCTGCTTTGTAAGAGTGAATTATCTTCATTTTGTATTATGTAGGGGTTGTGTCAGCTTCTATTCACTTAAGGATTCATTGAAGTGTACAGTTTGACCAGGGGTGCCTAAAGTTTTGCATCTAACTGTAAGACTGACAGTCATGCTGTTGAATAGTCCCTGTTTTGACAAATCTAGCTACCTCTGAGGGCATTTTACTCAATCCATCCTTTGGCAGAATTATTCCTGCTCTCTTTTTCATTGGCTCTTCCAACCAAAGGACACTTCCTTGTTTGAACTCCCAGTACTTTTCTTTTATGAAATATTCTCCCCCATTTTCATGTAGAATAATATGACATTAGCTTGTTAGCAGTTGTATATAACAACCATTTGACACCTATCCCACTTTGTACCAATCTCAATTTGGAGCCTGAATAGAGTAATCAAATGCTTAATCTTATGTAGCCCCCAAAGTTCAAATAAGCCTATTGTAAGCCTTCTTTAGTTAAAGCTAAAATAACTTTTCAAAGTAGGTAGTCCTCAACTTACGACTACAATTGAGCCCAAAATTTATGTTGCTAAGTGAGCCACTTGTTAAATGAGTTTTGCCCCATTTTACAACCTTTTCTTTAATCTTTAATCTGGAATAAAGAGTGCTTTTGTTTTTCTGGTGTCCCAGAGATCTTTTTTAGCTGTAAAGTAGCTATAATCCAAACATGCTTAAGAAAGTGAGATTTTAGGGGACCTAGTTTCCTTACAGACCTGCAGGTGTGAGTTTATTGACTTTTCTCTTATTCCCATCTCTCCGACTCTGGGTTCCAAGGAGAAGCTGTCTGAAGCATAAGTGGATGCTCTCTTGTTCTTTCATTGTGTGGAGAGGCTCTTTTGGCCTGGGCTTCTCACCCAGCCATTGTCTTACTCTGCCATTCCCTGACCTGTAAATAATTTACTTAAGCATATTTTTGACTAAAGGCAGGTTTAACCTTTTTAAAATAAATAGCATAACATTCCTTGATTTGTTCTTAAATCATGTTTAATATATTTGTACAGAACACTCTTCTTTTTCTGTTACAAACACTTCAACAGGAATGGGCAAGAGGTACTTTGCATGTAACCAAAGGTCTAGAACTGCTCTATTAAAATTTGATGGGCTGAAATTTTTCTTTTCTTTTTATAAAACAAATTGGGAACAGGTATGCCAGGGGCCTTATATTTTTTGCTTTAGCATTTTAAGAAAAAAGATTTTAAAAACATTCAGATTTTGTAACATTGCCCAATACAGCCCCGAAAAGCCTTAAAAGGCTCAGGTTATATGTGGACATTCTGCCCTCTGCCCACTTCTTAAGGTGCCAAGAAGTGCTGACTACCAGCTTTCTACTCTCAAGGAACTAATGATCTTCTGGACTCCGATTGAGGGCTGTCACTTTCAAGCCCTCTGAATAAGTCTTTGCCACCAGGAGACTGATAGTCTTCTACCCTCTAACTGGAGATCGTCAGTTTCTCACATTTGGGTGTTATTGTCACAGTGAGGTACAGATCATCTTCTGCCTGTTGCATGGAGCTGCCGTTTCCTTCCCTTGGGGACAATGACTTATTCATACATGCACCCAACTGTACATATGCATGCTATATTTTTATCACTCTGGCAATCCAATTTGTATACATCTAGATTATATTCCCGTTTGTTCTTTTTCAAGAACCAAACCAGGATTAATCTTTTGTTTCTTTTCTGAAGCTCAGAAATGTTTTTCATACAGTGAATCATTTCTATCTCTGCCTGAAGGTCAACTAATGGTGATTAATTGTTCTATATCTATCAATGGGAAAGGAGAGGAAAGAGAAGATTGCATAGGAAAGGGAGAAGAGAGGCAAAAGGGTGGGGGGAATCATAGACTCATAGGACTGCTAACAAGGTCATAGGGGCCTTGGAGGGAGGGGTCCTTATTCCATTCCAGGCAAATGGTTGTCCAATCTTTGTTTGAAAACGTTCAGCAATGGAGGAATTTCTTCTCACCCACAACTCTTGGAGGCAAGCTGTTTCATTGATTAATTGTTCTCACTGTCAACAAATTCCTCCTTTAAAAAAAGCTTAAGAAGGAAACTTAAGGGAAGGGAAGCTTCTTTAGTCAAACTGGAAGCAAATGTCTCCTATGGCTTGTAGTTGATGTGTTCAAAGATAGGGTTTGATGAAAGAGAAGAAAACTATCCTTTCTGCTTGCAGCATCTTCCCTTCCTTTTAAAACTCTTAAATTCATTTTCTATTTGACAATTTCGCCTTCTAATTGGTTCCTTCACCAAAGTGGGAGCAGATGGATTGTTGAGCTCTCAAAAACTATGCTGAGATAAAGCAAAGATTCAAGCTTTGAGAATGGCCTCTTACAGCAAAAGACTTCTTGGCTCATCTTCCGCTAAGACAGTGCTTCTCAAATAGTGGGGGGCGCCCCCCAGGGGGGGCGCGAGGCTCCATAAAGGGGGGCGTGCAGCAGCTGGCTGGGAGGGCTTCCACCACCACCGTCCAGCGACTGCCGCAGCGCAGCTGGGAAGAAAAGAAAGGGGAAGGGACAGGCCGCCGGCTCCGGATCGATCACCGGGTCCTTGCACAGCCTCTGAAGGGTCGATGGATACCCTGTCCTGCTTGTGAGGCACGTGGCGCGGTGGCGCCTTTGGAAGTGCCGCGAAGCCAGCATGTGGACTGGGTAGGAAGTCTGAGTCTGCAGTCAATTCCCGATGGGGGCGGCGAGGACGATCACAGTGGCACTTGACGTGCCTTTTGTCCTGACAGTCTTTTCCCGCCCCCATCGGGCAGGATTGAATCCTCGTAATCTGCTTTTTACAGCTCATCTGCAGAAGAGGTTCCGCTTCTAGGTTCAGGGAGCTCCGGCTGAATGGTGCGGAGGCAGGGGTGGGATCCAGAGCCGAGTCCCCGAGCGCCGGCTGGGAGAAGCTGACTAGAAGGGAAGGGGGAATGCGTTGTTGGCTAGCTTGCATTTTACGGATAAGAACTTATGTGAGTCTGATTACGGGGAGTAGTCCCTCTATGGCGGGGGGCGTGAAATGTTTTCTTCTTCCTAGGGGGGGCATGACAGAAAATAATTGAGAAGCACTGCGCTAAGATAAAATGCATGTACTCCTGCATTAGCCACATTTCCTCCTTAAAACACAAACATTAATATTTTTATTTCTCTTTCTTTTAGGTTCAGCCCAGTTGTCCTTTGCGAGTATCTCATTTCTTGAAATAAACTACTGCAATGGACCCCATGTCATCCTCCCTTGTGTGGTAACTAATCTGAAACAGAATGACAGCAGGTCAATGTTTCTGTCATGGCAATATCAAGGAAATCATTTTTTCATTTATGATGGTGGTGATAATAACATTACCAAAAACAGTAGTTTCAATACTGCAACTTTTCTCAACCGCTCAATGCTACCCTACGGCATTGCTTCACTTAATATATCGACAAAGCAGGCTCTTCTCGGAAATTATACTTGTGAAGTAACAGAAGGAAACAGAGAAGGAAAAACAAGATTTGAACTGATAGCGAATTCATGTAAGTTACTTGTTTAGATTTTCTTTGGAATCCATTGAAACTTTGGTTTTTAAAATCTATCCATTAACTATTCAGATGTTGGAGAAGATCGTGCGATCATCAGAAGAATACAGATGTTAGGCTTGGCTTAATATAGCTTGTCCTAATTTGGGTTTATCAATCATAATATCCATTTCCCTGAAGCCTGTTTGTATCAAGTAATATGAGAAGTATATAAAATAGGCAGAGTAAGGTGATTTTTCTCTCTCTTTCAAATCTCAGAATTTCTACCACTCCATATCCATGAGTAGGACAGGGAAATAAATGTGAATTAAAGAATCTAAAAATTTCCACTTAGGTAGTTGAAATTTGGTGGTTTCACAGCAGAATGCAATTTACTTTTCAGGTGGTTTTTGAGAAATACCTAGTTTTCATTGCCCTCCTGTATGTGTTCCTATGGCTGTGAGAGAGGGCAAGGAGAAGGTGGCTTGAGAAGCTGTTGAACTGTTAAGAGTGAAACTTCTTGTCTTCCTTGCAGCGCCAAATAATGTTGCTAAAGGAAGGACTTTTTGCTGTAAAGGAAGGGCATGCAGACTGTTTTGTGCATATGCACTGCCTTTATCCTGTCCTTTCAGAGGACATCACTACACTCTGCTTGAAAAGTCTGACTTTGCAGGCTTAATCTTCTACTTTCCGTGGCCTGAGTCATGTTGTCTAATAATAGATCAATGGAATGAAGAGTTGCATTTAATATAAACAGGTAAACTAACAGTGGTGAACAAAAACTCTAACCCAAAAATATAGATTGGTTGGTTCTGAAATGATCTTCTCTCCTTGGAGATTTGTTCAGAGTGGAAAATTGACTGGAAATGAATCATTAGCAAATAATTGATATTAGAGTACTCTCATATAAGGTTTCTCCACTTCTCCATCTTCAAGTATTTGGTTTGCCAAATTTTAGCTGTCCTGAGCCCCTTTGGAACTGTAAAGAACCATGAAAACTTTAGCTGAACAGTGGCTATTGTGAAGGCATTTCATTTCACGCCACGAAGGCTTGAAAATAGACGTAAAATCTAATTGTTAGCTAAGACTATCCCATGCCATTTTCCAATAAGATTAAAAAAGCATTTCCCCCCACAAGTCAATAGGATTATTTCTTTATTTACTTAGGAAGAAAACTTTTTGGTAAATGTTGAAGTACTGGTCAATCTGTTGGATGGGGAAAATAGTGTGGTTAAATGCCATGCTGTTATTCTCAGCCATATAATTTTGTAGCCATACTTCAGAAATGCAAAGAAAAGCCAATTAAAATGCCCAGCAAATACAAATTCTTCTCTATAGAAAACTCTGATAAAAATATTCAACCGGGATTAGGGAGATGAAGATCAAACCCATCATAGACACAATATTCTCCAGATATTGTTTTCAGTTACTCAGAGTAAAAGTTACTCACCTTTACTCTGGGCCTAAAGGTGAAATGGTTGTAGAAGAGGTATACACATAATTGAAAGAATGAATGAGGTTCAGTTCTTTAAAGATAAAGGTAAGATGAAATTACTCCAGGAAGTATTGTATTGGATATAGTACGTTGGACATACAGGATGAATGTGCACCTTAAAAGACCGAAAGGAGAAGAACTGAATTGAATGACAAAATTTTGCAGGTTTGAAACTGAACAATATTTTCAATGTATTTCCCAAGCAAATCAATATTTCTGAGAGTAATAAAGTTAGTTATTTTAAAAATAAGTATTATTACATGAAGAAAATATGTAGAGACATGTATTTTTCTTAAAAGATTGGAATACATTGAATGAGTAGAGAAGAATCAGAATGAAGGGAAATGGTAACTAATGATACTTAATTATATGATCAAATGCAATTCTGCACAATAGTGTAATTATCATTGGAATAGGTAAGAAAATGGTTAGGCTAACTTTTGAGAGAACCAGTCCACCAATTATGATTAATAATCATAAGAAATAAAAGCTCTTTGTTCATAAATTTGTTTCTTTATCTGATCATCCATTTGCTCCATTTAGTCTTTTCATCTTTTAGCTAACTTTTGACTCTTTGTCATTATATGATTTTAGCATAATGTTGGAATATTATCTAATTTACATGCGGTACAATCTGTGTTAAGGAACACCTTAAATGATCTTAATGTTAGAATCTAATCCTAACTGTATCTAAGGCCAGAAATAAATGACCTACAGCTGGATGTTTCTTAAAACCATTTCTAATCTTTTTGAGTGCACTTGTGATTTATCTATTTGCATGTCCAAGGAAGGAAATCACATATTATACAAAATATGATAAGTAAGTCTTTTTGAGATTAATAAATTGCATATAATATTTAGAAGGTTATATATATGTAGAAGTGATAGTATATTCCTCCAGTCCTAAGAGAAACAATTATATTAAGGATGGTAACTGCAGATTACACTATAAGGGGGTTAAGAAAGCAAAACTTCCTTTGCGCTCAGTTCCTGTTCCAGTTCTTTTTCTGATAACAGGCCAACAAGATTTTTTCCCATCTACATTCATTATATTAATTTTTTTAATTAACCAACTCTAGTTGGAATTTGAGGCTTAAAGCAGGCGTCAGCACCTAGATGACTTAGTTTCCAGAATTTTAAGATGGTCAAATTATTTAGGTGAAGGATTATCATTAATTCTTGGGCTATAGGATGGAATCTAAAGATTATAAAACATCCTATTGAAAGCAGCCAAAAACTACAGTGCTTCAGAATATTTGTCAAAAAAATTACGTGAATAGTTCCACGTTGTCACTAAGAGTCAACTTTAAATCAAACTAGTGTCTACTTTCACCTTCAATGGAAAAGGAAGCAGGTAATTATCTTGCAGCCGGGAGCAACTTAAAGTATGTTTCATCTTTGGTTTTTAGAGATATTTAAATGAACTTGAAATAAATTCCTTAATTCTTTCTCTCTCTCTCCCCCCTTACTTTTTCTAAAACTGAAAAATATGATTTTTATGGAGTTTTAAGGAATAAAGCAAGTGTTTCAGCAGCTGCTGGCTGTTTATTCCAGTTTATTTTAAAAGTCCTTTTATATTTCTGCAAAGCTTGAACTTCCTCAAGTCTTTTGAGATTTTAATGCATGCTGTGTCGCTTCCTTTTGCCTATCTGAAAATCAGGACACAGAAAAATAAGTTTTATGGATGAATAAATTGATAAGAGCAAAACTTAGATTTTTGACTTTCTTTCACTTATTCAAACTATGGTTGTATCTGCATTATTAGATTAAAATCAGAGGTGGGTTCCTACCGGTTTGGCCCAGTTTGGCCAAACTGGTAGTGATATGCCCACCCGGGTCGCAGAACTGGCAGTGACCATGGCTGGCCACACCCCGAACTGGTTCATTGGTCATTGCCATCGTCTTTTTCAATTTCCATTGAATGTGCATGCGCACGCAGCATGCATCCAGCGCGCACGCATGCGTGAAGTTCGCACATGAGCGAACCAGCAGTAACACCAGCTAGAACCCACCTGTGATTAAAATGTGCAGTCTTATAAAATTACATGATTGTGAACATCTTTATTTTTATTTAATTTGATTTTCTACCGAATGTTGTAGCATTTAGAAATATGAATGCATAATTATAAAAATGATATAGTAACATTTTAATAATTCTGGACATTAGATAATGTGTTCATCATTTTGTGTAAAAGTTATTTTGTGAGGGGTGAACTCCTCTGGGAAGAAATCTGAATGTTATCAAATATAGCAATAGTAATAGTAGTAGTAGTAGTAGTAGTAGTAGTAGTAATAATAATAATAATTATTATTATTATTATTTTTATTATTATTATTTCACAACCTGGCCATCGAAACTACCCGATTATGGATTAAACATGTAACCGTAACACCCATTGTCATCAGGGCACTTGGTACCATGTCCAAGAATTTTATAAGATACATCAACAAATTGCAGCTTCGTGCAGTAACACCAGCGGAACTGCAAAAAACTGCCCTAATCAGAACATTGCATATTTTAAGAAGGTACTTGGCTGATAGGACCCTGGCAGCAATCCGTATCAACCATTAGCACCAGTCAATGGTATTTGTGATGCATTTTTCAGTGTTCAGTTGACTGAGTTTCAAGTTTAATGAATAAGTATTATTATTATTATTATTATTATTGTTGTTGTTGTTGTTGTTGTTGTTGTTGTTATTTCATATTATGTGAATAGGGAATTCATACTACATGAATATAGCACTCAAAATCAGTGCTAAGAAATATACTTAAATAATATGCTAACTTTTTCAGACCTAGGATATCTGGAATCTGCTAAAAACATACATTGAATAGATACTAAAATGTAGGGTGATGTGAAAATAACTTTAACTTAGATTCCAGGATCAAGAGATGATAGGACAAAATATTATTTTATTTAGCATATGGCATGCAGTGTCATGGAAATCTACAAATGCTGGACACAATGCAGTCCTGGCAGCCTTAATTGTTAGTTCATTCAGTTCAGCACTTGCATACCTATCCTTGGTGCACCACAGGAGGTGAAGTAGCTTACACCAGCTGACTAGTGATGCCCAGAGGAGTCCGCTCTTCCAGACTCCTCTGCCAGTCTCACTGCTGCATTGCCTCACATTCGGCCAGGTCCAGCACCAGCTTCCGCTCTTCACACACACATAAATGCAGCTAGGGTTTTCCCATTGAAGCTTGTTTCTAGTACAGGAAGTAACAGAGCATAAGTGAACATGAGCAGTACCCCTTGATCCAAGAAAACAAAGTTGCATGTAAGATGAATTTGCTCAAAAATCTTTTTGACTGTTCCTTAACAGGAGCCTAAATCCAGGAAGTCCCCAGGTGTGCACACAATTCTGTTTGCAGGAGTGCTAGTCATTAAGGAGAGAAACTGGAAAATTTCTCAGATCTGGGGTCCCGAGAGCTCAAAGCCACTTGCTTTTGCTATTGTTTAAGCCTGTTCTTCCCACTCCAAACCAGAGTTTCCAGACACCGATAGAGAATTCCCAAGAGTATAACTCTGGCAGCTCAGGGGAGAGATGTATAAAGATGTGTAACTGAGTATCAGCAATGTATTGATGATAATTAACATTATACCGGGGACGTGGTGGCTCAGTGGCTAAGACGCTAAGCTTGTTGATCAGAAGGTCAGCAGTTCAGAGGTTCGACTCCCTAGTGAGCTCCTGTTACCTGTTTCAGCTTCTGCCCACCTAGCATTTAGACAGCATGTAAAAATGCAAGTAGAAAAATAGGAACCACCTTTGGTGGGATGGTAACAGTGTTCCATGAGCCTTCACCACTTAGTCATGCCAGCCATAAGACCACAGAGACGTCATCGGAGCTGACAGCAGAGTCGGACAGTGAGGAGGTTGGGGAGGAACATAGACCAGTTCTGGAGTCTGGGGAAGGCTCAGACGAGGGCTCTCCGGAGCCTCCGGAGTCTGACATCAGCGAGGCAGAAGAACAGTGTGAGCCTATTCCCAGTGTGTGCATACGCAGAGCACACAATGTGAGAGAAGGCAAGAACAATTAAGGAAAAAAGGCAACTCAGGAGTAAGGCTTGGAGATTATTGGCCCCTCCCATAAAACATAAAAGAGGAGCAAAGGGACGTGAGCCTTTGCAGGATGCAATTAGTTCATATGGTCGGTTCAAGCTCTGAGAAGTTCTGTTTGACTCTGTGCTACGTTTGGCCTTGCAAAACTAATTATCCACAGTTATGGTCTCTGGCAGCGTTTCAAGGGAGATAAAGGTGGGTGCTTATCAACATTACCCTGAAAGATTGTGGCAACATCTGTCGGAATCTTCACAGGCTGTTTGTGAATCATTATAGGCTGTGAATGACCATAAGTCACAGCCGTCTAAATAAAAGAGGGTTTGGGGGACTAAGATTGTGATTTATACTGTCTCAGGAAGCCTAGGTCAGAACTATGTTTGTTTTACTTGTTTAAAATTGTGGTAGTTCTTAATGGAGTTTTGCTAAATTTATATGACCATACTATTGTTTGCTAAAAGACAAAAGATGAAATATGGGATAAGGAGATTTGGAATTGAAATATTAAAGATTTCCCTCCCCTTTTTCCTTTCTGCACTTTGTAATTTTTCTTTTTTATATTTCTTTTAATTTGTATTAGTTTTTTTAACCTTTATATTTTAAAACTTCAATAAAAAATATTGTTAAAAATAACTTCTAACACTTAAATTTAAGTTTCATAATTTGAAACTTTTAAATTCTTTCCACCCCATAGTCAGATGGGACACAATATATTCAAATAGTAACAAATAAGTTTTTGAAGTTAATTCAGTGGGCATTTTCATCAAAGAATGCATTATATATTGATCACAGATGATTCAATTTAAAGTTAAAGATTAGGAATCCAGATAATTAGATAATTAACATGTATATTTTAATATGTTTGTAGTGGTAATGGAAACCACCACGTTCCTATAATATATAAAGCAAATTGATTTAAATGTTTAATATCTGCCACTTTTCCTGAAATGGTTTAGCTTTTTAAAATGTGCTCACAAAGGAAACAAAGCACATTTTATGGTTCGTAAAAGAGAAGTGATAATGGTATTTCTTGATGCCATAATTGTTCTATTTCAAGAATGATCAAATAATGATAACTTGGAGTTGATTTCGAAAACCTCTAATTTCTGCAAGGAAAGCAATTTATAATGGCAAATATAGCAAATGTAGTGATGTATTTAATTTTGCATTACCAGTTCACCTTTAGAAAAAATAGATTCCTATTCTTTCTATATATGCATGGTAAATGCTACTTATAAGCATTTACATGTCAATCCACACCTATATATCAATTGTATGATTGAGAAATACATTTATTTATCTAAAACAGGAGTGAACAGTATTTTAAAATAATTTTATTACAATATTTTGCAAAGATTACAAAAACTAATGAAACATAGAAGAAAAATAGAAAAAGAAAAAATGCAAAAGGTAAAACTGAAGAATAACAAAAAAGAAGAAAAAGAAAGATATCTGAAGAATTGATTTCCAAACTTCTTTGTAGAGTTACAGACATAACTGTTACCTTTTCCAACCTCCCATAGTGCATATCATAGTTTCCCATAAACAAATCTTTTAAATCAATAAATAATCACTAAATTTAAAAATCAACAATTCATTATTATCTATTTCCAGCACGACTTACCAGTAGGATTTAAGTAAAACAATCACTGAAGCCAGAGCCGAACGTTATAAAAAAATTTAAACAGCTTGGGTCACTGCCTGTCAGCAGGATTACTCTCTGAAAACAGAAGCAATGTGGTGGAAGAACCCAACTAAATATTAACTTTGGAAATGATCAACAGTCCAATGTATTTCTATGGGAAAAGCAATTGGCTGCCATTGACTCTCCATTGTAATCCTTTTTTTCCCCTCCCTCTTTGGCCCTTTGACTCAGAAGTGGAAATATGCAATCCAACTCATTATTTGCCTATCCATAGGCATACATAGAAAAGGGACGCTGTGGCTCAATGGCTAAGACACTGAGCTTGTCGATCAGAAAGGTTGGCAGTTCAGCAGTTCGAATCCCTAGCGCCGCTTCACGGAGTGAGCTCCCGTTACTTGTCCCATCTTCTGCCAACCTAGCAGTTCGAAAGCACGTAAAAAAATGTAAGTAGAGAAATAGGGACCACCTTTGGTGGGAAGGTAACAGCGTTCTGTGTGCCTTCGCCATTTACATGACCACAGAGACGTCTTTGGACAGTGCTGGCTCTTCAGCTTTGAAATGGAGATGAGCTTTGTCCCGTAGAGTTGGGAACGACTAGCACATATGTGTGAGGGGAAACTTTACCTTTACTATAGGCGTACATAGAGGAAGCAAAAGAAAAGGAGAGTAGAAACACATTCATATAGAACAGACATACTGTTCGCGGGCGGTGGGGGGGGTGGAATACATGTTAAAGTTTTTAGAAATTATATTTGGGGTAAATCTTCTTAATGAAATAAAGAATAGAGCAAGAATCCCATCCTAGCCTAAACTTTACCAATTAGAATCTGTTGAGTAGAGAGCATATATAATTGATCCAAAGTAAGGTTGTTACGTGTTTTCTCAAGAATAATCAAAATCTCAATTATTTTTAAGCCCAAATAAAATAATTAAAACCCACTTTAAAATTATTTTATCCCATGAATAAATACAAACCTGAAATTGTATCCCTCTTTTCCACCCATCTAGGCTGGGGAAGGAAGGAATGTATTACAAGGTAAAACAGTAAATATTAAGATTTCTCTATGTCAGACGTTTGTAGGGAGAAAGAGCACACTGAAAATGTTTCCTGAGATGAAATCTTTTCTTGTGTTATCTTCCTCTTTGCTGGAATCTCATGACTACCATATAAAAAAGAGGATCTCTACAAATGTGGGGTCTGAAAGAAATATTCCTGTGACCACTGGAAGAATCCATTGGGAGAATCCATTGCTTCTTCTTAGTGAGAACATGAATTTAAAAAATTAAGTATATCTCCCACAAGAATAAAACAAAATTAAATCCAATTGTATGCAGTAAATCCCTCTTAGGAGGTTTCACAGGTTTAAAAGGTTTAATCGTCCATGGGTTGGGGGGAGGGGCAATTAGAAAATCCCTATTATAATAGCTGAGCATGTGCAAATTTCCAGTTACCAAGATGAAAGTTTAAAGCTTCTTGTCGCAACTTTATTAATCATTAAACTTTGTTTATGATACAATATAAACAACTCACATAAACTTAGCATAGTCAACCAAATGATAGAAACATTGAAACATGAATCTGTACATAAATAGCTGCAATGAACTTATATTGATTTTTAATTTATTAAACGAAAGGTGCACGAAGGAGAAAACTTATAAGTTCAAAAACTTATTTATCTGAAAAAATATCCTCAGGGTCGCAACCAAAAAGGCCATTCCCAATTGAAAAACAATAGGCAAACATGCTAATTTAAAACTACAATACATTGAGAAAGAAGAGATGGTTAAGTCAAACCTCCAAAAACAATTCAGCTTCTTTTATACACTTCCCTTCTTCCTGCCCCTTTTCACCCATTCTCTTTTACCACTCAAGACAGGCAGTGTGCACACACACTCTTTGAATGTTTACCCAACTGTTTGATTATCAGGAAAAGAAAAAAGACTGGGAGAATGAAACAAGAAAAGGCTTTCTGAAAGGCTTTCTCTCAGTAAGGTGAGAGTTTTTGCTGAGGACCTATGGCAGTGATTGCGAACCTTTTTTCTACGGCGTGCCAGAATTGCGTGCACGCTCGCTACTGCACCCCCCCGCGTGCCCACTCAATTCCCCACCCAACTGCGCATGCGCACGCGACACACACACACACACACAGTGCATGCACCCCCTCCCCCATGCTCCGGAGGCTTTCCTGGGGAAGGAAAAAATGGCCTCCCCCGCCCTTCTAGATGTCCTCTGGAAGCAGAAACAGATTCTTTGGGGCCGTTTATTGTCCTTTCCAAGGGGGCTTTCCTGAAGCCCGGCTCCTCTTCCTTCCTCTGCTGTTGGAAGAGCGCTGCACCCGTTTCATTCTCTTTGAGAGCCGCCTTGCTTGCCCCGGCGCGAGACTAGCGCTGCCGGGGAGAAATCAGCAGGAGGGGGAGAAGAACACAAACTTCTGCTAGGGATGCCTTCGCCCCCCCTCGCCTCCCCCTGATCTCTCCCTGGCAGCGCTCGCCTCACGCGGCAGCAAAGTGTGCATGTGCGTGTGTGTAACGGGGGGGGGGTCTGGCTGGGACCGATCAGCTGAGAGGCTGGCAAAGAAGCGGCGCTCGGAGGAAGAAGGCAGAGATGCTGGCTGGCATTCGCTTCACTTACTTTTTGCCGCCGCCGCCCCGGCAGGACGGAGCATTACCACCCCCTCCCTGCTGGTTGCAGCCCAGGCCCCGCCTGCCCTGCTTAGCTGAAAGTGGCAAGGGAGCAAGCCGCGATGAGCAGGAAGGGAAATGAGCGCTGGCCACTATCCCTGCCTTTTCGTGGCAGTGGGGAAGACTTCTTTGCCAGCCTCTCAGGTGATCGGTCCCATCCAGCCCCTGTTACACACACACACACACACAGACACACACACCGCTTGTTGCCGCGCGAGACCAGCGCTGCTGGGTAGAAATCTGGGAGGGGGAGAAGAAAACAATCTTCTGCTAGGGATGGTCTTCTCCCCCCTCCCCCCCTGATTTCTCCCCAGCAGCGCTCACCTTGCACGGCAACAAGTGGCGTTTGTGTGTGTGTGTGTGTGTGTGTGGCCGGCGCTCATTTCCCTTCCTGCTCATCGCGGCTTGCTCCCTCGCCACTTTCAGCTAAGCAGGGCAGACAGGGCCTGGCCTGCAACCAGCAGGGAGGGGGTGGTAATGCGCCTTCCTGCCAGGGCAGTGGCGGCAAAAAGTAAGGGAAGTGAATGCCAGCCAGCATCTCTGCCTTCTTCCTCCGAGCGCCGCTTCTTCGCCAGCCTCTCAGCTGATCGGTCCCAGCCAGACCCCCATTACACACATGCACACACACACTTTGCTGCCGCGCGAAACTCTTGTCTTCGTTTCGAAGGTCTGAGTGTGCTAGGCGACCCCGAAGTTGATCGATGTGCCTTTTCCAGTTCCGCCCATCTTCCAGTTCCAGCAGATACGATCGTGGACCCGTGATGCCAATGACCTTTGCCGGCATCCACAATGTTCCCCCTGCATAGTTGTGGGCGTATACTGAATCCCCTATGCTAAAAGACCGAATTTTGCTTGTGGAGTCTGGGGGAGCTGTGGCAGAGTAATTTGGGTGAAGACGGTCCAGGTGAGACCGTAGACGGCGGCCCATGAGTAGTTCAGCGGGGCTCCTACCCGTCGTTGCACTTGGGGTGATATGCTGAATTAAAAGGTAATGATCAATGCGTGTTTGCCAATCACCTGGACCCATCCTAGCGAGGGCCTCTTTTGCGAATCGTACCATTCTCTCCGCCTGTCCATTTGATGCCGGATGGAATGGCGCGACGAGGGCGTGCCGAATTCCCTGACCTGCTAGATATGTCTCAAATTGCATGGCCGTGAACTGGGGCCCGTTATCAGAGACCAGGAGGTCGGGCAGGCCATGGGTGGCGAAAAGTCGCCGTAGAACCTTAATGACTGCCTCTGCCGTGGTTGAAGTCATTAGGACTACATCTAGCCATTTTGAGTATGCATCCACAACTATAAGGAAAGTCTGACCTTGGAATGGCCCTGCGAAGTCGATGTGTATTCGCGACCAGGGTGCTTTAGGTTTCTCCCATTCTGTGGCGGGCGCTTCCGGGGGTGCTGGTCTCGATTCCTGGCATGGGTCGCAAGTGGCCACCCACTCCTCTATTTCTTTGTCCATGTTTGGCCACCAAACGTAACTTCTTGCTAACGCCTTCATCCTAACAATCCCCGGATGACCCACATGTAAAGCATCTAATACATTCCTACGTAAAACATACGGAATAACAACTCGATCCCCCCCACAATAAACAACCTTGCAACACTGAGAGTTCGTCCCGTTTTGACCAAAACACTTTGAATTCCGGGCCCACGTTTCCCTTCGGCCACCCCCTCCAAACCCAAGTTTGAACTTGCTTTATTAAATTGTCTTTAGAGGAGAACCTTGCAACATTGTATGAAGAAACCGGTCCAGAGTCCAAACAGTCAATGAGCAATACCGGTACTTCTGGAGTGGGG
The DNA here is from genome assembly GCF_964273705.1 of Natrix helvetica. Classification (NCBI taxonomy): domain Eukaryota; kingdom Metazoa; phylum Chordata; class Lepidosauria; order Squamata; family Natricidae; genus Natrix; species Natrix helvetica. The sequence continues at coordinate 36,122,106 of NC_138550.1, read as the reverse complement.
TCTGGCAGAATGTCAGGTAATGGGCAACGGCTGAGTGCGTCTGCGTGTCCGAGAGTGGAGCCCGGTCGATGAATCAATTTGTATGAGTACGCAGCCAGGAAAGCAGTCCACCTGGTCATGCGTGGAGAAAGGGAGACCGGAGTGGGGCGGTTTCCCGCCAAAAGTCCCAACAACGGTTTGTGATCTGTAATTAGCTCAAAATCGCAGCCGTAGAGGTATTCGTGGAAACGTTTTACTCCAGCTACAGCAGCCAGTGCTTCCCTGTCCATTTGGCTGTAATTCCTTTCGGCCGATGAAAGAGTTCTGGAGTAGAAGGCGATGGGCGCTTCTTTTCCGTCGGGCATCCTGTGGCTGAGGACTGCTCCAACTCCGAAGGGTGATGCGTCACAGGTCAATACCAGCGGTAGGGTCTGGCTGTATTGGACAAGCAGTGAGTCAGTGGTGAGCAGGCGCTTTACCCCGGCGAAAGCTGCAGCTTCGGATCGTCCCCATTTCCATGGTGCGTTCCTCTGGAGTAGACGGTGTAGTGGCTCAGCAACGGTCGCCTTCTGCCTCAGAAAAACGCTGTAGAAGTTAAGTAGTCCGAGGAAGGCCTGCAACTCGGTCTGATTTCGTGGTGTGGGGGCGTCCTGGATCGCCTTAATTTTCTTTGAAGTGGGGTGTATTCCCTGACCATCGATTCTATAACCCAGGAATTCTACGCTAGGCACGTTAATTTGGCATTTTTCCTTTTTGAGGCGGAGACCCTTTTCTCTGATTCTGGCCAAAACAGTTCTGACTCTTTTATTTAATTGCTCCTCGTTTGCAGCGGACACCAAGATGTCGTCAAAATAGGGGACGACTCCCGGTATCCCTTGCAAAAGTCGTTCCATGACGCTCTGGAACAATCCTGGGGCAATACTCACACCGAATTGTAGCCGGTTGCATTTGAATGCTCCTCTATGCGTCACTATAGTTTGGGCCTCCGCTGTGGCGCTATCAACTGGCAGTTGCTGGTAAGCTTGTGTCATGTCTAACTTAGCAAATACCTTTCCTGGCCCCAACGAGTGCAATAAGTGCTGTACTACAGGCACAGGATATGCGCTCTGTTGTAGCGCGACATTAATTGTGCATTTATAGTCCGCGCAGATGCGGACTGATCCGTCTGGTTTGACTGGGGTCACGATGGGTGTTTCCCAGCGCGCGTGATCCACCGGCTCAAGGATTCCTTGCTCCACTAACTTATCTATTTCCTTATCTATTTTTGGGCGGAGTGCAAAAGGCACTCGTCTCGGTTTAAGTCGGATTGGCGCCACTTTGGGGTCTAAATTGAATGATATTGGTTTACCTACATACTTACCAAGACCGGGGCTGAACACATCCTCGAACTCCTTAAAAATCTGTTCAGCGCTGCTGTTTCTCACGGCGTTGATTCCGGTGACTTCTAACCCCAGGGCTTCAAACCAATCAAGCCCCAGAAGGTTCTGTAATGGCGCGCTGGCGATGGTCACGGGCAGCTGGGCTTCGATGTCCTTGAAACGGATTTGGAATGTGCCTTGGCCCACGATGGGGACTTGGTTCCCCTGGTAGTCTCGTAGCAGGACGTATGGAGCGCGTAGTTGGCTCTTTCTGAGGCTAGGGATAGCCTGTTTCATGGATGCCCATGAAATAATCGTCAGGGTCGATCCTGTGTCAACTTCTAGCTCGCAAGGTGAGCCCTCCAAGAGGACTGTGACTCTCAGCCTTTTTGGCGGCTTAGGGCGGACCTGATGTATTGTGGTGAGATACGTTCGCAACTCCTCTCTCTGGGTCAACTCTATCTCATCGTCTACATCCTGAAAATACTCTCGTTGAGCGTCTTGATAGAACGCTCTTTCAGCTCTTTGTGTGTATTCTCTCTGGGGATACGCTCGCTCAGCTCCTTGTGAGTAATCTCTCTGGGGATACGCTCGTTCAGCTCTTTGGAAATTTTCTCTCTGGGTAAACACTTGTGGATTTCTCTCTGGGCGCCCTTTTTGATTTCGCCAAGCCCCTGGGTTGGGCTTCTGTTGGCGGTACATGGGTGGCTGCCGTGAGGCAGGGACTCCGCTCCGGCACACTCGTGCGATGTGCCCAAGTTTGTTGCAGTGCGAACAAACAACGTTCCTGAACCTACAAGTAGACCTGGGGTGATTCCCTCCACAGCTTGCGCAGGGCGGCAAACGGAATCCGGGTCTCCCCCCAGGCCTCAAGTGACTGCTCTGCATCAGGTGACTGTCCTCGAACTCGGGATTCTCGTAGTCGGGGCTTGTGTCCTCGTAGTGTACTCTGGTTTGCCTTGGTGCTGGCTGATTTACGTTGGCCCCTCGTTGTATGGTCACCGATGATTTCTCTGCTGACTCTGACGCTCTTGCTTCATTTAGTGCTATCTGTAAGGTTAAATTCGGGTTTGCCAACAGCTTCTTTTGTAGTGAAATGTCTCTTAACCCACAGATGAGCTGCGCTAAGATGTGCTCGTCCAGATCCCTGAACTCGCAGTGAGTTGCTGCTTTTCGTAGGGCTGCAACATATTGATTGATGGATTCTCCCGCCTTCTGGTTCCTCGTGTTGAATTCCTTGCGGCAGACATGGCGGGAAGGTTTTGGCGCGTAATGAGTTTGCAGTGCCTGTTGCAACGCCGTCCACGATACTGCCTGTATTGGAGTAGGCGCGGTGAGGTCTCTTGCCGTGTTGAAAACTTCTTTTCCGCAGTAGCCGAGGAAGATGTTTTTCTTCCTGGCGTCGGTGATTCCCGTGTATTCGTTCGCTTCGAGGAAACACTCGAAACGAATCATGAAGGCTTCCCATTCGTCGTTCGCTGGGTCGAATGGAGCGGGGGGAGCGTGCATCGCCATCTTCTTTGCTTGAATTTGCCGCGCTGCGGTGACCTGAGATGGCTGCCGGAATTTCTGCCGAATTCCTGGGCTGGATCAAATCCGGAGATTCTGAAGGTAGCGTTCTTCGTTCTATCTGTCTCTCAATCCCACCTTCGTCGCCAATGTTAGATCTGTGCAACGAGAGACAGACTGCGGACACGAAGTGACTTAACAGCTCTTTATTAGTAGTAGTAGTGATCCAGCTTGCTCTGTGGTCGGAGGGTTCCCCTTTTATAGGGATCGGGTACGCCCCTCGACCAATCAGAATGATACCTGTTTCCCGCTGTAGCAGCGGACCAGAGGGGAGACTTGCCACGATATATTCTAATATCTAACAGGCCTGGCAGAATATATCCCGCTGGAAGCGGCAGCACTCTGGACGCGGATCCTCATCAGAGGCGCAGCCTGGAGCCGTGCAAGAAGCCCACTTGGGTGGGAGGGAGGGAAGCCCTGGCGGCTATCACAGTGCCGCTTCTGGCTGGTGTGGGAGTGGTTGCAGGGACCGGCTGGCTGCTCCTGCCCTTCCCCTTGTGGCTGCCGCTGCCGCTGCTTTTCTGAAGTGCCCGAGCCAGCCAAGCCCTTCGGACTGCAGATGAGCCATGGGCTGGAGGGCGAGGGCCACGCAAGAAGCCCACTCCGGCAGGGAGGGAGGGAAACCCCGACCACAGCTCTGCTCTACTAAGCGACGGCCGGGATCCCCTCTCCACGTCTTTTGGCACGCGCGGCCCTATGGTCTTTTTATTGCCTGAATTAAAGGGTGCAGCTAATCACTTTTCAGCAATTTTTAAAGTATGGGGAGAACTTTGATGTAGCCAGTTGGCTGTCTAATTTGCAGACATCTTTGCTTTTAATAGGCCTTGTAAAATTGCTGAAGATTGCAGGGCCAGTATATATACTGATGCTAGATCTATGTTTGAGGTTGTACATGATTTTGAACAATTATGGAAACAGTGGAAATTCTTCGCTTCTGCTGGCAGTCTTATTAAACATGAGGCTCTTATTGCCAACTAATGGAATCTCTCATCTTGCCCTCTCCTTTGGCAGTTATCAGAATATCTGCATTTTCTGGCCTTCTTGCTAATGAATGGGCTGATGCAGCAGATTCTGGGTCCAATGCAAATAAGTTTTCATTTATAAAACTTCATCCGTGTTACTGTGTGTCTGGTTCAGTCTTTGGCCTCTTCTACCAACATTTGAAAAGGTAAGAAGCAGGTTGGCCACAGGATGCTTCAGACATTTAGAAACACCTACGCATTTGAAAGCTAGCTCTTCCCAAAGTCCTTTCTTGCTTCCTATATAGTCTGTGGTTCTGTTGTGGCCCTCTAGCGGTCAGCAGAGCTGGTGGCAGATTTGGACAGTGAGGAGGTTGGGGAGAAACTTGGGCCAGTCCTGCAGTGTGGGGAAGGCTCTGAGGAGTGCTCTGCATTGGAGGCAGAGGAGGGGCCAGGGCCATCTGACAGTTATCAGCTACCTTTAGAGTCGGAGATAAATGGGGCAGAAGAACAGCTGGAACCTGCTCCCAGATGTGTGCATGCTCAGAGCTGTCAGGGAAAGGGAACAGTTAAGGAACAGTGATCGATTCGGGAGTAAAGGCACAAGTGGATGCTAAATGATGCCTCCCATAGGAAACAGATAGGAGCAAAAAGGGAGTGGTGTTTGCAGGAGAGACTTAGTTCGTTTATTAGTGTGAATATTTGCTTATCTGAGTCTGTGCCTCACAGAGGCTCCTTGCCAAGTATTTCATTGTGCAGAGTTGTGCCTGGAAGCTATCAGCCTGGCAACTATCCAAGGACTGATAATGTCTGTATTTGCAATTTACCCTTGAAAGACTGTTTGGGGGGACTTTGCTGGATGTGAATGCTAGGAATTCACATTAGCCAAATCAAAAGTATTTTTTTCGGGACAAGGAATCTGTTTCATGATTTGGTGAAGAACAGGTTCAGGCAAGCAAAAGACATGAAATGTTAAAATGGAATTCTAAATGCTAAAATGGAATTCATGCTATTGTTGAAAAGACTTTCAAGTGTGTCCTATGAGACGTAATACCGTAAAAATAAAGTTAGTAGTTTAAAGAACAACAATATTCCAGGCTTGCAAATAAACCATATGCTGATCAGTAAATATATATCAGTATGTATATTATATTAGTATAGGTATTCTCAACAGACTTTGAGAATCTCTGCTGAACACAACATTCCCATCTTGATTTTTGACCCTCTTTTCCTAATATATTCTCCCTATTCTGTGCAGTAGGCCAGAAATTTGAAATTAGATTAAGAGCACAGATTGCACTTACCCCTGGTTTAAAGTATTTATATCTTCTTCAGCTCAAAAGGCTCCAAGAGAGCTTACATAAAGTCAGTAAAAAAAGAAGAAGACGACATTCTCTGCCTGAAGGCTTGCAAGGTAAAAGATGAGGCAGAAAAGAGGAAAAAGGCTTAAAAGGGAAAGGAAAGCGAGAAAGCGAACTCAGATGACTGTTCTTAAACCGCTTTTCTGCAATCATCTGTAGTGTAACATAGTATTATCCCAGGAATAATTTTTTCATGTGGATAGGATTTTTTTTATTCCTCTGTGGGTTTCTTGATTCATTCCAATCAGAGACCACCTGTTTAGATCTGATAGTTGCTAATCTTGAGAGAGGCAAGAGATTGGGTCCTTGTTTGAGTCTTCTAATTGTTTTTTCATTCGTTTTTGCTTTAGTAATACAAAACATGGTACTCTGCAGGGAATTTTTTTAAAAAAAATATCAGTTCTGATGTAAATTGAAACAAATTAAATTGTTTCTGAAGCAGAAATAAATGGCTAGTCTGGAATGGAGCAGCACGGGTATTTTAGGATTAAATGAATACATTTGGTGGTTCAGTGACTAAGATGCTTAGCTTGTCGATCAGAAAGGTCGGCAGTTCAGCGATTCGAATCCCTAGCACTGAGTAACGGAGTGAGCTCCCATTACTGGTCCCAGCTTCTGCCAACCTAGCAGTTTGAAAGCATGTAAAAATGCAAGGAGAAAAATAGGCACCACCTTTGATGGAAAGGTAACACCGTTCCATGCACCTTTGGCATTTAGTCATGCTGGCCACTTGACCACGGAGAAGTCTTCGGACAGTGCTGGCTCTTCGGCTTTGAAACAGAGATGAACACCACCTCCTAGAGTTGGGAACGACTAGCATGCATGTGCGAGGGAAACCTTTACCTTTACCTAAATAAATACATTTCAGTGAAATATTGAGTGTTAAGAATTTAATGTGTTATATTTTTATTTAACATGTAGGAGATGGTAGGGGAGAGTTGAAAATATCCTGCTCCATTGCCCAAGGTGTACAGCCTCTTTGTCTTTCCATACTTCATTTAAACACCACCATGAAGGACATCTTCCATTGTGCTTTTTTCATACAGAGAAGTGTGGGCAGCCAGCTGTGCTTTGGAATGATGAAAAAATGTATCATAAAAAACAGTAACTCCAACAATTGTCCTCTATATACAAAACAATTGTCCTCCTTTAAAAAATTATAGTGCTGTGCCATGATTAAAAGAGTAAAGTTAGGCATATGTACACCACCTGGGGGACACTGGGCAGTATATTTTCAGAGTTTTCCCTCGGCATGGTTCTAATTAGCAGATTTCTTGCCATCCTCATCCCAAAACTTGAATATTGGAAGGACCAAACGTTTTCTATTTTGCATGGATTTGGTTCTGATTGGGATACATTAAGTTCGAAACACCACTTAAAGTCGTCTTTAAAAAATCAGAATACAATAGAAACTCTATGAGATAGAGTAGAAGGAAATTGACACCAAGTGAACACCAGTATTGTATAATACATATCTTTTGTAAGTGCCTGCTGTAAATAACCCCATTATATACAGGTAGTCCTTGTTTAGCTACCACAGTTGCAATGCAGTCACTAAGTGAGATATTATGTGACTTCAATAGTACTTACGATCTTACTCATCTTTCTTCTGCTTTACAGACCTGGGAAGCTCATCAATGCAGGCATTGGTAGTGAAGTTATTTCTTTATCACCATCACAATTGTGAAGGGTCATTGTCTGAAACAGTTGTTAAGTGATAACTGCTGTATAGTGAAAAGCATAAAAGCCTCCACTGTTTTTTCTGGGTTGGTTGTGTTCCTGAAAAACAGGACACTTTCAGTTTTAAAAAAAAGACAAAGACAGGAGGATACAATGACTGTTCAGTTGAAGTCTTGTCTGGAGGTATCTACATTCCATCCTACTTATTTGCATGCTAGAGTTATTTGCTGACATTTTATCTTATTTAAGAACATTTATGTGGCCATCCCCTAAAGGTGAAACTCTCACCTCACAATCAGTAGGCAGTGAGTTCGATCCCGGGTAGCAGCAGATATTTCTCTCTCCGGCCGTAATGAGAATATATCTGCCGTGAGCTCCGCGTAAACATCAGGCCATTTAAACTCTTAATCCCATTCAGTCACCCCAACTCCACCCCAGTGCAAGGGTTTTAGGGTTGTTAAAAGAAAAATAAATGGCCATCCAACTTGCTCTTGGTGATTCCAGGCAGCTTACAAAGACAAAACTTCAATAAAAAAGTTACATCCACCCACCCAAACAGATAGAAGTAATATGTGGAATTTTATGAATTGTTATTAGGTTCTATTCCAGGTGTGTCCAAACTTGGGAACTTTAAGACTTGTGGACTTCAACTCCCAGAATTCCCCAGCCAGCATAGCTGGCTGGGGAATTCTGGGAGTTGAAGTCCACAAGTCTTAAAGTTCCCAAGTTTGGACACCCCTGTTCTATGCGGTATATTCTTCTTACATCATAATAAATAGACAGAAGCTGGTCCCCTCTTCCACTTCCCTTTCATATCTTTCATCTATTGTAGTTTATTTAAGGTCTTGCATTTTTCATGGAATAAGTGATATTATAGAGAAAGTATCAGATGTTAAGAAAGCTGTGGTAACGTCAGTTCTGTAAGTATTTGAGATGAATTTCTATCGTTGTCGTTAATTGAGCCTGAATCTATACATTGATCCAGAATTACGCAAAGATTAACTTGGTGGTAGGTTAGATCAACAAATAAGATAAGTGAAGTGAAAAAGTAAAAGGATTTAAATGGAGATAGCTTAGAACGTTGTCGTTAATTGAGCCTGAATCTATATATTGATCCAGAATTATGCAAAGATTAATTGGTGGTAGGTTAGATCGACAAATAAGATAAGTGAAGTGAAAAAGTAAAAGGATTTAAATGGAGATAGCTTCAGTTAATGTAAAAGTAGCCCACTTCCAGATATTATTATTATTATTATTTTTTAAATAGTAGATTTGAAGTCAAAACTAGTTTGACAAGTTGAAGATTATATAGATTTATCTGTGCCTAAGACTGGCCATGTTTTTCTAGCGACAAAGTGTGGTGGGAAACTCAGTGGGCTAATTAATTGTACCTTATGTTAACCATGGCATAATATATCCAAACATAGAAATTAGAGTTGTCCCTGTTTTTGTTTTTTTTCCCCTTACAGCCTACCTAAATAAGTCATCAGAAAACGGTAAGAAGAATATCTGGAAAATGAAGCTGCACAAAAGGCTTGTTCACTCTTTCTGACAATTTTCCTGAATTAGTCCTCCCACTTCAGTCAGCCTGGCAACTACATCAGCCTTTCTTCTTAAGATTTCGCAGCTGCTGCTAAAAAGAAATTAAGAATGGGATCATAATGTACTCAATATTGTCATGGCAGAATTGGGCGATCAACACATTACTTCTTTAATTCAAAAAGCATATTTGACCCAATCATATTTTGTGATATGAATAGCATATACTACCACATCAACTAGGTCAAAATCTGCAATTGAGGAAATGCAGAAGCCCTAGTTGGTTCCTGCAGGAAGTGCCTGGTATCCCCTGATCCCTGTGCCAGCAGAGAATCGGTAAGGCTTACTTTGTCAGCCCTTGGGCAGCACAGTAGATTTAGCTCGAGCACTGCTATGTTCTGTGGAAGGACGTAGCACTATGTTTGAAAAGGATGTCCAAAGAGTCTGTCCTTTTCTCCATGGACAGCTCAGGAGTGGTTATTCTCATGCCCTGATTGGTCCAGAGACTGAGTCAATTATTCTGAAGCCACGCCTATGACTCTACTCTTCCTTGGCCCCAGTTTAACTCAGTCTGATCTAAGAGAGGATTTATTTTCCTTGGCTCCACTTCTGAATTATTCATCAGTCTTTGGATTAAAACTTAAATCACATCAATTTGTAAAACTAAATTCTAACAATATTGGGAGTTACTAGAGGGGCAGTCTAACACAGCCCCCCTGTTCTATGGGGTTGCCTTACCCCAAAAGGGGAAACCCCTTGCCTTACTGGCATCAGGGAGCAGAGGAATCCTCCGGACTAGCGGAGGTTGCGTGGCTTCTTTAAATTAGCCATTTGGCTTCTTCAAGCAGCAGGAGCGCGCAGAGGAGCCTCAGCAAACTTCACAGCAATGGACGGTGGCCATTTTGGAGCTCTGACAGCCTGACCACCTCACGGTGGTCATTTTAAGCTCTGCCACATGAAAAGCACTGCAATTGGCTTAGAGATAAGCTGATTGCTTTGAAATTGCGGCGGCAACAAGCAGAGAGGCGAGAGAGAGCTGCAGAAGGCTGCCAGAGCCAAGGACATCATTGGAGCACTGCTGTTAATGCAAAGGACCATGAGTGGAGAGCCAGGCACAGCCATGGCCAACAACAGCTCCAATATGCAGGCAGGCACTTCCAGCGCCCAGAGCCAGGGCAGCCCTCCCAGGAAGTCCAAGTCCAAGTCCAAACTAGTCAGGGCACCTGTGGTTCAACGCCAATCCAGAGCAGTGGAGAGGGATGAACAACTCAGGAAGAGGGGCCTAGAAAAGAGGATAGCTAGAGCAGAGATACAAATAGCCTCTGCAACGGCAGTGTTAGCCACCTGTCCAAAGATCCAGATCTACTGATAGGGGAAGGGTGGTTCTTTCCCTTTCTCCTTCCCCCCAATGTTTCAGGAGGGGAAGGGAAATTTCATTGTCTCTTCCCTTGTCTGGGAGAGATGTGGGGAAACTCCAGGGGGATCCATTTGGTTGCTTTGTGTCCAACATGATCCCACATGCTCCTTTGTCCCCACAGGAACCCTCAATCCTTAGAGATGATTCTTCTCCCAGACATGAATCCCCCCCTAAGGACTTCATGCAGAACATTCCTGAGCGCATGTAGCAAATCATTGCACAAAGCATTTCCCATGACATTGTGTCTGGCTTACGCCAGAAGGACAAGGCCCCAGCCAAGCAACTTGGGAACAAATGTCATAACTCCATCTACAGCAGGGAGGCCAGGGCTCCCATGGAGGCCAGGCCTGCTTCACCTTCAGTGGCTAGTGAAGTTTTCTGTTGGGGGAGGAGCCTCAGAGGGACCTACATTTATTGGAGGATGAGTATTCATCCAAACCAGATCCTCTGCATTTTCGGGTTGCTTTCCTCCTTCATTGCTTATGTCCCTCCTTCACAAGGCCCGGGGAACAGTTGATTTAGAGATACTTTCCCAGGTTCCATCTGCCCAGACACCAGTAACTCAGCCTTCCCAGTTGGCTTGGGGAGGTACCCTATTTACTCAGGCCCAACTGGACAAGGAGGAAATTCCTGCCCCGCAATCATTTTCCGAAATAGTAAAGAACCAGGGAGCAATAACCACCGGTTCTATAACATGGACCAAGCATTCTCTCAGATCCTTCAGGTCCCAACAGTCGATGCACCAGTGACAGCCCTGGCCACATCTTCCACCCTAGTGGCAGGGGACATTGCAGACAATCTTAAACCGGAGGACAAAAAGGCAGAACTCACCCTTCGGAAGAACTTCCAATCGGCTGCCTGGGCAATTAAAGCTGCCTCAGCTGCCTCATTTTTTAATAGAACCTTCTTATTGTGGTTACAACATATCCAGGAAAGGATCTCCCCCCAGGATGCCCGACTTCAGCAGGATTTCAATAAACTGCTGGCTGTGACTCAGTTCTCAGCGGACAGCACCCTTACAGCGGTGAAGTTTGCATCCCAAGCTTTGGCTTCATCAATTGCTACCAGAAGATTGGTGTGGTTGTGCAACTGACAGGTGGATGCTAAATCCAAGTGGAGGTTAGCAGTTGCACTTTACTCGGGTTTCCTTATTTGGGGAGTCCCTCGAACCAATACTGGTCAAGAATAAGGATAAGAAAAAAGTCCTTCCCACATCAGCCTCCAAGCATTCGGAACAACGGACGGCGCTTTACTACCCCAGACCGGCCTACCACCTGCCGGACCAGGAAACACCATCTCATAGGTATTACCAGCCTCACTTGGATAGACAGACGGATAGGGGATTTAACAGGGACAAACAGAGGTACCAGCCTCAATATCAGTCCCACTATCAGTCGCAGACCAGAACGTCCTTTCGAAGGGGAGGCGGCTGTTCCTTCCGCAGGGGGAAGTAATTCCTTCAGGGATCCTCCCATTGGCGGTTGCCTTGCCATCTTTGTGGGTTCTTCAGAGGTGGTCACCACGGACGCCTGGGTATGTAGCATAGTATGTGAGCGTCTTAGGCTCGAGTTCTTCTCATTTCCCCCCAATTGCTTTAGAATATTCCCTATGTCCAAGGTCAAGGAAAAGCGTAAGCTCATGAGAACGGCCATCTCTCATCTCCTTGACATTCAGGCAATAGAACAGGTCCCGGAAGCAAAAAAGGGGTTGGGGTTCTACTCCAACGTCTTTGTGGTCCCTAAAGCATCAGGGGGTTGGAGAGCTACCCTAGACCTAAAGTCCCTCAACCGTCATCTGGTGTATTGCAGATTCAATATGTCATCATTGAAATTAATCCTAGCGGGCATTAAGGGAGAGAGACTATTTGGCCTCCATTGACCTAACGGAGGCGTACCTGCACGTCCTGATTTTTTCAGATCATAGGGAATTTTTCAGATTTTCATATGCAGGCATACATTACCAATACAGAACACTCCTGTTTGATTTAGCATTGGCACCCAGAACTTTCACAAAGGTGTTGGCAGTGATGGCGGCTTATCTTCGGGCAGTTCATTGAGGATCCAGTGCTACCTGGACAACATCCTGGTTCAAGCAACATCTGTGGCCCGGGGACGGCATGACCTGCAGTTGACGGTACAGACATTGCAAAATCTGGGGTTCTCTGTGAACTTTCAAAAGAGCCACCTCATCTGGGGGCTATCATCGACAGGTGTTGGGCAGGTCTTCCTGTCGCTGGACTGAAGAGACAGCCTCGTCCAGCTAATATGCTAGGTACATCGGGCTCGGTCGGTGTTGGTATTCACGTTGTCCAGCCTCCTAGAAAAATATGAGTTCTTGTATTGGCATTGTGCCTTGGGCCCGCTTGCATACCAGAACCTTGCAGTGGGTGCTAATTCCATTCCAGCGCCAGAGCACCAGCGCATCCACAGCATTGCTACACATCTCTCCATAAGTTCTTCTCTCCCTGTGATGGTGGCTGTCCCCAGCCCTGAACGTAGAGTCTGAGATTTGGGAGTCACTTCGCCTAATGCTCACCACAGATGCCAACCTTTATGGTTGGGGAGCAGTGCTAGAAAACCAGTTCGTGCAGGGACGGTGGATGGAGGCCAACCTCCTCCACAATATAAACTTGCTGGAGCTCAAAGCAGTCTATCTAGCACTCCTCCACTTCAAGGCCTGGCTCAGGGGCCAACACCTGCTCCTTCTAACAGACATCATGGTGGCGAAGGCCCATGTAAATCGACAATGGGGCACCCACTCCAAAGCCTTATGGGTCGAGGCTCTGAAGCTGAGCATGTGGGCAGAGAGACACCTGGCGTCGATTGTGGCGGAACACATCTCAGGAATGGCAAACATACAGGCTGATTGGCTCAGCAGGGCCATGGTGGACCATGGGGAGTGGCAGCTGCAGGCCAAGCTGTTCCAGAAGATTTGTCATCTCTTTGGGACGCCAGAATTCGACCTTTTTGCAATGCTGGTGAACGCCCAGCTCCCACAATTTGTTTCCCAGTTCCCGATACACACAGCAGAGGACATAGATGTATTTTGTTGCCGCTGGCCGGCAGGCCTTCTCTATGCCTTCTCTCCCCTCCCACTCCTTCCAGGAGTTATCAGGAAGCTGGTGGTAGAGGGGATGGAGGTGTTACTAGTGGCTCCACACTGGCTCAGGAGGGCCTAGTTTGTGGACCTCTTCTGCCTGTCAGTCTCCACCGTGGAAGATTCCTTGGGATCAAATTGTCTTGTATCAAGGGGTCCTGTTCCACCCGGAGCCCCAGTGGTTCCAGCTGACCATCTGGCACATGAAAGGCAGATCCTGAGGGCGGCCAACATTTCGGATAAGGTGATCTCGACAATCGAGGCCTGCAGGAGATCCTCAACAACTCACATCTACAATGCGATTTGGTCGGTGTTCACTAGGTGGTGCTTGGGGAAGGTCATCGATCCCATCATAGCATCCCCACCACAGGTCCTGGAGTTTCTGTAGGATGGCCTTGAGAGAGGCCTATCGCATAACACGCCCCATCGCCAGGTGGTCGCACTATCCACAGTTCTGGAAGATGGTCATCTTCTACTCTTAGCCCAACAGCCGATCAACTGTCATTTCCTGAAAGGGGCCTCCAATCTGTGGCCCCTGGTGGTCCACAGATTCCCCTCATGGGATCTCTTCATGGTTCTACAAGCCCTAGTGGGCGAACCATTTGAGCGCATTAGAACAGTCTCACTCCAGTTCCTAATGTTTAAGGTGGCCTTCCTACTGGCGGTCACCTCAGCTAGGTGCATCTCGGAACTTAGGGCACTTTCCTCACGACCTGACCTATGCACCTTCCACGAGAACAGAGTGGTTTTTCGATTGGACCCAACCTTCCTCTCAAAGGTCAATTCTCTTTTCCACAGATCTCAGGATATGGTCCTCCCAGACTTCTGCTTGGGGTCATCTGGGGAGAGGGAATGTCAATGGCATAGGTTAGATGTCCGTAGGTCTCTATGAATCTACCTGAAAAGGACAGCCCCATTCCAAAGATCGGAGACCCTTTTTGTCTCCTTCCAGCTTTCCTCCCTGGGGTCTAGGGATCCCTGTCCAAAATCGGAAGGTGGTTAAGAGGTGCAATTGTGAGGGCCTACGAGGCACGCCACCTCCTAGTCCCAGAAGGAATCACTGCGCATTCCATGAGGAGTGCTGCCACCTTGGCTGCCTGGAGTACCAGTGTCCCCATAGAGGATATCTGGAAAGTGGCGGCCTGAGTATCGCCGTCTCCATTTATTTGGCATTATTGGCTGGATGCATTTGCGTCAGCAGATGCGTCGTTTGGCCATAGAGTGCTTCAGCAAGTACATTCATCCAGACGGACAGAACAGTCTTAGTGACCCACCCATCAGGACGTTAACTTTGGTACCGGTCACTCTTGAGCCATCCTGCTACATCTATGGAGAACATACGTTGTCTTACCTGAATGTTGTTTCTCATGGATCAGCAGAATGGCTCAGGTCCCTCCCAATGGTTGGAGCTGATGGTTAGCTAGTTGGTGGGGAGGAGCTCCCTTGTTTGCCTTCCCTTATTTGTTTGAGATCCTTGAAGCTACGTCCTTGTTAAACTGGGGCCAAGGAAGAGGAGAGTCATTGCCTAGCTTCAGAATTATTGACTCAGTCTCTGGACCAATTGGGGCATGAGACTACCCACTCCTGAGCCGTCCTGCTGATCCATGAGAAACAACATTCAGGTAAGACAACGTATGTTTTCATTCCCTTGTTAAAATTGTAGAAGGGAAGGGAAGAGAATATAGTCTTTATTGATTAAGTCATTTGACCATATCAACTATATAAACTAATAAACAGATAGATAAAAAATAGGACATGCTTATAGTAAGTTTTATTTCGACAGTTTTCAAAAGAGCCTTTGAAATAAAGAGTATAGTCTTACTAATGCTATAGAAAATAGCAAAAAGTAACACTTTTGGGTACCCCCATAATTTTTAGATTTTAAATAAGAATCTAAGAAGGCAACCCTTTCTGCAGACCACAGTTTGCAGCCAAAAAGAATGTGGCTGGTGTTTTTATATTTACATCCAAATATTTATTGAAAGTGCTTTTTAATGCCATGACAAAAGACTACAGTTAGAGTTTAAGGTCACAAGTGGAAAATTACAAAGCCTCTGGGATGCAAAAGTTGCAATTAATAGAATGTAGAATGCTAATTCTCATAAGCAAAGTCTGTGACTGGGCAGGAAGGTGAAGGAAATATAAATGCGCAAGAACTTTGGGGACAGATTTCCAAAACTTCAGGATGATAGTCAGAGGTGGGTTGCAAATCCCTGCACTCCCGGTTCACTCATGCTTGTGTGCACACACAACGCTTCTGCACAAATACAGAAGCGGGTGGGTGGAGCCTCCCACTGCCGCCACTACTGATTTGCCCGATCTGTGCCGAACCGGGAGAAACCCACCTCTGATGATAGTGCTAGGATGATAATTTGAAACACAACCCAAAGACTGAGTTGTTCCATGGTTTGAACTAAGGCAATAGAAATGACAACTTGAGTTGTTTTATTAAGCCTTGCTTTTGTCTGCAATAGATTGCATGTTAGGACAAAGGTCCACTTTGCTTTGTGAGCGGCTCATCTTGGTTTTGTTGTGACCTATTTTGAGAATATTTTTCAAATGCCACTTGCAGATGCCAAAGGTATTGTTACGTGCTGCCAGTCCTTCAGTATTGCTTACATTTTTAGTAACTTCTCATACATTATGCTTGGACTCACAAAAATTGTAAATTGAATGTAATAAACACAAGTTTATTAGATAAAGTATGTTTATTGTCGTGGATAGACAGACACTAGTAGAGGAGTGGCACATTTCAGGATGGATGATTTGAAGAAACCTTGCCCCCTAAATATAGGGCATTGCTGGTTAGACAAAGAATCTGCTACCAGAAGTTATTTAAGATATCAAGAAATACTCAATCCTACTATGCTTTTAATGTGGAAGCCTATAACAATTGTACTGTAAATAATTTGGGTTTTTTTGCTATGATGATAAAGAAATGTCCAAAAGGTCAGCACAAAAATAATGTGAAATATATTATAAATATGCACTCATTCCTGAAGCTGTACTTTATTTGTTTTGTTTATAGTACCTTGGTTTCAGCCTATGGAGCGGTTCTCTATCATTTCCATCATAATTGTGATTGTTATTTTGTACTGGTGCCAGTTCATTACAGTAGGTAAGTATTAAATTCCTTTTTCTTTATTAATACTGATATCAATAAAGTTTGTTTGTGTGTGTGTGTTTGGAATATGTGTGGAATAATGCAAAATAGGTTTGTGCTTTACATGATTAAAAACTTATGTAAGCATCTTCATTTTGAGCAGTTTGTATAATTGCTTACTAATGTTTTTTTGACTGCGGAAATAACAGAATAAAAGGTGACACTGTAATTAATTAAAAACTGCTACCCTTTCATTTGTGACATCAATGAGTATTTATTAATACCTTCTATAACAGTCTGCATTAAAAAAAAGTTTGTACTTGGCTGTGGGTGTTCAGCATTTGGCCATAGAGTGACACAAGTTGAATACAAACAACTCATTCTGTAGAAAATGTCATTTCTTTTAATGTCATTATTTCTATAAATTAAGTTTTATATTAATAATATAAAAGCAATATGTTTCTGAACATTGATAGATATGCTACAGCGAGAAGGAATCAGTATGTGTCTGCTGCAATGCTAGAGCAAATCCATTTACTTTAAAGAATTACTAGATTAGTGGATTAGGACAATTTTGTTGAGAGTACTTGGACCTCAGTTCCTGGTCTTCAACAGAAATTTTCTTTAATAAAATGGTAAAATGTTAAAAAGACTTGGTTGAGTGATCATGCCCAAATAATGCTAATGAATGGTTCTACTTCTGTTTGAAGAACTGAATGTCATATTGAAAAGAGAGTAGACTTACCGTACTTTGTGCACAAGGCAGAACCAGAAGCAATGAAAAGTGCTTCAGGCTACGCTCAGTAGGAATTGCCTAACTGTATGAGCTATGTGAACAGGTTGCCACCTGAAGTGAAGAAGTTAGTACTGAGTTCTTTAAAGGCTCAATGATCATTTGTCATAGACAGTCTAGTGCACTCTGGGAGTCTTGTTAGTTTCTTAATATAATTCTTTTTGCTATGCCCCATGCCTGAGATAACTGGAGATCACCTCAGGTACTGCAGGTCTCCCATTGTTTCTGCCTACCTAATATGCTTGCTACTAGTGCCCCTTCTCTGTTGGTCCCATCTATTAAATGTTGCCGTCGTGTGGGACCCAGGAAGCATGTGGGTTTCTTTGTCACAGCCTCCACCCAGAGGTATAGATAGTATCCATTTTCTTGAGGTATTAAAATCCCCATAAAACATGGAATATTTTGGAACTTAATTCAAAATAGGCTTCATATTTTAATATGACAATATATACACATAAGTCTGGGCAAATTTTATTTTTATTATTTATTTTTATATTTATGCAATATTTTATGCAATATTATTTCAAATTTGCAATAATCCAGATAGATGTATTCTTTTGCATCCAGATGGATATATTCTTTTGCATCCAGATGGATATATTCTTTTGCATCCAGATGGATATATTCTTTTGCATCCAGATGGATATATTCTTTTGCATCCAGATGGATATATTCTTTTGCAATCCTGAATTTTCAGGCTTCTAATAACATATAAAAGGGTGTGATCACGAAGATCTAATAAGTAACTAATGTTTCACTGAAACCAGTGGTACTATTACCTGATGATAATATAACTTACTTATATGCTACGGAGTGTCCTATGATATACATTTCTAATGATTTATGGATGAAATTAAGATGTATGCTAGAACTTTGATCAGGTACTATCCTGCTTCCCCAAAAATAAGACCTCCCCAGTAATAAGCCCAATTGGGCTTTTGAGTGCATGCGCTAAAATAAGCCCTCCCTGAAAATATTGCAACAAGCAGCAGCCATTAGGTGGCCATGCTCACTGCCTCCTGCACCTCAAAAATAATAAGGTCTCCCCCAAAATAAGGCCAAGTGCTTATTTCAGGGGTCAAAAGAAAATAAGACCCTGCCTTATTTTCAGAGAAACATGGTACTTCAATAGGCAGGCAGGAAGGTAAGCAAGAAGGAAGGCCCAACTATAATTCTCTTGCTTCAGCGTCATATCTTAATGGCTTTTAATGTCATTAATGATATAACTTGTTTCTTTAGATTGGGAACTGGATAAATTGTTTCATATCTAGTCCTTTCCTATATGGTAGCTTCCAAACATAGTGTGAGGAGACTATTCATTTAATTTAAAAAAAAAATTCTGATATTTGATAAAAATCTATTCTATAAGGTTTTTAGCTATGCCATTTAGTTTATATTTTCATGTTATACTTATAAAATGATATCATCCAAACATAGATTTTGCTTTATTTGCTGTATATTTCCCCCCAGTTTAAGTAAATACTACATTTATATCTTTCTACGGGAAAGATATGGGAAAGATAAGACGTGGTGGCTCAGTGGCTAAGACACTGAGCTTGTCAATCAGGAAGGTCAGCAGTTCAGCAGTTCAAATACCTAGTGCCGTGTAACAGAATGACCTCCCGTTACTTGTCCCAGCTTCTACCAACCTAGCAATTTGAAAGCATGTAAAAATGCAAGTAGAAAAATAGGGACCATCTTTGGTGGGAAGGTAACAGTGGTCCGTGCACCTTCGGCATTTAGTCATACCAGCCACATGATCATGGAGATGTCTTCCGACAGCGATGGCTTTTTGTCTTTGAAACAGAGATGAGCACTGCCCCCTAGAGCCAGAAACGACTAGCACGCATGTGTGGAGAAACCTTTACCTTATGGGAAAGAAATGGAGTTTAGTCAGTAAATAACGATCATAAAGCCATTATAATTTCTTTGAATTTGTAGGGCTTGAAGGAGAGCTGTTCATTTACAGTTAAATGAAGGCTCATGATCTGAGGATTTTCCTGCTCAGATTGTTTTGTGAATACGAGGGCTCTCTTATTAGATCAGATTAATGTGTTTCAGTATTTTTGTATCATACGATATATATTTGAGGGTATAAACAAGCTGAACAATTATTTATTTAGCTGCCTGTCTTATACATGCTAATCCTAGGTGGTTTGCAAAAAATTCCATTAAAACAGAATAAATATAACCAACAGAATTCCATCATCACATCATATCAGGGGAGGATAAGATTTCTTTACTTAGTTGTTTAAGAAAATTTATATTGCCCCCTACTCACACATGGCGGCTCAAGCGGGCTTAAGGTAAAGGTAAAAGTTCTCCGTGCACACATGTGCTAGTCGTTCCCAACTCTTACACAACTTACACTAATATAAAAAGTATATGAAAGAAATAAAAAGAATAATAATAAAATAATAAATTGCTAAAATAATAACCCCCCCACCCCCACCCCAGCAACAACACACATTCATACAATTTAATGTTCTCCATCCTGCTCTGGGTTCTCCTGGTCTGCTGACAGAACCTTCAGTGCCTTCTGAAAGAGTGTTGAGTGGGGGCAGTCGAATGCCTAATGCAGGGGTGTCCAAACTTGGGAACTTTAAGACTTGTGGACTTCAACTCCCAGAATTCCCCAGCCGGCTGGGGAATTCTGGGAGTTGAAGTCCACAAGTCTTAAAGTTCCCAAGTTTGGACACCCCTGGCCTAATGCTTTCTTTAAGAGAACTTACTTTGAAGCTCTTTTGTTTTAATCTTAGATACATTTTTACGTTTATGTTATCATTTTATCAACATTAAGTAAGAATGTCTTCCTTAATATAATTTTGGCTTATTTTGTAAACAGATTTATATTGTAAATCCTGTGGTAATTTTTATTAAAGATGGAATAACCATATTCATGAGAGCTTGGTTGGTTCAGCCGTTAAAGGGGTAATAGGAGTGGAGAAGCCAGAGTTCTAGTCTTGTCATAAGCACAGAAACTAGAAACTGGTTAACTTTGGGGCCAGTCACTCTCTCTCAGCCTTAGATAGATAGCAATGGCACTTCCAAAAATGTTGTCTAAAAACTGCATACATTTGTCTACGTAATCCCTATGCGTCAAATCTGATTCGATGGCAAAAATCATAGTAATCATTCATATCTATATGGAATCAATAGAGATTAAGTAGAATAATGTGGCATTAACTCCAAATATCAAAATGAAAGATATCATTTAAATCAGGTTGGTGATGAAAGAAAGAAAAAATAAAGCTAATCTTCAAGCCCAATTGTTGGAAATGTTCACTCATTTCTCTGAGTGAAAATTTTATGGCCAATCTTAATATACTTTTCATCCTATACTGAATCATATTTCTAATTGGTAGCATATACTGTATGAGAAAGAACAAGTTTTTTATTTTACTTACTAAATAATATCCTTCTCCAATTTACTTAGAAATATTTGTAAACTTTGTGGTGAGATGGGTGACACACAAATTAAATTATAATACATTTCCCCGTGCTGGCTATTTTACTAATTTTATTTGCACTGTAGTAGGTACACTGTACTGCACTAGGAGCACAAAATGGTACAGAAAACTTAGTATGTTAAGAATATTATAAAACAAATCTAAAATAAAAAGATACGTTTTGCTTTTGGTTCATAAGTGGAGCTCTTAAAAAAGCTACTGTATTTATACTACTTTGACCATTTAAAATATCTTAACACACTAATACAATCATTTGTAGACATTAAAGAAATTTAAAATGTGAGTCACAAATCTTCATATCCAAGGCAGTAGCAAATTATTTTGCTATAATATTTATTGTTAGGTTTATTAATTATGATGTTAACTGTATAATATCTTAATTGCTTTATATTTTTCTTATATCTGTGCAGTATAATCTTTCTTGAAGATGCTAGCTCTATACCTACTGGCCTTACTTCATGCCTCACTGATTATGTAAATCAAAACAAAACTGAATGTTTTCAAACATTTCTTTTTTTAAGATTTTTTTTTATTTTAAATACAAATAATGCAAACATAGTACATATAAAGCTAAATTCAAAAAGGGGGGAAAATACAAATATTATAGTGCACCCTCCCCCGAGAACATTTTTCCTTATATTTCTTTTTCTATAACAACTAAAAGATATACAATATATTCTAATTGTGCCTTTGTGCCCTCCAAAACAACATATATTCTTGAGTAGGTTTATTTCCTTTGCCCTTCACTAATATTATTTTTATAAAATCCCCTCATATTTCATTATATTGTTTGCTTTAATCATCCCTTTTTTAAATTTAATTTCTGTTGTTAATTTATCATTTGTTACCATACTCCAAATTTCATTACACCACTCATTTCTTTGAATATTCCAATTTCGTCCCCAATATTTAGCCATCACTAATCTAGCTGCCATCATCAAATTTACAATTAATTCCTTTTTTGTTTCATTTATATCCCATTTTTCCACCAGTCAGTAATGCAATCCTCAGGGACATATCTACATTTATATTCAAAAGTGGTATAATTTCTTTAAATACTATGTCTCATATTTTTTGTGCACTATCAAAATCCCACCACATATGTTTATATGTTCCAACCTCTTTCTTGCACCTCCAACAAATATTGGTATATTTACCATCTATTTCATTTAATTTACCTGGTGTTAGGTACCACTTCCATATCACTTTAATTTTCAAACATTTCTTAAAAAAAAAAAGCCAGTTCCAATGGTTAAGATACCAGGCTAGAAATCAGGAGACTGTCATAGGCATAAAAGATGACTCTGGGCCAGTCACATCTCACCTCATTGGGCTGTTGCAGAGAAAATAGGAAGAGAAAAGAGCATTAGTTATGTTTGCCACCTTGAGTCATTTATAAGAATTTATAAAGGCAAGAAAAACATCTAAAAATAGGTGGTAGAAAAAAAATATTAGTAGCTTTTCATTTGTTAAAAGTTGTTCTTTAGAACTGATTGCTTTCTATATATCAAAAACCATGCTGTGTTTTTTCGCCTTGTGCAACAGCTACAACGATAATATTGATTTATAAGGTGTATTTTCTCCTACATATCAAAAATCGTGCTGAGTCTCCTGGTTCATGCAATATCTAAAATTGTAGTGTCTAGAATAGAAATGTATCTGCCACTTTGTTAAAAGAGCCTCTGGCAAAAATAAGAATGGTTGGTAATAGTGTTCGGTAATTCCAAATACCTCTCTTTAGGAGCTACATGACCTTAACAACCACTAGTTAGAATAGTCCATTTAAAAAGCCTTGCTTTTGCTGGTAAAAAAGGCAGAGTTACATAGCTGTTGGGGAAATCATGTTAGTCAAGGGAGTTTGGATAGGTTATCTCTAGTAAGCAATAATCTGGTAGTATAAAATATAGGAAAAAACATGTTTCATAATTTGAACTACATTGCAAAAAAAAATTGTGAACGCCATATAGTGGCAATATTGATTTTCCTATGTCTTTCTTTCAAATTAAAATCTTTGTTTAAATAAGTGATACATGTTAGATTGGGTAATGGATAGGCAGACACAGGCTAACAGTAACAACAGCTCTTTATTTAATGCAACAAGTGAGAACAATCCAGCGAAGGTTGAGTCTGACAGCAGCCCTTTTATAGGGAGCTGTCAGACCCTTCGACCAATGAGATTAAACCTCTGTTCCCGCCGGAACAGAGGACCTTGGTGGAAACCACTGGAGTTGAAGCTAGTATGTAACACCCCTCCCCTCTTAGATGGAACAATCCTACTGGTCACGTATTCACACAGGTAGGCGGGCTTTTGAGTAGCTCTGTCTGACCTGCGCAGTTCAGTCGAAGGGTGTTCTTTGAGCAGGTTGGACGGACCTGTTTGCTTCGCAGCTCCGCTTGGTGGAAGCTCCTGGAAACTTTCACAGGCCGCGGTTGGAGCTTCTAGAGCCGGTTCGCTCAGAGCTCGCTGCGGGCCTGCAACACAACCAGATAAGTTCCCCGTTACCCTCGGGCTTGAGCTGCCTGTGGAAGAAGTGGCGTATTGCTCCCTTTGGGTAGGGCTTTGGCTAATTCGTGCAGGAGTTACCTCTGGTTGTCTAAGAGTGGAGTTGGAGAGGCGGCCACGGAGTTGGTCAACGTGCCTTCTCCAATTCCGACTGTCCTCAAGCTCTAGGAGGTAAGAGCGAGGGCCGGTGATGCCTATCACTGTGGCAGGAATCCACAGAGTTCCCCTGGCGTAGTTGTGGGCGTAAATTGAATCCCCTATGCTAAAGTTCTGAATTTTACTTGTGGAGTCTGGGGGCGATGCAGCAGACTAGTTTGGGTGTAGCTGGTCTAAGTGGGACCTTAGCTGGCGACCCATGAGAAGCTCGGCGGGGCTTCTCCCTGTAGTGGTACTGAATGTGATGTGCTGGATTAGCAAATAGTGGTCAACCCATGTTTGCCAATCTCCTGGGCCCATCCTAGTGAGGGCCTCCTTTGCAGATCTCACCATTCTCTCTGCCATTGGAGGCCGGATGGAATGGCGTGACCAGGGCATGTCTGATTCCCTGAGCTGCTAAGAAGGTTTCGAATTGCATGGCCATAAATTGGGGCCCATTGTCAGAGACCAGGACGTCGGTCAGGCCATGCATGGAGAAAAGTACCTTGATGACCGCTTCTGCCATAGTTGAGGTCATCAGGACTACCTCTAGCCATTTTGAGTATGCGTCCACAACTACGAGGAAAGTCTGGCCATAAACTGGGCCAGCAAAATCAATGGGCACCCTAGACCACGTGCTTGAGGTCACTCCCACTCCTTAGTGGGTGCCTCTGGGGGAGCTGGTCTGGACTCCCGGCACAGTGTGCAGGTACCCACCCATTCTTCGATCTCCCTGTCTACGTTAGGTCACCACACGTAACTCCTGGCCAAAGACTTCATCCTGACAATTCCAGGATGCCCTACGTGTAAAGCCTCTAATACTGCAATGCGCAGTTTGGGTGGAACAACGACCCACAGCAAATAGCCATGAACAACAGACAATTTGTCACGTTTACAATGGTACATTTTGAATTCAGACCTAACAGTCCCCTTAGGCCACCCCCTCCATACCCAGTTCAAAATTTGTTTGATGGTGGAGTCCTTTGCAGAGTGACGGGCAACGTCACTGGACGAGACAGGACCAATGTCTAGGCAGTCAATGAGAAGGACTAGCATCTCGGGGATAGGGTCAGCTAGAAGTTCTGGCAGCGGACAGTGGCTCAAAGCTTCAGCGTGCCCCAAAGTGGAGCCTGGTCAGTGGATGAGATGGTAGGAGTAGGCAGCAAGGAAGATGGTCCATCTGGTCATCCGCGGTGATAATGACACAAGGGTAGGACGGTCCCCAGCCATTAAGCCCAGTAGCGGTTTGTGGTCTGTAATGAGTTCAAAATCACGGCAATATAGGTACTCATGGAGCCTTTTTACTCCGGCCACTGCAGCCAAAGCCTCACGGTCCAGCTGGCTGTAGTTCCGCTCAGCAGCGGACAAGGTCCTAGAGTAAAAGGCTATTGGAGCCTCGGTTCCGTTGGGCATGCAGTGGCTGAAGATGGCTCCGACGCCGAACGATGAAGCGTCGCAGGTCAACACCAGTGGCAGGGTCTGGCTGTACTGCACCAGGAAAGTGTCCAGTGAGAGAAGTCTTTTTACCGTGGCAAATGTGGTGGCTTCGGCTCTGCCCCAGGACCACTTTGTATTCTCAGCCAGAAGATGGTATAAGGGCTCAGCAACGGTAGTTTTCTGTTTAAGAAAGATGCTGTAGAAATTAAGGAGCCTGAGGAACGCCTGTAGCTCGGGTTTGATTGCGAGATGTAGGGGCGTCCTGAATTGCTTTAATTTTTTTCAAGGTCAGGTGAATCCCAGAGCCGTCGATTAGGTACCTTAGGAATTCAACCCTTGGCACATTAATTTGGCATTTTTCTTTCTTGAGACGGAGGCCTTTGTCTCTAATTCAAGCCAAAACAGTTCGTACACGTTTGAAAAGTTGCACCTCATTTGCAGGCGATATCAAGATGTCATCGAAATAGGGGACGACTCCTGGAATCCCCTGCAAAAGCCATTCCATGATGCTTTGGAACAGTCCAGGGGCAATACTAACACCAAATTGCAGGCGGTGACATTTGAATGTACCCCTGTGCATCACAATGGTTTGGGCCTCCACCGTAACGCCATCTACAGGCAATTTTTGGTATGCCTGCGCAATGTCCAATTTAGCGAATACTTTGCTGGGGCCTAGAGAATGTAGTAAGTGCTGTACAGGATAAGCGCTTTGTTGTAACGCTTTATTGATTGTACATTTTGTGTTCTGAGGGCATTTTATGTTTGCCGCTCAGAAATGGCTGCTCAAAGCCGCGTTGAGCTCCGGGCTGGATGTACTTGTTGGATTGCTACGCTCTTGTTTTGGTTCACCTAGTTGCCTTCCAATTCCATCCTCGTCGCCAGTGTTAGATTGGGTAATGATTGGCACACACAGGCTAACGGTAACAACAGCTCTTTATTTAATGCAACAAGTGAGAACAATCCAGCGAAGGTTGAGTCTGACAGCAAACCTTTTATAGGGAGCTGTCAGACCCTTCAACCAATGAGATTAAGCCTGTGTTCCTGCCGGAACAGAGGACCTTCGTGGAAACCACTGTAGTTGAAGCTCATATGTAACAATACGAATCTTATATTTTAGAAAATAAATATTTTAAATTAACCTGTACTACTGTATGTCTGCCTTATGCAATATTTCATTCAAACCAGCGTAAATTAGTCTGAGGTATTTATTAACATTCACAGTTCCAACCAAATTCAGTTGAAGTAAATTTCACAATATTAACATCTTGTAACTAGAGCTGCCTTTATTTGAGGGAAGTACAAGTTATTGTAGCTTTGATCCTGTAATCATAACCATGACAACATAAAAAATCCAGAGTTGCTTGCAAAGAGCAAGTGACTCACGTACTAGAAGCAGTTTACAGGAAATTAAGTAAATACCAGTGATGAAACAAGCTCCATTGTGGATCCATTTATAGGAACTTTATATTATATTTTAACCTAGAAATCTTTAAACGTTAAACAGATCAGACAATTAAACAGAAAGACAAGTAAAGGAAGCAAAGATAAAGCTAAGGGGGGGGGGGGAACTGTTTAAAAATAGGTAAGCACCTATGCCTTTGTATTTTTGGCAGCTTTATTGTTCTCCCAAGGCTTTTAGGTGGAAGATCCAAATCCCAAGTCAAACCAATAAACTTCTACAGTATCCCAGGATCAGTAGTTTGGACTGGATGAAGATGGGAGGAGGGACTCTTTTTTCCCAACCTAGATCTCAGTTCCTCCCTTTAATGGAATAGCACAATGGCTTATAAACTATTTAAAGTACAAGAGTTATGAACTACTTAAAGAGTTACAGCCTTTGCAGCTGTATCAGTCACAAATCATGAGTGTGTCTGTAGATCTATTATTATTATTATTATTATTATTATTATTATTATTATTATTATTATTATTATTATTATTATTACTCATGATTATAAATTGATCATTATATATTTTTATGTTTTCATTATATCATTAGTCATAGCTGCTCATTATATTTACTGCAATTGCTATCATTCCATACAAATAATAAACAAGATCATTATATTTCCTTGTTTTTTGCATTAATTTCTTAATAAATTGTTTGCAAACTTGTTTAATTTTTTTTAAGTTTAACACACTTAACAGCTTGATGCCTACATTAAGACTGGCTCTCCTTGTCTTTCTTTCTAGCTTTGATACACTGCATCTTGCTGGATTATAAGAACCAAAACAAGTGTTAGCTAGCAGATAAGCCTTACCTAGATTTAGACAAGAGAGGTATAATTTAATGACAAGTACAGTGGCGTTGGAATTTTACGTAGTTTCTAATGGCCTTTAGAACCTAGGATTTTTTTTGAAGTGACATCTCATTGGTGGAATCCCCACTCCAGAAAGGTTTCATTAGCACGCACATTGGCGTTGTTCAGTGCTGGGTCAAGACCTTTCTATTTTCCATGATTTTTCTATTTTCCTAGATAATTGGCTTTTAATTGTATTTTTTTTGTTTTAAGTTTTTCCATGACTGCTACCTAGGTTATGTGACGATTTCAGTTGGAAATGCTAAGTGTCGGATAATAAATGGGGAAGCTGAATGTATTTATTTTTTATTGTTTAATCAATTTCTAAAGCTTGCCCACTTGCCAGGATTTCTGCCAGAGACGTTAAAAAAATCAATGGAAAGAATAGTGTAAAAGATAACCACACCAAGAAAAAAAGAGATAAAACGTGGAACAATTAAATAGTTGCAGTGATTAATGTCACAGCAGAACCTGTGAGAGCTTTAGTTAGGATGGTTTTAGTACTCTCCCAACAGACAGCAAGATTGGGATCATACAGAATTTTCGGGGGGGGGGGTACTCTTCCAAAGAGCAGGCACGCCTAAGAATTGTTTGTTTTTTGAGTGTGGTGCCCCCCCCCGCCTATCTTTTCTTTTAGGTGGTTGTCTTAATTGTTTTCTTGTTAATCTTCCTTATGTGTGATATTTTAAGATTAGATCTCTGGCAGTGTAAGAGTTATTTTGCCTTACAAAATTAATTCTGGATTGTTTTAAAGCTGGAGATACACAATTTGCACCTCCCAAACCTACGTGTGACCTGGATTTCATTTAAATCCATGCTTTTCAGAATTTTGCAAAGCGGATGAAAAATAAAGTTGGAAGAGGCCATACATGCCATTGAGTCCAAAGCCCTTGCTCAGTGCAGAAATTCAGGTCACAGCAACCCCATCAGATGCCTGCCCAGCTGCTTCTTTTAGAGCATTTCCAGGAAAAGAAAGACCCCTGCACCTCCTCCACACCTCTGGATAAATTTCTAAACTGACTTAAATTTTAAATCAAAGCATATTATGCAAAAATATATTGTGTACTAGATTAAAATCATTTCCTTAGAGGAAAATAAATAGAAAAATATACAGATTGGAAGTGTACATTGATTTTTGTGTGGGCTCTCATGTTTTTTCCTATAGTTTGTAAAACCATAGGAACATTGGGTCTAAATAAATAAATAATATGGGAATGTAATCTAAACAAAGTTATATAAACATACATCATTCATATTCAGTTGATGCTGTTCAAAAGCATAATTTGAAATCCATGTATTTATTTAAGCGTTTAGTCTCTAATTGTTGTTTTTATCTTCTATTTTTCTTTTAGCTACAAAGTTTGACATCCCAGTAAAAAAGAAAATTGGCTTAAGTGTTACAGGACTATTATTATCACTTTTGTCTGTGACTGGTATCATTTTGTATGCCCGAGGTAAGAATTTTAATAAATAAATGTATTCCATCAAGCTAAATTGGGCCTTAAGCTACATATAGCAAGACTGAATTTGATAATAGCCAGTATGTGATAGTTTTTACATAAAAACAGGCAATTTAATGTGTGAAAGATTCAAAATGTCACCAAGTGAATTAAAGATATTATTCCTAACCCTGATTAAATTACTACTTCTATTTCTATTATTGTAACTGTCCTGGTTTTATATGTTCAACATATCTTTTGAATATATTTGGTATATATTATTCTTGCTACATATTAAATATTTATTTATTAGAAATATTATAAAAACACAGGTAACTCTGAGGGCATGAAATATTTGGTCATGGTACCTCTCCCTGCCCTTGCTGATTTTTACCTTACTATACAAAACATACATTTTTATTTTTCTTGTTTAATAAATCACCACAAATATAAAATAAATGGAATCTTGAATGCATTGTTATTTGTTCAGCTAATTTGCAGTCATAAACAGCCAAAATTGAGACTAGAAAGAGTAGAAATCCTTTATTAAAATATAGAATTGTTCATATAGATGAAGCATGTCCAGTATTAATTCTTGTCATTTAAAAATATTTGCATGAATATTTTCATCCTGTATTAGTAGGATACATTCCCCTTACTATTGGGTAAACATTTAACAGGAAAATGGTATTTCTCTTCTGCTGTTCTTCCCCCCGGGAGGCACTTAAGTAGGTCACCTTCATAATTTTCTGCTAATTTTAGAATACAATCATCACAATTATTTCCAAGGATGAAACTCTTATAATAAGCTATTTTACATGTTCTCTTCCAATGTTAATATTGCATCCTAGCTAAGAACTAATAATTAGTGGACATATCCAAAAATTCTATGGATTAAATATGAATTGATGAAGGTATATATTTAGTCATAACTCAAATTTGTTCCCTCTCTTACTTTCCAACTGTAGCTTTATTAGTTGCACATTTCAGAGCTAAGGGACAACCTTTTTCTTCAGATGTAGCAATTTTATTCCTAGCCAGTATGGCTAATGGTGGGGAATGATTGGAATAAAATAAAATAAAAACTTGGGAAAAGCAGAAATATCCTTTGGCTTAAACTTGATGGTCTATTTATTGTGATTCCCATTGCAGTTATTCTTAATATAAATAGTATTCTTACATAATAGCTTGACAGTAAAGACTGAATTGATTTTTTTAAAAATTGACCTCATCCAGGTGAATATACAACATTGGTTAAAACTGGTTTTGGCCTCATTGTCATTCCTGCAATCATCGTAGTGCCTCTTTTATACTTCTTGTTCACATCAGGTAAGAATCTTCTAATTTATTTGATCACTGTATTTCTTTTTTGAGACTAAGTTAAATGTAACGCTGAAGGGGCAGGGGGAATGCAGAAGGGAAATAAATCATAGAATTAGTAGAGATCTATTGGTACTGAACAACAGTATTCTCATTGAGTTTTAGACAACATTTGGGGAGAAGGAGGAAAGGATTCAGAATTTTGAATTGGTACCAGAGTACCAATTTGTGACATAGCCAAGGAGTTGGGTTTTTTTTTTGGTTGATATGTCAAACCATCAGTTAGAGATTCCTTTGATCTATCAAAGTATCACTTTCCTTGAAGTGATGATCTTTTACTGTCCTTTGGGAGAGAAGAATTTGAGCTAAAAATACCCAGTGGGAGAAAATGTACAAAACTTTTGTTTATAAGTAGATGTACTATAACGGATGGGCTGTTTATGGACTGTACTTGTGGTCGGGGTTGGCATTAAGGCCAAGTAGGCACTAGCTTAGAGCACCAAAGCTTAGAAACTACCAATACCAATCGTTTTAAATATAGAAATCTTTGCATCAGTAGAAGATGGAGCCATAAGTCATTGTGGCCTAGCATATAGTCCTGTGCCAGCCAGCATTGTTTGTTGGCCTTTAGTATCCAAATTCTGTTCTACTACATTATACTGAGAGTTGTGAGAGCCTCCTTGGTGTAGTAATTGCATCAGGGTGGAAACCAGGAGACCAGAAGTTGTAGTTCTGCCTTAGGCACAAAATTACCTGGGTAATCTTGGGCAAGTCACTTTCTCTCAGCTTTAAGAAGGTGGCAATGGCAAGCCTCTTCTGAAAAACCTTGCCAAGAAAACTTAGGGACTTCTCCTGGCACTCTTTGAGAATCGGATACAATTGGAACATAAGAAAAAAATAATTGGGATTGCACATAAAAAAAGTTACCCTGGGATTATTTCATTCGTCCATCTCGATATCTTTATCTGCTTCATACCTGATACCAGAGACATATTTGTACAAGTTTACATTATTTTTTAAAAGATCCTGACTTGTTCTGTTTGTCGTTTGTTTCTGAATATGTTCTTTTCTCAGTAACATTATTGTTCTTTCCCTAGTTTTTGAGAAGCAACCACTTTTTGCAGTTATTTTGCTAGCTCTGAAAGCACTTGGATATGTAATTGCTGTGGCTGGATTTGCTTTGTGTGTGACAGGTAAACTCTGTACTTTATCAAAGTAATAATATGTGTTACAGCTTGGTTCTGAAGAAGTTACTTAACTTTTCTACTGTGGCTGTCACAAACTAAAACAAAATGACAACAAAGCATAGCTATATGTCTATATCAAATTCAATACTTTTCAGATATTATCAACCCATATCAAATGCTTCTGGACTTCCAGTGTCCTAGTTAGCATGGGAAAGAATGCTGGCCCTTGCAGCTCAGCATCATCTTCCATGGTCTTGAAACGAAGGTAATAAATCAAAAGTGCAAATTATCGCAAGCATCACTGCTAAAAAGAATGAATATCTTTGAAGATTAGCTTAGCTGTAGCTTAATTTGTGTAGCTTGCTGTCTCTGTTTTTTTCCCCTTCCTTGCCCAATGATCCCCCTTTACCTTCTCTTTATTCATTTTATTCCCCCTCTCCCCCTTTTGCTTTCCTTCCTACCTTCTTAACCCATTTCAGTGTGATCCTTCCGTCACTCCCTTCCTCCCTTCCTTCTAGTTGCTACGTGCTATGGTTGTGCATGGCTTCAGTTTCAAGAGGGAAAAGGCACTT
The DNA here is from genome assembly GCF_964273705.1 of Natrix helvetica. Taxonomy (NCBI): domain Eukaryota; kingdom Metazoa; phylum Chordata; class Lepidosauria; order Squamata; family Natricidae; genus Natrix; species Natrix helvetica. Next base: position 36,090,889 of record NC_138550.1, on the reverse strand, counting down.
TGCACAGTGGCCTGCATGTAAGCATCCATTGCATCTTCTAAAGCCAAGCATAGATTTTCCTGGGGTTTTGCTGCAGCAGCTGTTTGCAGCTGATACTCAACTCTGGGAAAAGACATGGATGCTTTAAGGAGCTGCCAAAGAGGACAAAAATATTACATTTGACGATTTGTTTCTTTTGACCAAGATTAGTATTTTATATCTTTTGCATTGCTTTCATGTTTCCCACCTTGAATGCCTGTGTAACAGGTGGGATATACAAATATAACACATAAAGCTATAAATAAAGATACTGCCTTAATATGGGGCTACCATATCAGAGCTGTAAATTTCCAAATAACAGATCAAACTCTCTTTGCTGCCACCTAGTGATTATTGCACTTTTTGTTGAAGCCCAGATATGGAAGTTCTGTATAATATGAACTGTGAAGCATTTTGATACGATTTAAATAGCATCATTTTTGAGCTTACAGTTTTGTTCACTATTGTGGACTACTGTATCCTGCTATCTGATGAATCAGTGTTTGTGAGAACAGATATGTTACCATGACAGACATTTTGTCATGCATGTCAGGCTTCCTTCATGGCATATATTTGCAAGAGTTTGAGTTCTCTTAAAATTCCAGATATGCCTGCCAGGCCTCTGGGTTGTGGGTTGCTTCTTGCAACTGAAAGTGTTTAATTGTTATGTAACTGTTTTAACTGATACAACCTTCCCTATACAGGTTAAGCAGACTCATGCACAAACTGTTCTGCCATAAAAAAATAAAAATAAAATTCTGTTAGTCCTAACTTTTGTATAGCAAAGCCATGAAAAAAATCAAGCCTCATTTATGTGTATAATTTCAACATGTCCTTGCATGTTCTACTATCATGTCTGAAAAATGTAAAGTATGTGGACACTCAAACCATCTATACCAGGGGTGTCCAAACTTGGGAACTTTAAGACTTGTGGACTTCAACTCCCAGAATTCCCCAGCCAGCAGATGGCTGGGGAATTCTGGGAGTTGAAGTCCACAAGTCTTAAAGTTCCCAAGTTTGGACACCCCTGATCTATACAGTGTTGTTCAGAGCTGGTGAAAGTACCAGCCTTCCGTCTCATCATCTTTCACCGCTAACTTAAATGATCACCTTTTTTTCTCTCAACAGCATGTCAGCCGACACAAGGAGCTGTTCTGATTGCAGGCTTAGCAATTATTAGTGTTGTAGCAGCAATTGGCTTAATTTATATTATTATTATTGGTAAGTAATTTCTGTAGAAAACGTTTGCTCATTTATTTCATACTAAGATTATTTGCTCCCAGATTATTCTGGGTAGGTTACTTTTCTTAAAAAAAACAACCAATTATGACACACACACCCCAACAAAAAGAAAACATAAACAGATGATCAGCATCCAGAAGGCAAACTGTGTAATGGCACAACATCCAACTCAATTACTTCTATACCTGGATGTGTAGCCATATTTTCAGAGATTTTCTGAATGTCATTACGGTGGCAGCTGGTGGGATGCTATTCCAGAAGGCAGGTGTTGTTAGAGAAGAACGCACTTCTTAGTTCCCAATAGATGATATTGTTTCATTGAAGGCATCCCACTCTGCCCAATCACACTGAGCAGAAACATTCAGCTATAACCCAATGAAGTACATTCAGCATCAATATCCAGACTATATGTCATAATAGACTTTTTATATAATAACTGTCACCTGGAATTGGACTTCAGTTCTGTCATCACATAGGCATAATAGAGCAGGCTTATAATTGTGGGTGTTCGTGCATTCTGAGGCAGCTGTAGCTTCTGGGTGGCCTTTACAGAAAGCCTGATGTGGAGGACCAAATTTAGTTACCCATTTATGAGGTGATTAGGCTGTGAGTGATTGTCTGAACAGTGAGGAACAGGCACAACAGGCATAAGATATAAGTATTCAGTTAAGAAAATTATCAATTTTTAAAAAGAAATTCTTATTCAATCTTTTTTTTTAACAAAACAAATATTTGGATCATAGTATTGTTTGTGAATGAAGAAAGTTAATACGATGTGTGGCCTTTCCTATCGTGGCACATCGGTCATATGTTATATTTACAAGGTTATTGTTTTTAATCAATGTCCACAGACCCTACTTTTTCCCCTCCTGTATGCAATTCACATATACAGCAATTAAATCCAGTCAATCATCTGGGGTCACGTGGTTGTTGTTTTTTTAGTTTAGTTTAAATAATTATCATATATCTATGCTTAGGCATATAACTATCTGAATAAATCACACTTAATATATGCTTTTTCTGCTACTTAGCTAAGTTTCTTCTGACAAAAGATATTGCTTAATGAACATGCAGTTAGAAAATGTAGCCTTGGTTATTGGGAAAGGTAGTCTAGAACTGTTTGGTTGGTTACAGACTCAATAACACCACAACAGCACTTAAGACTTTTAGCTGAATTAACAGTTATGTGATATATTTCATATGATCCACAACTGGAATATGCTTTAATATACCCCTTATCAGGAACATTTCATTTTTTTAAATTACTTATGCCATACTTTTACATTTGAATATTTGAAGCCTCAAGCAAGTAGGGCAAAATTAGGAAACTTGTAATAGATTAGAGTGAAAGAGTAAAAATTATGGCATTTATGGTATTAATTTATGACTTAAATTAATTAAAAGCTGCCAAAATTAAAGGAGGATTCAACATCATTAAGAGGAGTATAGATGATCAGCTGATTGTGAACATTTATCCAATGGTCTAATAATCAGTATCTTAAAAAATTGAAGATGACTGCTGTATTATCGTTGTATTCAACGCCATAAATTATTTCTTTACTTTGCATGGAATTACTATTTTTAATTGATTCAGATACAGTGCTAAGCATAATGTGCTATTAGCCTATGTTTTGTCATGAGATAACATCATAGTATTTTGTGTAGACTGGGACACTATGGCCTGTTTAGCAAGCCATATTTAAAATATTGGATTAGTGTGTGAATTTCAACCATTCTGTTTCTGTTCATAGAATATTTAAATTTGTGCCTATAGAAAATGTTTGTAATATGTATGATGAAGAACCTGCTGTGACTGGAGCTTTCATCCTCAATAGTTACTTCAGACAATGATGATTTTCATTGTGCATAAATCTTCACTGCTGCATAGATAGAGAACAGATCATGCTAGGTAGAAATATAAGCGAAGGCATGACTGTGACTATTTAAACAAGTAAAAGTCAAACAAACACTATTCAATAGTGGCTGTTTAATCCTGAGTTGTATCAAATACAGAGAAGTATTTGAGTCCAGAATTATCTACTCAAGCGTTACATTTAGAGTTACTTTTTAGTATATGTTTTGCATTAATTTATTGGTGCATTGCGTTGTTATGCATGTTTTTCAGTGACAGGCATATCTCATCATATATGATTTGTATGCTACAATCTTCCAAAGGTGTATCAGGTACCTAATTTTACTTCTATTATAGTACAAAGAGAAAAAGGTGTACTATATTGGGTTAATAGTAACCCTACAACTTATAAGTTATATATTTCCCATTAGGAACTTAATTATAATTATAATACATTTGTGCATTCAGTCAGCAGACAGAAGTACTGCAACTTGCTTTATTTTTGTTCAAGCCACTTGATCTTTTCTATCTTAGTACTCTCTGTTGCAATGAGTACTGTTGCAGATGATCAGCTTCCCTCATGTTGGCTAAGGCTAGAGGGAATAGGATAGTGACCAGAGCAAAAGGACAGTGTGGTATTTAGAGTACTAATATTAAACCAGAAGAATAATCAAATGAAATCCAAACGTTTTTTCTAGAAGGACATACTCAGTGTGCAAGGTTGAATGGCTTAAGATACCAAACCTGTTTTGCCATTTTTGAGAAAATTACATCAAATAATATTGGAAGAGTTGTCAGGAAATGTATATAGTGCAATCCATAGGTACTCTGGAATCTTAGATGTAGGGCAAGGTTGCTCATGCATGAAATAACTCTACCCATGATATAATCCATGATATAATTGCCCTCTGGAATATTCCCCTGTCAAAGGTGAGATCCCTCCCATACTCCTGGCCTTCCAGAAGAACTTAAAAACCTGGCTCTGCTGCTTGGCCTGTGGCCCTCCTAGGGTCCTCTTCATTGAGGGGTGCCCGATAGGACAGAGAAGAGTCTTTCCCCGAGGTTGTGTATAATTTTGGTTTTAATTTTTTTTTATTAATTTGTACTCTTTTTAAATTGATTTTTGCACTTTTTAACTTTTATTATATTGTAAACTGGCTACAGTCACTGGACTATTGAGATGGGCAGCACAGAAGTCCAATCAATAAATAAACAAACTCTATTTTAGTTTAAAACAGTTTAAACTAAATGCAGTTAGTTAAAAATCCAATAAAATTGTCGTTTTGCTATTGAATTTCAGTGGCACAGTTTAAAGGAGCTTCAGAGAACGCAAATTGATGGCTCACATCTGATTATCTTGCATACAAATCCCAGAGCTTCGCTTTACGTGGCCCTTTGTTCTACAGTAGAATTAATTTTGATGTCCCATTATTATATCTTAATTTAAACAGCAAGATTTTAGTGTACAAAAGTGCTGATAAAAGGCTGCTTTGAAATAACAAATAAAGCAATCTAAAACTGCATTAAATAATAAATGATTTGAGTCAGCTTTGATGTAGAGAGTTTTTGCCCTTATATGTAGTGCCAGCTGGAATGAAGTCATGGTTAGTTTAAAAATATTTATATCCTGTTGTTTTGTTACAAATAGCTGCACCTAATGGAAAATACTGTATAAATCAAATGATTAAATTATAGTGTGAAAAAACAAACTTCAATCAACAGAGAGAAAAAAATCAAGAATGACAGTCTACAATAAGCATTGTTTGGTGTATTCCTGAAAACCAGTTCACACATGCAGTTCTGTTGTACAATGTCTGTAATTAGTATTTACTGTATTAATAGATTTCTCATATCTAAAGAGCAACTTTGTATTTTCTTCCAAAAATTCTTCTTTTCCCTTTCATGCAAACACCAAAAAGGGACAAAATATGTGGGGTGATCTTAGAATGTTGAGACGATTTTAACACAACATTTATTTTCTATCTGCATGCTTAGAATTCTAGGAGATCAGAGGTAAAGGATATTATAGATTTACTATAGTCTGTACCAGGAAATAATTCTTTCATGTGGTCAGATTAGATAGTAATTCCAGGATCATCCTCAATTCCTGTATCCCAGTATCACATCTTCCATTATTAGAATGGTTTCAGTTGCCCAATTTTCTTCCTATGTCTTCTGTAAGGTGACTCAGTGTTTATACTCCAGATACAAGAAAATGAACAGAAGGTGTGAGCTTAAATGGATTTCAGAGAATGGTAGAGGACAGGAAGGCTGGGAGAAACATTGTCCATGGGTTGCAATGGGTCAGACACAACTTCACAACTAACAACAACAAACTATGTTTTAGAAAAATGATTGTAGAAGGAGAGTTTGTTGGTTTTCAGTTAAGTCTCATTCCTGTCTTAGGCAATTCAACTATACAGAGTTTCCCTTAATATTGCAGTGGCTTGCTTCTTACTTCCCCCCACCTTAATTTAGCTTATGAAGGATGTCATATTGTAATAACTGAAAGATAGAAATAAACCCTCATTTAAAAATAATTAATGAGACACTAGGTTTAAATTCTGATGATATCACCCATGCAAAGTGATTAGATATTTGTGCTTTGGTTATCTAATTAGAAAATGTGTTCTATATTTTTAACCTAGGTTCCAACTTGAAAGATCATCAGCCTCCAAGGGTAAGCTTACCATTAATGTATTTGGGGTGTCTACATGGCTCGGGGAAATTTGTAATGAGATGCTGAGCTTTCATAATTGCAGGTTGGTAGATAGCAAAACCCACAGAAAACTGTGTGTTGTCAGCAACTGGCTATCTATATTTTCTTCAAGGATCTTTACTGATTATGTGCCATCAAGTCAGTACCAGCTATCTTGGAAATCATTAAACCTGGGTTTCCACATTTTTCATTCTACACTGTAAGAAGTCTTTCTGGCAATATCTTTTCTTACCCTGTTTCATATTGAAACTGCAAAATGCAAACTTGACTTGCAGCTTGAACAGTTATCCACTGGAATCAGGATGTTCTGTCAATGGGTGATCAGTATTATTATATTATTCCATATGGTGAAGATTTAATGAGGTATTTAAAATTAGGTTGAATTATTATCTGCATGTAATAGATTAATTACATTTCATTCATTCATTCAATTTTATTTGAATCTATAAGCTATCCAAGTCCAGTGGACTCATTTGAGTTGGTTTCTTTCTCCTTTTTTCCTCTGTGTGTCATTATACAGTCTCTTTACAGTCTCTTTATATCTTTTCTTCTTTCTTTTTATATTAAAACAATAAAAAACTAAAATACCGTTTATGGAGGAAATGCCATTTAGAAAACAAAATCCAAAAATGCTGGGAAAATACAGTCGTGATAATTAATTTAGGGTTTGAACCAAATTGAATTGCAGTTGACTTATTCATGCTTAGTTATGAATGAATAGCTAAACCAATATATATTCTCTAAGAGTGCTGCCTAATGTAATCCCCCACTCCATCCCAGTCTAACTGGAGGCCAATTTTGGGTGGCATGTCAGTGGCCAAATCAAAAAAGTAGCTAAACTAATACAGAGAAGTTGGACAAAATAAGAGTTTAGTGAAATGTGCATCTGACTAAAATAGAATTTAACAAATTAAATCAATTTCTGGGTTAATTCCCTATATTTCTTTTTTTCTGCTGTGTATCTCCACTTCATAATTTAATTATTAAACACATTTAAAAGATTCACTGCTATGTTGATTTGGATGAACATTTGCATTTTTAAGATAGATATTTTGCTAAATTTTGGATAACTGGTACAGGCAATGCAAATATGTTATATGTGAATTATTGTCTTGCGTGATCCCCTATAAATTCTTGGATGATTGAAGAAAGTCAGTATCATACTATGAAGTGATTAGTAAATAATTGTGTGCATGTCCAAAGGGATCCCAAGCCTTGCTTCTTGCTTTCTAATAGGTACTTTTCTATACTACAAGATCTTTATGAACTACAACTTTAGATGTGCATATTCCACTATATTGAAATTTTTTTCCTAGAAATGATTTATAGGTGACAGCATGACTGCACAATAGTGATGGTTAATGCATATCTATGGACAGCTTCAGAAGGTGTGCTAAACTGGCCATCCAGAAACAAAAAGATCCGTCTGAAATATTACAACATTGTTTGGTTATTAATGAGACCTCATGAAATCACAAGATTTGGAATTGTAAGCCATCCAGAGTTATTAATTGAGATGGGTGGCTATAGAAATTAATTAATTAATTAATTACGATGCAAAATTTCCCAAGAGTACCTGCTGCCTGAGATGATTACTGATGCCATCTCTACTGTCTTTCATCGATGCTGCCTTTATTATGCTCCTTTCCCTTTGATATGCATGGAAAGTAGGAAGAACCTGTGAACATTGTTGCAAATCCGTGTCTAATAAAATGTAGGTAGGGTGTTCTAGGCCTTTTCTGTAACTCAGTGTGCTACTTGAGTTTATTGTTACTAGTTTTCCAACAGTACATGAAAAAATAAGCTGTACTACAAATCCTTTTAATATTGGTAGTTGCTTGACCTATGACTGGTCTCTTAACAAACAACCATTTGAGGTTACAATAGGCTTCCTCGGATATTTATGACTCCAACTTTCCGATGGCCGCCAGTCTCTCCCATGAACATGTGACTGCATGTCAGGCACTTGGAAACCATTCTGTATTTATAGCCAGTTGCAGCATCCTGCAGTCATATAAACTGAATTTTGCATTTGTACTGAAAAACAGCATTTACCTCTGGTTTCCAACAAAACCAACCTGTAACAAATCATTGGTTTGCTTAACAACCGTGGTATTTGCTTACCAACCCTGGCAGTTGGTTTGTGATCACAACATCCACTTTAAGAGCACTGCAAAAAAAAATTGCAAAATTGGGTTGGTCACAAGAGTTTACAAGTTCACAACTTACAAATGAAAATGGGCAGATTTTATGATCGTTGTAAGTCGAGGACTACTTGTAATTCAGTCATCAAACTTCAGCCACTCTTTGGCTTGGTTTCTTTATTAGTCTGGCAACAAATGAGTTTTCTAGCTCTTTTCTTTAAAGCAGGTGTGTAATGTGCAGTGCACTGTTGTGGGTGTGTCGAGTTTTGCACTCAGACATGGTGGAGAAGTTAACTTTAAAATAGCAGAACAGAAATTGGGTTATACATTTCTTACACCTGTTTGTGAATCCATCTCTTCTGGCTTGCTTTAACCATAGCATGGTATCACGTCTACAATGGTATTGGCCAAATCTTTAGATTCGTTAAGTTTGAAATAATTCCTAAACCTGATTTCTAGTCTATTGTTACTAGTTTTCTAACAATACATGAAAATATAATCTGCAATACAAATCCTTTTAATACAGTTTTTGTGGGCATCCTGGTTTAGGTTAACCAGATGTTCTTAAATGATTTATATCTTATTCTATTGTGTGCCCTTTTTCTGGAAAGTTCTTAAATTATCTGTACAATTCAGTAATCAGAAAAACAAGAAACGTTTAAATACAATCATTAACTGGTAAAGACACAGTTTTTTCTCTGTGTGCATAAAGCATGTGTGTTTGTGCATGTCTTGTCTATCAATATACCAACATAACTTATTATCTCTCTGAGAGCCAGTGTGGTACAGTGGGAAATATGCTGGACTAAGATTGGGAAGACCCAGGTTCTAGTCCTCCCTTAGCCAGACAAACCAACTGAGTGATTTTGGGCCAGTCACTCACTCTCAGCCTTAGACTAGAAAGTAGAAAATACATAACTACCAACCTTTACTGGACTAGATGAACAAATAGGCCAGTGGATTGATTCAGGCTGGGAAAAAAATAGAAATAGAAATTAGGCACTGAGATCTATGCTTTGTGTCCCATGCAAGATACATAGACAAACTTTAGTCCAGCTTAAATAGTTAGTGCCTGGCCAAAATGAATGTGGTTAGATAAAGCATTCCTAAGATTATTATTTTGGTATCTAGATTATTTTGGGGGCATTTTAGTGATGTCATTAAAAAAATAATGAACATATTGAAAGAAAAAGAAAAAGGGGTGCATATTGGTAGTTTTCAGCTACAGCATTTGTATATTCCTGATGAGGTCATCACCTCCCTTTCCTTAACTGTACTTTTTTTTGGGGGGGGGAAGGGCACCGATAAAGCAGTAATGCTGTTGTATTCCAATATTTTGACATAAATATAACTGATACTATCTTTGTTAAAGTTTTGATGATGTGTTTGAAATATTTGGTTGTTCAGCTTGTTTCTGTGATTTGCAGTTTGCTACCAGTTAAATGAAATGTATTCCACAGTTATCATTGCAGACACGATCTTGCTGAATACAGCTACTTGTTCTTTGTAGTGTTTGTTTTCTGCATTACTGCTAAATTGCAAAGAGAAGCTATTGCCACTGAAGTACTTCTGAAGCAGGCATGTCATCATTTATAGCCTGGAAATAACCAAACCTGTCACTAATCTTTCTAATGTTTTGCTGCCTCTTTTATTTCTTTTATAGAATCACTATTTATTGTATATATCAATTAGAGTTGTTTAAATTTTGGACCTCCAAACTAGACTTGAAAGCTTTATGTATTTTAAATATTTTACAGAAAGCTGTTGAAGAATCCCTTAATGGTAGGTGGTAATTTTGTCTAGTTTGGGAGATTTGATATTGGTGGTTTGATTGACATCAGAGAATGATTGTTGGTGCCATTTAGAAATAGACATGGATGCAGGATAATGTAACATGAATCACGGCATCAAATCACTGGTGATCTTCTGGTGTTACTAAATGCTTTGCGATGCAGTAGTTTTTGGTATGTCTACTGGATGGTATTTTTTTAGGATAAATGGGATAGTGACCGTATATGTTGCTTGGCCAAAAGAATCAGTCTCTTAATGTGAAAGCAGATTTCTTCTTAAAGGTAGATGTTACCCTGCCTTTTGCATGGGGTGCATGAATTTCTGGGATTATGCTGTGCTTTTTTCTTTTTTCTTTTTCTTTGTTTGCTATTGGATATCCAATTTCTTATTTGGTTCAGCTGATTTGAAAGCACTTCTGCTGAAGTAAAATCAAGAGGAATGCTAATTGTTTTTGGATTATCCAGGGGTATTTTTGTTAACGCTGGTGCTTCCATTCCTTTCATGTTACATGGAACTATGCTGTGACGTGCAGTCAGGGGAGGCAGGGGAGGCAGAGCCTCACCGCTCTCATCATGAAAAGAAAAAAAATTCTCCCCTTTTCTCTTTCATCTCTTTCTTGCGCATGCAAGCAAAATACCCCAGGATCACGGTGGCGGGGACAGCAATTCCTTTCGCTGCACTGCGAAGAAGAGCCACAGTAAGGAGGGGAATGGGACCACGTGTGCAGGAGGCAGTTCTTCATGTTGGCTCAGGAAGGAAGGGAATGGGACCACGTGTGCAGGAGGCTCCTCAGCGCCAGCCTCAGATCAGCGCAGCCACGGTTCCCTTCATGTTGGCTCAGGAAGGAGGGGAATGGGATTACGTGTGCAGGGGAAGAGGACCGCAGCTTGCGCTGATCTGAGGCTGGTGCTGAGGAGCCTCCTGCACACGTGGTCCCATTCCCCTCCTTCCTGTGGCTCTTCTCCACAGCGCAGCGGAAGGAGTTGCTGTCCCCACCACCGTGATCCTGGGGTATTTTGCTTGCCCAGCAAAGCACGGGCGGCAGGGCAGCAGTAGCTTGTGGCATGGCCTGGCCACCAGCAAAGCACCTCCCCAGACTTTCCCAGCAGAGCACGGGGCAGCAGGGCGGCCCCTTGCTTTGACAGCCACCTCTGTTCCAATTGGGGTGGGGAAGAAATCCATCTTTTCTGACAGGATTCAGCAAGCACCAGGCAGTGCGTGCCCTTGGGCTTGTGCAGCAGCCGAAGAACAGGAGGCGAGGATTTGGCTGCTGCACAAGCCCAAGGGCATGCGCTGCCCTCTTCTCTCTGATAGCCGCCTGGTTAAAAAGGAGGAAGCAGCTTCGCTGGTCCGGAGCCCATCCGAGAAGATGAGGAATGCGAGGGGGATCCCTCCCCCTGCGGATGGGCTCTATCAGAGAGAAGAGGGCAGCGCATGCCCGTGGGCAAGAAGCGCAAAGGAGGAGCAGAACGGCTTTAATCACGTCGAGCTGCCCAGAGATAGAGTGGGGAGAGGCAGAGACAGACAGACAGACAGAGAGACACACAGACACACACAGAGTGAGAAAGTTGTCACAGTCCTCCCTTCATGATGATAATTTGATGATATCACCAGCCTCACCAGCCATAAACCTCACCGCACGTCACTGGAACGATGGCATGCTTGAACTATTCTGTTCTTGTTTGACAAATTACTAACTCTTTGCTTGCTTTTTCAAAAGATGCAAAAGGAGTAATGTTAGAATGATGATGGTGAGTAGCCATTGTCTGTATTTTGGGTGCATTTTTGTCAACATGACATACATTTTCTTTTGTTCCACATACTTCTAAAATAGAATTTGGAATACATGATTTAGTATTGTAGTCTTATCCCAATAAGACATGAATAGCTGTCAGCTTAGTTATGATATGGACTTTACATTATGACTTACGCTCCTATATCTCACAACCATAGGCCTTGTTTCTTTTCTAATGTGCAGCAGCAATGAACTGCAAACTATTGCTCTTCTTATTTTTCAGAATCTTGGCGCATATTACACTGCACATTTTTTTTCAAAAGTTTTGCTTCCTGAAAATCTTTTGATGGTTATGATTAGACCCCCTTCAGGTCTGAACACAAATATGATTTTGAAATCATAGTAATTTTGACAAATATAAAATTCTTTTATTGACTATAATTTATTTAATTGCATAATTTTTCCAACATACTGCACGAGTTCAACAGCCTAAAAGTGTTTTGCTGCTAATTTTCACTTGTACTAAGTGTCTGATGCATTTCACTGCAGTATCCAACAATAGTCAGCCAGCAATGATGAATTTCAGTTGCGGAAAATGAATCTTCAGTGACATGTTACACTTTACAATCTTGTATGCTGTAAGAAACTTGTCAACCAACTGAATATAGTCTGGTGCTCTACAGTTGCCAAGAAAATTCTCAACAACATCTTCGAATGATTTCCAGGTGATTTTGGCTCACGCTACTGACAGATCTTCGAACTGTTTTCCATTAGAGATCGTGGACCAACAAAAAATACTTTCCTTAATCTTAGCATCAGTTATTCATGGAAACATCTGTTTCAAATAACGAAAACCTGCACCTTCCATTACTTTCACAATTTTTTTTCTTCAGTCCACGTTTTATATGAAGAGGATGCCAAAATATATTTTTTGGAGTCAACAAGTGGTTCACATTTTTCTGGCCTAGAACCAAATTCTTTTGGAGTAGCCATTTCTTTCATGTAATGTGAAAGAATGTCTATCTCATATATTAGTTTCATCTTTTAAGTTGCATTACTGACATAAATGAACTTTTGCACGATATTCTAATTTTTCGAGTTTCACCTGTATGTGATTAGCTGCCAAAAATCTTAGATATGCCCAAAAGTGTTCAGGAAGCAAAATCTTTGTTGTTCAGTGTTATTTTTGACACAATTGCTCCAGAAATATGTTTGTTAAAGTAAGTGTCCCTGTTGTCCCTCTGGCATATCAAGAAAACATAATTATCTCCCAATATGTCTGTAAACTCTTGAATTTCAAAACTCCACATGAAAATAATGCTGAAGTGCTTATGTCTGTTCCTAAACTAGTGTAAAGAAAAAATTCCCAAGTCTTTAGAATATATAAGGAATTTGAGGCGAATGGTTCAGTTTGATGGGGTGTTTACTGCCATTTTGGACAGAGAAAATTTATGTTGTTAGGTTTAATATAAATTCTTAGATATATTGAAGTATTCCAGGCTGTATCACATTAGATATAATGTTTGGCTAACAATGCTACTTCTATCCATGGTCAAGCAGGAAAGGGGCCTCAAAATAAAATAAAGTAATTTTAAAATAGCTAAGATCTCAATATAGCACCAAAGAGTGCAAAACTTTGGATCCCCCCTCCCCCCCCAAAAAAAAGGATTTGAAAGGATTTTAGTCAGAACATCACAACCTCAGAGCTTTTGCAATTTTTAAAGATTTAGTATGTTTTAATCAATAGAAAAATTGTGAAGTTGGTATCTGGGGAAATTCTGCACTGGGGAAAAGATTTGTCCAAAACTTAAACTGTATAATTATTTGTGTGAAGTTAATTCTTCATGCTAGCAAATATTGCAGTGCTGATTGTTACTTCTTGTCATAGTCCTCAAAGTTATTTATAACAATACAGTTGTATGTTTAAAGGAAAACATTAATAATCTCTCCTCTGCAATATTTTCATTATATTTTTAAAACTTGAAATCAGATCTGATGTCTTATAACAATGTTTCTGAACTTTAACAACTTTAAGATATGTCTGGTCTTCTTAAAGTTGCAAAGGATAAGGAACACTGTCTAAAGCAAATAAAGTTATTTATTTTAGAAGAAACTAACTCTCTGAATATTATGCCTTTCAAGACCAAAACCGAGCTACCTATATTTAAAGGGAGAAATGTCAATAGACTTACTCCAACTTTTGAAGAAGTTTGAAAACTTATAGGGTTTGGGAGAACAGGGATTTCAAACACATAATAATAAGAATTGAATGTATATGATGACTGATACAGAGGTGAAAGGAATATCATAGGTTAAAGAACCTGACTAGGTAATTGTATATGAATAGGAGCCTTTTACATTTTAATTTTAAGTTGTGGGTTCTACTTGGTGTAACCTGCCATTTTGATTAATAAATTCAGTAACATAACCAGTCGTGTTTGCAAGACAAACCTGTGTACTATGGAAATATACAGACATAAAAAACAAAGATATATAAATCAAAATGACTGTATCCCTCTTTGTTTTTTATGTACGTAAGATCTGTGTAACGTAGATCCATTTCACTAATTTATAGCTATGAAGCTGACTGCAGTGACTCAAGCACACAATCTGTAAAATGTATTTTTCTTTACTGGCTTAATAGTAGTAGGGAATGCCATATTTGCCATCAATCAGCTGAAAGGAAAAAATAATTGAATAAATGTTCATATTGTGTGTGCAGCATTCCACTCTGACTTACTATTTACTTCAGACTTCATTGATTTTTATTTTATACTAAAGTCATTACATGGGGATCGAGATTAATTAATCTTTCACTGTGGCCTAACTAGTAAGTAATTAGGTCTTATGCAGTCAAGCAATTAATCAGTTGGATAATGATAAGTGTTTCATCAGTTTGTTCCACATGCAAATTCTTATTTTAGATTCAGTCAAAAAATAAATTTATTTACTCAAATTTGGTAACACAGTCCTTATCTAATTTTATAGTTAATTTAAATACATTTGGTGAGTCTAAAGAATCATGCAATAACGTATATGCCCATTGGGTTTTAAATTCTTATAATAATCTATTGAGGTTGCCGAATGCTGCCCGTGAAAGTTGACAAACATTTAATCTGGTTGAAAAAGGAGACTCATGACTCAGCATTAGATGCAAAAACCTTCCCTAAATGTAAACAAAGAGCCTTTGTTCCTTTTATCGTTCAAGATGATCCAGTATGTTTTTATCTTGTCACACATGAGAAATGTATTTAAATATATGCTGGGGAGACTGAAAATAATTGTGAAAATTTTGTGCAATTTTACATAGAGAGTTATCTATGAAATGACAATGTTACAGTTGTCCTTTCGCCTTTCCTTTTATTCTGGAGGTATAAAAGTAATTCATGAGCAAGATGCTCAACGTAGCTGTAAAAAGAAAGAAAAGAAGAAAACTCATATTTTGAATAAGGATTTTGTTTTTTTTATTTTCCAGCACTGGTTATGCGGTAATTGAATCCAATTATGGATATGGAAACAAGTGGAGAGAGACTTTTGTTGATACACCGTGGCCTTGAAGATGCACTACTCAAAGAGAAATAAAATCAGGAAATTAGTTGTTCTGCATGTTTGGAAAAGTGCTGTAATGGCTTACCTGATGTAACTTTATAGTCACAGCAGCTGTAGTAATTTTAAAAGAGAAGTAAGTGTATGCACGTGAGGTTCCCCCTTTCCCTTCCTTACAGATGGATGAGAGCAAAAACCACGACATTCTTGGTCCACTTTCTCTTTAGTGCTGCACTTCTCAGAGGATCTTGAAAATGCTCTTTTGCATAGAGACCAAACATCATGAGGGACTACTTTTGGACATCACAATCTTGATACATTGGCTGTTGTCACCTCTGGGCCAGGGTTTTTGTTTGTTTGTTTTCAGTTTTGCTGAAGTGGGGATTGCTCAAGGGTTCTCCTTTCCTTCCAGAACAATGTATGTATGTATTTATTTGCCAATCCTCTTGCCCGCACCTTAAAAATTGATGAACTCCAGCCCCACTTTTAAAAAAAAGTTTAGCCAAGCCAGCACTGGGATGTTTGAAAGTATCTCAAGGTCACAGAAGAGATTTCTAGGAGACCACTTATACAAATATTTGTAATGCATGATAGATTGTATGATTTTCTTTCTTGAATTTTTGTTCACTGTTCTCTAAAAACAACTGCATTCTCAATCTATACTGTCATGTGAAAAAAGTAAGTACACCCCATGTAAAGTTTTCTCTAAGATATATATGGAAATATCAATATTTTTCTTAATTTAAATAATATATAAAGGTGGCTTAAATGAACTTTAAAAAGAAAAAAAATGACTTTGCAGTCATTTTTTTTCACCAGAAAATTAAAAGATATGCCATTTTCTTCTATGAAAAATATTAAGTACATCTGTGGCTCTAATACTGTACCTGGTAGAGCCCTTTGACAGAAACAACCTCAATTTAACTATTTTTCAATCAATCATTTACTATTGCCTGACATTGCCTGGGTGTCAGGGTTCCAAGTAGCATCCAAAAGTAAATCAGAGTCCGAGACCAATAATTCCTCAAAGTTCCAATTTATGAAGAGAGCCATGTTGGCACATCTGGGAAAACCCGAATCTGAAAGCTTCCAGGTTTTCCCACCCAGTTGAAAGTTCAAGATCCTGCCCCTACACCCACAAGTCCATCACATGGTCCAATCTTCTCCTGCCACACTGGCAGTTTCCACCCATCCAGTTCCGGCTAGGTGTAGAGACAAAGGATGACCTTGGCTTTCTAGAAAGAATTTTGTTATGACTACATATCACCCAACTCCATATAATCCCACCTCCCATTGTCCCATAATAGAAAATGTATAATAGAATAATAGAAAGTGTGGCAGGCCTAAAGTCCGAAAAGGAAAAGATGGCTTTCAGGCTTGGCACTGTGAGGAATTTTTTCCCTACTTTTTTGCAGATTTTTTTTCACCTGTGCCGTGTTTGGGCTGTTTCAAATTTCAAATCACCTGATAGCATCTGAGTGGGATTTAGATCTATGCTTTGACTTGGCCATTCCAGTATTCATTCATCCCTCCCTCCCTCCCTATCTTTCTTTCTTTCTTTCTTTCTTTCTTTCTTTCTTTCCTTCCTTCCCTCCTTCCTTTCTTTCTCTTTTTCTTTCTTTCTCTTATGCTTGACTTTCAGTCTTCTGCAAGATGATATCACATTATTTTCCAGTAGCATCGGTGGGAGGGGCTACAACAGTGTTTGTTACAGCCTGATTGGTCCAAAGACTGAGGGATTTTTCTTTAAGTATCCTCCTTTCCCTCTTGGCTCCCAGTTCCCTCAGTCTTTGGTCCAAGCGTTAGCTATGGCTCCTGTGAGGTTGATTATTAGTATGTATTATTAATTTAATTGGATATTCTAAATTGCCTTAAAACTTTGGAGACTGATTGTCTCACTGAGGGAGCAGGGAGTTTTTTCCTGCGCTCCCAGGAGCTTCCTGAGAGCGGTGGCTCCTCAGGAGCTTGCAATCGGCACGCTAGTAAATAAATAGGCACTTTTTTCCCTGAGGCTCTCAGCAGTAATTGAAGGAGAGCTCTCGATCGGTGTTTTCGCGCTGCGTGGAGCCTTGCGACCGCTTCAAAGCCCCGCAGCGGCGCTTATCTTGCCGATCACTCGCCGCGGCTTCAAAGGGCTGCCGCGCGTCGATTAGCTCCTCAACAAGTGCCGCTCGCAGTCGGCGAGGCGGCTGAAGCAGGAGCAGAAATTCTTGGAGATATCCGATTCGGCTCGTTGCGAGGCTAAAACCCTCGGAGCCTTCTATTTGGGAATCGGAATGCCCGGATCTTGAAGGTAGTTCAGAATCAGTGGGCTAGACCTTCTTCTCTGCCCAACCTGGGTGGTAACGACAAGCATTACTACAACATGGATCATGCCTTTGTGCAAGCGCTGCAGATGCCCACAGTGGACGCTACAGTCGCCCTGCTGGCCAACGCTTCCTCTGTAGTCACGGGCGATGTGGCTGACAAACTAAAACCGGAGGACAAGCGGTTTTTACTCTGCGTAAAAACTTCAACGCTTCTGCCTGGGCTATTAAAACAGCCGCGGCAGCCTCCTACTTTAACCGCACCACGGTCATGTGGCTCCGGCAATTGCAGGACCGCATACCACTTCAGGATGAGCGTCTTCACCAAAACCTCACCAAAATTATCTCAGCCACCCAATTCTCGGCGGAAGCCACCCTCTATTCCATTAAATTTTCGTCCAGAGCTCTATCCACCTCTGTGACGGTGTGGAGGCTCTTGTGGCTCCGAAATTGGCAAATGAACAACAAGTCCAAATGGAGTCTGACGGGGGCGCCCTTCTCGGGTCCCAACCTCTTCGGGACCTCTCTAGATCCTATCCTTGTTGAAAACAAGGATAAGAAAAAGCTCCTTCCTTCCAACACAAAGAAGTCGGACATCCGCCCATCCTCATACCGTAGGCCCTCTTCCTTTAGAGCGTCGGATCAGGATTACCGACAACAGAGGTACACTCCCTATAGGTATGATAGGCAGAGCCAACGCCCTTACTATCAGGATAGGAACAGGTTCCAGAGCCAATCCAAATGGCCCTTTTGTGGGGGGGGGGCATCCCTTCCGCAGGGGGAAATGACTCAAACCCGAGTCTACTCATAGGTGGCCGCCTGGCGTCCTTCGCGGACCAGTGGGATCGAATAACATCCGATGCCTGGGTCAGAGCGACAGTCAGGGAGGGACTCCGGCTGGAGTTCCTCGCCCCTCCCCCGACGCTCTTCAGGACTTTCCCCCCCTCCAGGGATCTGGAGAGACGGCACCTGATGCTCCTCGCAATACAACATATGCTAGAAATTCGGGCAGTCGAACCGGTCCCTCGGGGGGAATGGGGTCAAGGCGTGTAGTCCAATCTGTTCATTGTCCCGAAGAGCTCCGGGGGATGGAGAGCGATATTGGACTTGAAGTGTCTCAACTCTTACCTAGTCTACCATTTCAAAATGTCCTCCCTCAAATCGATCCTTCTCGGCATAAGACGGGGAGATTTCATGGCTTCAATAGATTTAACCGAAGCATATTTGCACATTCCAATTCACCCATCCCACCGCAAATTTCTCACACGGGGGTCAGCACTTTCAATACAGGGGTCTTCCTTTCAGCCTAGCCTCAGCACCCCACACATTCACGAAGGTCCTGGCGGCAATGGCGGCTCACCTGCACTCAAGGCCGGTGAGACTACATCGAGGCTACCTCGACGACGTGCTGGTCCTCGCTCAGTCCCAGTCTCAAGCAGTACGAGACTTACAGACCACCATTCAGATGCTGCAATCCCTGGGCTTCTCCATCAACTTTCCCAAAAGCCATCTCTCACCCTCGACGACAATCCTGCATTTGGGCACAGTGATAGACTCAAGATCGGGTCTGGTTCGGCTTTCTCCAGACCAGCTATCAAGTCTTTAGAAGCTCCCACGACGCGTCCACTCAAGTCGGTCCGCTTCCATCCTGACCTTAGCACAATTATTGGGCAAGATGGTGTCGTGCATCAGGATCATGCCGTGGGCGCGTCTTCACTCCAGGACACTTCAGTGGACTCTCATTCCATTCCAGAGACGGAAACTGAGCAACTCTCCGTGCCCCATCCGGATTCCGCCAGACCTCCGGTGGTCCCTGAAGTGGTGGTTGTCCCCGTCCTTAAACTGCGGGGCCGAGTTCTGGGAGCCGGACCGCATTACCATCACGACAGACGCGAGTCTCTTCAGATGGGGAGTGGTGATGGAGTCCAGCCTGGCGCAGGGATGATGGTCCAAATCCGACCTGCGCCACAACATCAATTGGCTGGAGCTGAAGGCGGCTCGCCTGGCCCTTCTTCATTTCTGGGCCTCAATCTCCAATCGACATGTCCTCCTCTTGACGGACAACGTGGCGGCGAAAGCATATATAAATCGTCAAGGGGGGACACACTCCAGAAGGCTGTGGCTGGAATCTCAGAAGCTGGGCATATGGGTGGAGAGGAACCTGGACTCAATCCTGTCAGAACACATCTTGGGCGTCGCCAATCACCAGGCGGACTGGCTGAGCCGGGCAACAATAGATCACGGCGAGTGGCAGCTCGACACAGAGATATTTCACAGGATCTGCCTCCAGTTTGGCGATCCACTGGTGGACTTGTTTGCCAGCCCGAGCAACTCGCAACTTCCCCGCTTCTTTTCCCGTTTTCCAGCTCGATACGCGGAGGGCACGGACGCCCTCAGGTGCCCATGGCCTCCCAGCCTGCTTTATGCCTTTCCTCCCCTTCCCCTGATCCAGGGCACCCTGAAGAAGATAGTTTTAGAGGGGGCCATAGTCATCCTGGTGGCCCCGTTTTGGCCAAGACGCCCATGGTTCGCAGACCTTGTCCAGCTGTCAGTGGCTCCCCATTGGAGGGACATTAACCCAGTCGCCCTTGGTGAAATGTTTTCTGAAGGGCACAGCAAATTTGTGTCCTCCCCAATTCATAGGTTTCCCACGTGGGACTTGGCCCTAGTCCTTAGGGCCCTGACAGGAGCCCCCTTCGAGCCCCTGAGGAAAGTACATCTTAGGTTCCTTACCCTGAAGGTAGTTTTCCTGGTGGCCGTCACCTCGGCCAGACACATCTCCGAATTGGGCGCCTTATCGTCCAAGGAGGACTTGTGCCAGTTTCACCAGGACAGGGTCGTCCTTTGGCTGGACCCAGCCTTCCTACCTAAAATCAACTCCGTGTTCCATCGGTCACAGGAGGTCATATTGCCGAATTTCTGTCCATCTCCTGTCCACGAGCGGGAGGTCAGTTGGCACCGTCTGGATGTCCGACGTGCACTGCGCATTTACCTCAGGCGCACCTCCTCGTTTAGACAGTCAGAGGCCTTCCTGCCCAGGTCCCTGGGGGCTAGGGTGTCCTCAGCCACAATTGGTAGGTGGGTCCGTCAGGCCATCACGGAAGCCTACCAGGCTGTGCACCTGACTCCACCCCAGGGTATCACTGTCCACTCCACCAGGAGGGCGGCTACCACTGCCGCCTGGGCTACCAGGGCTCCTCTGGAAGATATTTGCAGGGCAGCCACTTGGGCCTCCCCTTCGCCATTTGTTAGACACTATCGTCTAGACCATTTCGCTTCAGGGGACGCGGCCTTCGGCCGTAGGGTGCTTCAACAGGTAGCGACCCCCCTCCCCCGTAGTGTTCAACCCAGCCTGGGACTTAGTTTGGGTATGTCCCTGTTGTAGCCCCTCCCACCAAAGCTACTGGAAAAAGAGCGTTGGTCCTTACCTGAATGCTTCTTTTCAGTAGCAAAGGTGGGAGGGGCTACTTTCCCACCCTAGAGCAGGTTCAGGGTTCGGGGTGGTCGATGCTTCTTGTTGCCTGTTATGTTCTGTTTTTTTGTATGGTTATTTCCTTACGTATGACTATCAGCTTTTCCATTCAACCTCGGGAACTGGAAGCCAAGAGGGAAAGGAGGATACTTAAAGAAAAATCCCTCAGTCTTTGGACCAATCAGGCTGTAACAAACCCTGTTGTAGCCCCTCCCACCTTTGCTACTGAAAAGAAGCGTTCAGGTAAGGACCAACGCTCTTTCTCAAACACCTTTTGTTACAATGAAGAATTCATAGTGGATTTTGTGGTGATGAGCTGCCCAGGTCCTGATTTTCAGCCTCAAGCACCCTTTATAGTTCATTATTAGATTCTTCTGGTGAAATGCTATCTTTGGTTAGTGCCAAATATTTTTTTTGTTATGGTAATCAAATAAAAGTATCTTTGGCTTGTATGTGTCCAGAGCACATTGTTCCATAAATCCTGGTCTTTGCCTATCAAGTGTTTGTGAGCAAACTTTAGTCTTGACTTAATGTTCTTTCTGGACAGTAAAGATTTCCTATGTAGCACATCTCATGTAGATCTAATTTGCTTCTTTCTAATAGTAGAACAACCATCCTTGCTCTCCTTGACCTCTCAGCAACATTCGTTATCATTAACTGTTAGATAGGGCAATTAGAAGGCAGACTCTGGCTTAACGCAACAACAGCTCTTTATTGTAACAGTCAAGTATATACAATCCAGCAACTGTTCGGTCTGACAGCTCTCCTTTTATAGGGAGCTGTCAGACCTCTTAACCAATCAGATTAAACCTCTGTTCCCGCCGGAACAGAGGACCGGAGTGGAAACCATAGTAGCTAGTGTTAATATCTAACACCCCTCCCCTCTTGGTCGGGATGTTCCTATTGGTCACATAGTCCTTGAGGTAGGCGGGTCTTTGTTTCGCTCTACCAGACCTGCGCAGTTCATTTGGAACTGGTTCTTCAGGCAGGTCGGCGGACCTGTCTGCTCTCCAGCTCCACTCTGTGGAACCTGCTGGAACTTACCCCAGGCCGCGGTTGGAGTTCCCTGGCTTTGCTCACATGGAGCTCGCTGTGGGCCTGCAACAAATTCAGATAAGTTTTCTGGACTTTGCGGGTTTGAGCTGCCTGTGGAAGGAGTGAATGTTTGCTTCTTTTGGGTAGGGCCTTGGCTGCTTCATTCTGGAATTTCGTCTGGTGCCCTAAGATTGGAGTGGGAGAGGCGACCACGGAGTTGGTCAATATGCCTCCTCCAATTTCTACCATCCTCTAGCTCTAATAAGTAAGAGCGAAGCCTGGTGATGCCTATCACAGTAGCAGGAATCCACAGAGTCCCCCCGGAATAGTTGTGGGCATATACTGAATCCCCTATGCTAAAGTTCCGAATCTTGCTTGTGGAGTCTGTGGGCGATGTGGCAGAGTAGTTTAGGTGTAGCCGGTCTAAGTGGGACCTTAGACGGCGACCCATGAGAAGCTCAGAGGGGCTTCTCCCCGTGGCAGCGCTTGGCATAATGTGTTGGATTAGTAAATAGTGATCAACCCATGTTTGCCAATCACCCGGGCCCATTCTGGCGAGGGCCTCGTTAGCCGATTGCACCATTCTCTCTGCCTGATCATTGGAAGCCGGGTGGAATGGCGCGACCAGGGCATGCCGAATTCCCTGGCTAGCTAAGTAGGTCTCGAATTTCATAGCCGTGAATTGGGGCCCATTGTCTGAGATCAAGATGTCGGGCAGGCCGTGCGTGGAAAAAGTCTCCGTAGCACCTTGATGACCGCCTCTGCCGTGGTAGAGGTCATCAGGGCTACCTCTAACCATTTTGAATATGCGTCCACAACTATGAGGAATGTTTGGCCATGAACGGGGCCTGCAAAGTCAATGTGCACCCTAGACCAGGCTGCCTGAGGGCACTCCCACTCCTTAGCGGGCACCTCTGGGGGAGCTGGTCTAGATTCCTGACACGGAGTGCACGTAGCCACCCACTCTTCTATCTCCCTGTCCATGTTAGGCCACCAGATGTAGCTCCTAGCCAAGGATTTCATCCTGACGATGCCAGGATGCCCCACATGTAATGCCTCCAATACTGCCTTTCGCAGTTTGCTTGGAACAACTACCCGGTCCCCCCACAGTAAACAGCCCTTGATTACCAATAACTCATCTCGTTTAGTAAAAAACATTTTAAATTCAGCCCCAACAGGCCCCTTGGGCCACCCCCTCCACACCCAGTTCAGAATCTGCTTAATAGTAGAGTCTTTAGCAGAAAAGTGGGCAACGTCATTGAACGAGACAGGTCCCGAGTTGGAGCTGGACAGCAAAATATTGCACTGGTTTGGCTCCTTTCTCAAAACCAGTCACAATTGGTGATACTGAGGAATAAGAGTTCTAGCCCATGACTACTTTCTTGGGATATGCCACAGGTCTCAGTGGTGTCTCCATTCCTTTTTAACATCTACATGAAGCTGCTGGGTGAGGTCATCCATCACCATGGATTGAGGTAGCATCAGTACACTGATGATACTCTGTCTCCACCCCTAGTGACCCAAGTGATACTATTGCTGCTGTCTTGCAGTGCCTGGAGACTTTGGGTGCTGGATGAGACAATAGGCTTCGGCTGAACTCTGGCAACACTGAATGGGTGCTTGGAGCCCCAAGAACCAGGACTTTGACATCCTTAGGATGGGGTGGCACTATCCTAGAGAGACCCGGTCTGCAATTTTCCAGTTCTCTTAGACTCATGACTGCTGCTCAAAGAGCAGGTGGCAGTCACAGCTAGAAGAACCTTAGCACAGCTCCAGGTTGTGCACCTTTTGCAGCCTTTCTTGGATCAGGAGTCCCTGTGCTCAAATCATTCAAGCCCTCATCATTTCACATTTGGACTATTACAACCTGCTCTACATGGAACTAGCCATAAAGAGCATTCTGAAGCTACATCTGGTGCACAATGTAGTGGCACAGGCAGCTTTTGGAACCCCCAGAGTGGCCCATGTTGCACTGCTGTTCTGTGAGCTGCACTGGCTGCACCCTTCCCATTCCACCCTGCAACGCCAGCAGAAGAGGCATGCTGCAGTCCCCGTCAGCCAGGATATTCCACCTGGGAAGGTCCAGGAGAAGATCCTTCTCTGCTCTAACTCCTGCCCTTTGGAACATTGTGTGGCCCAGAGTGAAGTCAGCTTCTATCGCCCTGACTTTCCATAAGAGCTTGAAGATCTGATTCTGTCAGTTCGCCTAGGGTTCCAATGGGGGAAATTCATACTGGAGGTGGTTGACAGATTAACAAAATATCCCACTACCACCCTTGCTCATCCTACTACTTTCCTCCCTATCTTTTAATTAGAGCTGATAATTTGTATTTTTATAATATTTTATTCTTTGTTACATACATGTTTTTGTATAGTTTTATTCTTTTTAACTTTGTAAGCCACCCAGAATCACCTCCTGGTGAGATAATCAGCAAACAAATTTAATAAATAATAGTGCACTCGTGTACTTTGAGATCAATCATGCCAAGAGGTACATGTATGTCATACAATGAAATTCTGGGGTTCTTAGAAGTTTCTTTCAGCATCTTGAATTCTGCTGTCAGCTGAACTTGTGGAAACAGCCTGATCTGGCTATGTTGCCAGTTATTTAAAAACTCTTCCACCTACAAATCTTCTGAACAATAAAATCATATTTGTTGATCTTTTGAAATCCATTTTCAGACACATAATAGCAATAGCACTTAGACTTATATATTGCTTTACAGTGCTTTACAGCCCTCTCTAAGCTGTTAACAGAGTCAGCATATTGCCCCCAACAATCTAGGTCCTCATTTTACCCACCTTGGAAGGATGGAAGGCTGAGTCAACCTTGAGCCTGGTGAGATTTGAACTGCCAAATTGCAGGCATCTTTAACCATCTTTATGAATGCCTCATAAGTGTGATGATACCATATACTTCAGTAACGAAAAGCAAATCAAACAGAATATCTGGGATTTAAATGGAAGAGTCTCCTCCCAGTCCTCTCCAATTATTTTCTAATCATTTGCCATTTTTAACTTTAAATATTTGAGGGTGTACTAAATGTAGGGAAGCTCTTACTTTCTCCACATGTAAAATTTGAATTTATATTTATTTAACTTACACATTGAACTACAAAATGTAAATGAGGTTTGATATTTGTTGTAGGATATCCCCTTTATCAATATTGTTAAAGTGAAAATGAAATATACTGTATGTATATGGAAATATGTAGAAAAAGTTAAAAATAATAAATAAATAGGGTGTACTTACTTTTTGCATGACTGTATTTTGAGATTTTTTTATGATAAATACACAAAGAAATATATTAAAAGGAACAATTTGTATAAGCTTTATTTATGCCTATATATTATAAATATGAGTGGATGTGGTCTTAAGTGAACAGATATTCTTAGTATAACATTCCTTTTTCTTTAAAAATAAAAATTAATTTTTATTCCTAAATACAAGGTTGATTTTCAACAAATTCAGATGGTCACAAAAGTCCCGTTGACCCACTTGCTGTTAGTAAATCTGCTGTATATATTGTAATTCTTTGTGTTCTTTGCTGATCTGTATTGTAGTCCACGTATCTTTTTCTCTTTTCATCTTCTTTAAAATACTTTTAAATGCAAGGGCCAAGCTGAATATTAGTTGCATAAGTCCCAAGTTCTATACTGTTGAATGTAGTCCTTTAATATTCATAAAGCTAGGAGTCAACCTATAACAGTTTTGATAAATCATCCTCCCCCTCCCCCCCCCCCATTTTTATAGCCTGTGGTCCAGTGGTGGTTCCGGATCCCGATGCAACCAGTACGGTGCAACGGGGCCCGTGCCCACCACATGAGCACACACAGTGTGCGCGCATGTATACTTACCACCTGCGACGCTCCAGCTGCTTGGTGGAGCATTGCGCAGGCGTTGTGTGCTCCGTGCACCTACGCAGAAGCTCCGAAAACTTCAAATACCAGTAAGGAGTGTGGGCGGGTGGGCCCTCCGGAGCACCCTACCAGAACGGTACCTGGTGCTCCCGGCAGGCACCAGTACACCCATATCAGAGCGTACCGGTCGTAACCCACCACTGCTGTGGTCATGCAAATGTATGGTTTGAAATATGTAGTGTTCTCGTTTTTACTACAGGTTGCCAAGCATTCCAGATTAGACTGCAAATTCATAAACTCATATTATGATTTATGTGGTTTTATAAAGGCTTTATGCAAGAGGATTCAGGGGACTATGTATCTCTAGTCTTCATGCACTTTAAAGTGTTCTGTAATACATTCATTCTACTACACGGTGCATAAAAAAAGGCTTTTTCTGGCCCTCTATGTCTCTCTCACTGATAATTCCCCTACCATAAATTCATTGCAAAAAGCAACTGCTTTATTTTGATAAATATCCTATTTTACCGACTGCAGGTAATCCTCGGCTTACAACAGTTCATTTAGCCCAGGGGTGTCCAAACTTGGGAACTTTAAGACTTGTGGACTTCAACTCCCAGAATTCTGGGAGTTGAAGTCCACAAGTCTTAAAGTTCCCAAGTTTGGACACCCCTGATTTAGCCAATGGTCAATTCAAAGTTACAATGACACTGAAGAAAGTGACTTAAGACCATTTTTCACCCTTATGACCATTGCAGCATCCCCATGGTCATGTGATTTATATTTGGAAGCAACTGATTCATATTTATGACCGTTGCAGTGTCCCGGGGTCACTGTGATCCACCTTTTGTGACCTTCTGACAAGCAAAGTCAATGGGGGAGCCAGATTCACTTAACAACTGTGTTACTAACTTAACAACTGCAGCGATTCACTTAATGAATGTAGCAAGAAAAGTCACAAAATGGGGCAAAACTCGCTTAACAATTTTTTCACTTAGCAACATAAATTCTGTGCTCAATTATGATTGTATATCAAGAATTACCTGTAGTTAGTTTTCAGTTACCTCCCTTATGTAAATCCAGATCAGTATACTGAGTCTACTTCTATTTGTTTTAATGTTTAGTAGAAATTTGCTCTATTTCCTTATAAGTTTTCAGAACAGACTCTTGCTATTTTTCCCCCTTATCAATAAATTGTGTTTCATACAAGAAAGGTATAGTGTCTGCTTTATTCTAATTTAGTTGGATATTTTCCTACTATATTCTGCATTCCTCCTTTTATTCTTGTAGTACAAATGGGAAAAGAAAAAGATGGCAGAGTGTATAAAACCCAAATAGCTAAAACTATTGTATCTCCTACCATTCCATGTATCTCCTACCTCATCTGGGTTAACTATTTAGCAATTAAAACAAAAACTTCTTGAAAGTTGGCATACAAAACAGTCCGTATTTTTTATTCAGAATCATTAAAACACATAGTCATTAATGTGATGATTAATTCCTTGTTTAAAACTAAAATAATTCAGTACTATTGTAAAATATTGTATAACATTACCTATTTGAATTTATTTCAAATCACGCATAAGAAGAACATTCCTTGGCGTTACGGGCAACAGGGCAGAGATCATGAAAATGAATTATTTCAAATGTGAAGTACAATATCCTCTTTGCCACATCATGAGGAGAATGCTATTATGTGTTTTACGTTATTGAAAGCTTTCTAATGCCATGTATATTAATGTTTCAACTCATGTTATGAAACTTTCTTATTTTTAAAAATTGCTTTTAATTATATGTCCAATGTGGAGTTTATGAAAGGAATAAATTTATTTGATGTGATGTTTGTCAGATCGAGCCTTTTAATGCAGATCTTTATAATACAATATTTTTCATGCATTAATTATTTTTTAAAAACCACCTTAAAATGGTAAATAGATATATTTTACAACAGCTTTTAAATATAGAGTTCCATAAGCAAATGAGCATCAAAAAAACCATCAGTCACTAAGGATGCAATAACTTATTGTGCAACAGCCTGTATAACTTTGCCATGTTGTGTCCATGTTGTGGCATGTTGTTCAGGGCCTTGATTCTACCATCTCCCTTTGGCTGATTCCATTTTTAATTCTTCTATTAACAATATCAAATTGGAAAATCTACGTCCTGGAAAGGGGGTTCCTTCTCATCAAATGTCTGTGGTGTTTTTTTTTAAAAAAATCATTTTGTGAGTAGACAAATCGTTTTGTAAGAGCAGCAATCATACTAATTACTTGCTTGAGACCACAAAAGGAGTGACGTCAAGATTTACAAACAGTGTTGTGGCGACCTTTGATTACTGACAGTTCTCAGCTTTCAAGGAATCAAAAAGTATTGTTTTGGAATTCTGTTAACTTTACAGAAAGTGCATAGGTTTATTTTGTATTATAATTTATATGTGTGTCCTTCAAATTCTCCCATAGGAGTGCAGATGAAAACTACAAAACAGTATAACTCTAAAATGAAATCTGGGATAATCACTATTTATATTCCAAAGCAACTAAAATCAAGGATGAATATACTGCATATTCATTTTCATTTTCAATTTCTTAAAATGTGACTGCAGACAGGAACATTTTAATGCGTTATTGAAAATAATGCACCAAGCTTGGCATTCCAACATTTGGGTGCCACCATAGGCACCATTTGGGTGCCTTCCCTTTATGAATAAATTCAGCACTTTTCTTAACATAGTATCCTTCACATTAAGCAATATAAGATCATCCAAAGACCTTCATGACCCATTAGATTTTTTAATGGGACGTGATGCAACAAAATGCACTCTCCTCAGTAGATTGGTTTATACCAGCAAACTCCCGTGCCAAAAGCGGAGCGAGTTCGGGGGGGGTCGTGTGGAGGTGTGCCATACCCATAATGCTATGCGAGCAACAACACCCCCCATGCACGTGACCAGCAAAGCTCCCCCCACTTTTGGCATGGTTTTTTCTCCCTCCCGAGGCTACAGAGGCTTTCTAGGAGCCTGGGGAGGGTGAAAACAACCCCCATGCCTCCCCCCCAGAGGCCTCAGGAGCTTCCCTGAAGGCTCCAGAGGGCGAAAAGTGGACTTGCAGGGAACCCAGAGGTTCGGGAATTGTGACTTCTGGTTTGTCTGTAGGGCCAATTTTTGACCTTCGGAACCTTCAGGAGGCCTTGAAGGCTCCCGGGAACAAAAATCAGCCCTACGAGCCTTTTTCTGTAGGTCCGTTTTTGTGCTCCGGAAGATTCAAGGAAGCCTCCTGAAGGCTCCAGAGGGCGAAAAATGGCCCTACGGCCAAAATGGAAGTCCATCCCCGAACTTTTGGTTTGCCCATAGGTCCGGTTTTTCACACTCCGGAGGCTTCAAGGCCTCAAAAAATGATCTCAAATGAAAAATGGCTTCAAAAGAAGGCCGAAGTCAGCTGGCCAGCGTGTGCCATAGGTTGGTCATTGGGTTTATACTGTACAGGAGCTGCTTCTATTTTTCTATTCTTTTTTTTTAAAAGATCACACTGGTTCATGGTTGCCCAATAGCACTGTAATATTAATTAGGAAACTGTGGATGGGGAGATAGGATGATGAGTTTCACTTATCAGTCTTATCTAATGAGAAGAAGTGATACAAAAGACTTTTTTTTACATGAACAAGAAGACTCAAACTGGAAGGGGATGTGAAGCGATGGGCAGGAGGGTGAAGATGCTGGATCACAGGTGTTAGATAGTTGCTCTAACTTCAGTGGTTTCCACCAAGGTCCTCTGTTCTGGCGGGAACAGAGGTTTAATTCTATTGGTTGAAGGGTCTGGCAGCTCCCTATAAAAGGACTGCTGTCAGACTCAACCTTCGCTGGATTGCTCTCACTTGTTGTACTTAATAAAGAGCTGTTACCGTTAAGCCTGTGTGTGCCTATCCATTACCCAATCTAACAACAGGTGATTTGTCTTCACCCGTTTCTGGTGAAAGAAAAACAATACTGGAAATGAACAATTGGTTACAAAGATCATACCAAAGAAAGCTTTTTGGATAATGGTTTATGTATTTCCAAGCTAAGGTGTGCTGCCCAAAATGTGATGTGGTAGGATGAATGTATTTGAAAGATACATTTGGAAGAAATCAGCCAGAGCCAGGAGTGATGCACTACCCCCATCCTGCTCTTTCCAGACATTACCCAAAAGCATGACCAGTGCCATTTCTGTCTCATGCCCAAGCCTGAAACCAACTCAAAGTCATTTATATAATCCAGAGTCCCTTGAAATAGTTTGTGCAATTACTTGCTCTCCCAACCATCCCTAAAAAAGGGAGGTTGGGTTCTGGATAAAAATTGTCCAGCATGGTGAGATCCAAAAATGGTTTGAGGAAGGGTGAACCAATGCCTCCTTATGAGGAGGAGAACTAAAGTCCAACTACATGTTACACAGGCACACACACATGCACAGAGGCAGCCTCAGCCAAACAGGACAGGCCTGGATCTAATGGGCAGGTGGCCGACCTCACAATCATAAAAACCTGTTAACTTTCTCAGTCCCAACAGGCTCAAACCATTCCCAGATAACAGAATAAGACTGTGCCTCAGGCAACTACACAGAATCTAAATCAAGCCTGTCATACAGTATCTGGAGATGATTTTGAACATTCATTCATTGCACAGTAATGTGGATAAATCTAGAAAGTCCCCCTGTCTAGAATGGCTTGAAACATGGCCATTGAATGGCTGTCTAGATGCAATAAGGGTGGAGAGATATTGACACTTTGCCACTCTTACCACCACAAGGTAGATCCTAATAGTTCATACTTATGTTTGGTTGAGTTCATCTTTCATTAACCTAAACAACACTCTACAGCAGGGGTCTCCAACCTTTGCAACTTTAAGCCTGACTGGGGGAATTAGCTGGGGGAATTCTGGGAGTTGAAGTCCACCAGGCTTAAAGTTGCCAAGGTTGGAGACCCCTGCTCTAGGCATCTCCCATTTCATTTCCCTCAGTTCTTCCACAGAGTTCCACAGGATTCATGGGAAGAGTGAGGATGCAAGGTGTGATCCAGTCCAAGCCTCAACTGCATTCCAAATAACGGCCAAAGCCTCTGTTGAACCATGCAGCAGATTCTCAAAAATAACCTCCAGCTCTCTCTGGATGCCATTTGGGTCCTTTAATCACCAGACATAGACCAATTTAATGTGCTAGAGATAACCAACCTAATCATAAGAGATGGATAAATTTCCTATCGATCAAATTATAAATGCAGGGGGGAGAAACGTGATAATGTGGGACTCCCCAGACCAATTCAGCCAACTTTCCTAAAGTTCTGTAATGTTTCGTTTTCAGAAAGGTGAACGAGAGGAAGGATTGATTTTCCTACATGTGATCTAAATAATAGAGAAGAGCTGGTTCCAGGGGGGGGGGGGGGAAGTAAAGGAAACTTTGGAACTAGGTAGTAACCATGTCATTTTGGAATTCAAAATACTATTGAAAGAGAAATTGGAGAATTAATGTGACTGGGTAGTAGATTTCAGAAAAGGTCATTCCAACAAGCATAGAGAAACCCTAGACAGAATCCCATGGATAGAAATTCTCAGGAAAAAGACGTGGGCAGTATTTTTAAATAGGACACCAAAGATACATCTGCATATACTCAGAAATGAAGAATTGGAGGAAGTTTGGGAAACTCTTACATGTAAAATATATGTAAGTCTGGTTCATGAGAACTGGATGTTAAATTTTTGTATATATTATGGCTAAGCCAAACTTACATATTTTTCCTGCTCTGCCTGCCAGAGAAGGAAAACCTGAAGTGTATCTAATAGGAATTGGGCTTACACATGCAAAGGCGCAGCTTTAACCGGAACACATGGTTGAATATATCATAACTAAATTGTATACATACAATATGCACCTACTGTATACCTATTAAATTCAATGGCAGTCTGGGGACAAAACTATTCTACATTAAATTTTAACTAAGAGCTCTGGCCAGTAATTTTAAGCTTGCATCTGGTGTCTTTTAATTTAAATTGTTTTAATGATCTATGTACTATGCTGTGTACTATAGCATCAATATTAGAAATGGGAGGAACTTAAATGAAGAAAAGTTTCTAAACATTTATAATTTCACCATTTATACTCAAGCTATTTTGCCCCATGTCTTCACTTTTTGACTAAATCAATTTTTTTGTTCTTTAACCAACATTAGAAATAAAGAAAAAATGGCTACAGAAAATCCAGTATTAAAAAAAACATAAAACAGTTAAGGAACATATCTTGTGCAATTGTATGACTCAACAAAGGTTTTTGGCAACTAAGATTGAATAAAGACTTAACGTTCTTTAAAAAAAATGAGTTTAAGATTTAACTGTACGGTTCTCAACTTTGGAAGTAATTGGACAGAGAAGAGTGGACATCATATAAGAGATTCTGAAGGGAACAGTTTCAACCTCTCTGGAACCACTAGGACCCCTGAGGGTTAGAATCAGGGGGGTCCTGTACTGGTTGGTACGGGTTCGCTTCATGCTCACGTGCACGCCTGCTATGCATTGTTTGTGTATGCGTAGTTGACTGTTAATTGTTCTGTTCATGCCCAGAAACATGCCAGCAACGGCAGAAGAGGGGGGCGTGGCCAGCCTGGGTTGCTGCTGGTTGTGCGACCCAGGCCAAATCACCACTGGTTAGAATGAGGCAACCCACCTCTGGTTAGAATTTATAAATATGGAGAAGAGGATTTGTGGCCGTCTAACATTTGCAGATAAAATTCAAGTGAGATAATTCTGATGATAAATTATCCTAATTCATTCCTTTGCCATTGATTACCCCTCCACAAGGTTTAATTGTCCTAAATTAGAAAGACCAAGACTAAATAATTCATTCATGCAAGTTTGATGTCAATGACACTTGTAAATTTTCTGATAGTAGCAAAGATAACAGTTCCTGTAGACCGTGATTTTGAGTTCTGACTTCGAGTCAGTCCTGAGATATAATGCTTGGAACATTAGCTTCAAGTCTTAAAACTGAGTAGGGACACATTTTGGGGAACTGAATCATAAGGAAGGGTTTTGAATTTAAGATCAAGGTAGTAAGAATTTCCTAAGTGTAAACATAAATTGTTTTCAAGTGAATACCTTACGTTTGGTTTGGGTGATTAATTTTAGTAGGATAAATCCAAACTGACTGTGGGACTTCAGTAGTTCTCTAAAGTAGTAAGTCGCTTAA
Organism: Natrix helvetica; assembly: GCF_964273705.1. Classification (NCBI taxonomy): domain Eukaryota; kingdom Metazoa; phylum Chordata; class Lepidosauria; order Squamata; family Natricidae; genus Natrix; species Natrix helvetica. The sequence goes on along the minus strand of NC_138550.1, from coordinate 36,057,960 downwards.
GATGTTATAGTCGAGAGCTGCGTATTTTAATTTATTTTGGTTTTGGATATAATCCCTATTAATTTCACCCATTTCACCCTCATATGAGACAACATTGATATCTGTCTCTAAATATTCAACTAAGAACAAATACTGTACTGAAAATAGTTCTGTAGAATACAGAACTCTGTATAGAGAATACAGAGAACTCAGTCAATAGATTTATTCCTTAAATTCAACCTAAAATGAATGAAGTTTTATTTCTCCGTGTTAAACTGGATATTCATTTGTATTTAGGAAAGCCTACTGAGTTTTCACTTTTCTTCTTTTTTGAGTCAGGGGCATAGCTTTCCTTGGGTAAAGAATGAAAAAATATTAGTTATAATCACAACACAATATTTCAGTATCACATGCTGCATCAGTAACAATAAATCAGTTCTTTAGAGAGATTCAGCTGCCAATGTACCCTGCTTTGTTTGTCTTTTCCATTAGGACAACAATATTGTACTGAGGATAATGGAATGACCTGAGATTCAAGTCAAAGCCAGAGTGTATGTATATTGATGTTTTGCTATTCTGTGCTGTTCAGCAGGACATAAAACAGAGAATCCATTAACAATAGCAGAACCATGAACTTCCAGGCTTGTATAAACAGCCTTATATTCCAATTTTAAAGGCGACGATGCAGAATCTGATATTTATGGTCTTTATGTCTTCTAAAAATTCACTCCAGTAGAAGTAACTAGGGTCCTTTTATTTAGTTATGAGAAAATTGAGTTAAGGGTTTGTGAAAACATAATCTTTTGGCTGAGGCTGGATAAAGGTGAGAAAATTCATATATCTCATGAACTAACACACTTAAGCAAAGGATATTTATAGTTGCTACTGAAATTGATCCAAGATGACCTAATTGTTGAAATGTCTAAAAAGGGAAATGTATGTATTGTAACTTTGGAACTTATCTCAGTGCAATATAATTTTATTTAAAGTTTTAAAAACAACAGTAAAGTAATACAAACTAAAAGAAAAGAAAAAAGAAAAAGTGAAAATAAAAGAGAAAGCTAGAAGAAAAAGAAAAAATAGAAAAGAAAGAAGATATAAAGAAAGGGTTCCCAATCTTCTTTATAGCAATTATACATAAAGTACAATTGTAACTCGGTGGCTCAGTGGCTAAGATGCTGAGCTTGTCAAGTGAAAAGTTGGCAGTTTCGTGGTTCGAATCCCTAGCGCCACGCAACGGAGCGAGCTTCCGTTACTTGTCCCAGCTTCTGCCAACATAGCAGTTCGAAAGCACGTAAAAAGGCAAGTAGAAAAATAAGGACCACCTTTGGTGGGAAGGTAACAATATTCCGTGCACCTTCGGCGTTTAGTCATGCCGGCCACATGACCACTGATACGTCTGCGGACAGCGCTGACTCTTTGCCTTTGAAACAGAGATGAGCACCGTCCCCAAGAGTCGGGAATGACTAGCACATATGTGCAAGGGGAACCTTTACCTTTATAATTGTAAATGTACTTCCTTCTCTAAAATTACTGTACCTCTTCTCTTTCTCTTTTATGTGCATTTATTAAAATGTTAAGAGGAAAGGTTAAAACTAACCAAAATTACTATTTATAATAAAAAAGAAGAGAAAGGAAAGAGGAGAAGAAAAAAACAGAAGCAAACCTAAAACAAATAAAGAATAAAGAACAAACAAACAAATAAAAAGAATAAGTTCCAATTTTCTTTTCCAGCACTAAAGTAAGAAGTTAATTTATATATTTATTTATTATAAATGTTAATTAATCCCTTATTTATAGTTACAGCATTGTTTATATTTTTATAATCTTCTTTTCTCTAATCAACAAAACCATATATCATTTTTTTCAATTTCATGCAAAAAGTCAAAAAAGACTTTCCAATCAGCATTAAACTTAGACAATTTTCTGTCTTTTAATAAAATCCATCAACTTAGCCATCTCAATCATCTTCACACCCATTCCTCCACTCTGGATAAATCCTTTTATCCAAGGATCAGTCCCAAAAGAAAAGATTCTCCACAAGCCTAATATGTCAAATAAAAATGATGACATTTGCAACTTACCTTGAATGGTTTAAGTATTTTTCTCACAGGTTTCATACAACTAATCTGCCACTTTATCAGTCAATAAATGTTTTGACTTTAGCTGAGAATTAATTAAACAAAAACAAAACATTCATTTTTTTAAGATCCTGCTGAAATAAATTATTCATCCAAATTTTTATGAATCAAATTTTATATCTTTCTTCCTAATGTGAGTCTCCTCTAAGCAAATTATATTTTGTTTCAATTTTTTAAGTAATAGGATTCTTTTTCTCTTTTGGGGAGCATTTGCTCTATTTATATTCCATATAAGACATTTGTAAACTATAGTCAAGCCAAGAGTTTAGAAAATCAGTATTAGTTGTTCCATTCAGTGTCCTTTTTGAGTGTCCTTTCACATATGCTTTAATTATTCTGAAAACTCTACTGAAAGTTCTGTTTGCTCTTCTTCCAACTCTGCTTTATATTTTTTCAAAAGTTTCTTACCCTTTGAAAGGTCAAAATTCTGCGTTTAAAAGTAAAAATGATCACTGCAAATTTATCCCAGCAAAACACAATCTTTTTTTCTGATTTAATTTTTCAATCAAAAATGGTACTCCTTGACTTACAACCATTAATTTAGCAAGTGTTCAATGGTGCTGTCAAAGTGACTTTCAACTGGTCTTTGCACTTGCAAGCATCACAGTATCCCCCCAGTCACATGATCAAAATTCAGACACTTGGCAGCTGACAAGTATTCACAATGGTTGCAGAATTCCAAGGTCATCTGATCACCCATTTGCAACTTCCCTAGCTGGCATTCGACAAGCAACGTCAATAGGAGAAGTCAGGTTTGCTTAATGACCACATGATTCACTTACTAACTGTGGCAAAAAAGGTCATAAAATTGGGCCTGAATTACTTAACAGCAACCTTGCTAACAATGGAAATTCTGGTCCCAGATAGTAAGTCAAGTATTTCCTTCTATGCTGAGGTCTGATAAGAATTTCTTTTAGAATAACTACCGTATTTTTTGCACTATAAGATGCTCCGGACTGTAAGACGGATATTAGCTTTAGAGGAGGTAAACAAGAAAAAATAATCTGCCTCTATTTCCCAGAATCCATCTGGTATTCTTCTGACTAGCGTCCTTGTGCTGCTGCCCTCCTCGGGGAACGCTGGCGCCTTCTCTGCTGAGCTATTGGATCGGCCTCCCGGAATACCACTGATCAGCTGTTCTAGGTAGTGGGGATTGCTGCTGCTGCTGCCTATCGCTGATCACTGCCGCCAATTGCCACCGATTGCCATTTGGCGGCAGCAATCAGCAGCAAATGAGGCGACAGCGATCGGTAGATGTGGCAAACTGCGGTGATCGGCGGTGGCAGCGATCAGCACCAAAACATCTCTAGGAACATTCTTGTTCTTGCACATTGTGAATTTATTGCATAAACTTTATCAATCTCTGCCTCAGTATCATTTTCCTTCAAATCTAAAACACTAGTCAAAACACTAATCAAAGCTTGTATAATTCTCTAATACATTCTTCAGAGCTTTCTGGCATAACTAAATCTCAAACAAAATTATTTCTTTCTCAATTCTAGTAGAGCCAAATTATCCAATTTTCTCTCCCATTTTATACCAATGACCTCTGTTTTACTCTCCCACGTTTCCCATCTTCTAATGAACTTGTTTTGCATGTCCAGATATTTGCCTTACAGAGCTTACAAGTTTTTTCCCAAATGTGCCAACTATTTTATTTTCCAAAGCTATACATTTAGCCTGAAGTGATTGAAAAATCTGTTTCTCAATTGATCAAATATCGTCTGAAGTAAGTCCAATGGAAGTGACTATTTTCTCTGAGAGTCCAATGATAAAAGAAGACAAGATAGCAGGAAGCAATGGTCCAATTTTCTTAATTTTCCCTTTTATTTCTTTCAAGAGGGGAAATAGGACAATACAGCATGCATCTTCGCAGCAACTGATCACTGACTGGCTGACAGTACTTTGTGCTCAGGTGTAGGTTAGCAATGACTAGTTGCAGGTTTCCTGAATATAACCATGCATCCTTGAATATACTGACTTCTAAAAAGAACCTGAAATAGCAGAATGACCTGGAAAAAATATTACATGGATCTTGAATTGGAACCAGAAGAAACTGGTGATAGGAAAGCTAATTGCAAATTAAATCATATTTCATTTGAACAAGCAATAGAAATATTTAATTGTAGTTTTGCAATGTACTACTCTATTGTTATAATAATACCTTGAATTATAAGGCCCATTAAGTTCTGAGATGTTATAAATGCACAATGAAATATATTTGAATTAATTTTAAGCTAGGAAATAGCAAAAAGGAAACGCTGAGAATCACTAACTTAATATTGACTACAATTACTGGGTTCACAGCATTATATCAAGAAACGAATACTTTCTAATAGCATTTGAAAAAGCATTCAACACTACTGGGGCTACAGACTAATCTGAGCTAGGCTAGTGAAATGCCTTAACCCACATCCATAATACAATGCGCACATGAGCCCCTGCGCTTCCCCCACCCCTGCGCATGCATGCACGACCCTCCCCGGCCCCATTTTGGGCCTAGCAGGCCTCCCTGAAGCCTCCTGGAACCAAAAAAGGGATGCAGGGTGGGTGCTGCCCCCTGATTTCCCCCCTGCATGCCTACATTGTTACATGTATTATGTCTGCTTTGTAAGCTGCTTTATTCCTCTCTAGCATTCATCTCCATTGTTCAGTGATGCATTCCCTGCATCGCTAGGATTTATTTCTATCTGCTCCTGTGAGGCACTTCCTGTTAAATGTATATAGTTACCATATTTTTCGGAGTATAAGACGCACCAAGGTTTTGAAGAGGCAAATTTTTAAAAATGGCCCATTTTTCATGAAAATTGGCCTGTTTTTTGTCAAAAAGAAAAGCATTTGGAAGCTTATTGAGTGCTCCTGGGGGCTGGGGGGGGGGGGAAATCATTTTGCCCTCCCCAGCCCCCAGGAGTTCTCTGAAAGCCTCCTACAAGCTATGCACGGCCATTTTGGTGAAGGAGACGGGGTTTCAGGAGGCAAAAAAAATGCTGTATTCAGTGTATAGGACACACCCAGATTTTCAGCCTCTTCTTTGAGGGAAAAAGGTGAGTCTTATACTCCAAAAAATATGGAGCTCAGCTGGGGTGACGGCTCATGTGCCAGCAGAGAGGCCTCCATGTGCCACCTGTGGCATGCGTATCATAGGTTTGTCATCACGGCCTTAGTGGTTTCTACTGCTTTTCTGAAAGAATGTTCAGGAAAATTATCTTTTTCTATCTGACATGTTTTTGTTGCTTATACCACTTGTATTCTAGGAATTCACAGGTATTATTAGCTAACTATTGGAGAGGTCAAAATCAGAGTTGTTCTAATTATATTCCCCTCCTATTCTTTCATATTCTAGTAGTTGGTATTCCTTATCTGTTATTTATCATTCCCTCCCCTTCTAACATTCATGAGTTTTAACCAGAAATAAGAAATGACCCCAAATGACCTCAAATGAACAGGATGTAAGATTCTTATATTTATTTCTAATGGTTCATGTTTACTGTTTCAGCCGAGTATCTCCAGGTCACATCTTGTTAAAAGATCACTGCATTAGCACAATAAACAGCAACCAATGAGTTCCCTTCCATAATATATTTCAGTCGGTTTTTGGAAATAATAGTCTTCCAAAGATGATTACATACCACTGGAATTTGCTGCTGTGGTATATATATAAAGACCTTGTAACCCTCTAATATTTGTCCACCACAAATCCCAGATCCTTCACCATTGATCATGTTGGCTTGGGTTGCTGAGATTTCAGTAATATTTCAAAAGAGCCAGAAGAAAGGAGGAAGATGGTTTGTAGAGAGAAGCTAAGCTCGGAGGTCAATTGGAAAAGAAAATGTCGGATTTGGCTAAGACATCTGTTAGATATTTGCTTTAACTATAGTGGTTTCCACCAAGGTCCTCTGTTCCAGCGGGAACAGAGATTTAATCCTATTGGTCGAAGGGTCTGACAGCTCCCTATAAAAGGGCTGCTGTCAGACTCAACCTTCGCTGGATTGTTCTCACTTGTTGTACTTAATAAAGAGCTGCTGTTACCGTTAGCCTGTGTGTGCCTATCCATTACCCAATCTAACAACACCAGTCTAGAAAACAGGAGACAGAGTTCTAGTACCCCTTAGCCATAAAAGGAAGCTGGGTGACTTTGGGCCTGTCACTCTCTCTCAGCCCAACTCACCACACCGGGTTGTTGAAGTCTGGAAAATAGGAGGATGAAGGTGTGTTGGATCTGTTTGCCTCCTTGAGTTATTTTTAAAAATAATAAAAGTGGCATATAAATAAATAAATAATTGCTCTTTTGAGGGAACCCCTCAAGTCTTACCCCGTTCTGTTTCAATTATCTCTAGTGGAAAGGACTTAAAAGATTTGAAGATCCCTTGATTTACAGAAGAGGAAGATTTAAAAACAATATGAGGGAAATGACAACACATATCAATTTCTCTGCCTGTACCTTCATATATTTCACAATGATTCTATATCTTTACCAGAATCCTTCTGCTTCTTGCCAACCAGAGGTGGTATTCAGCAGGTTCTGACCAGTTCTAGAGAACTGGTAGTGGAAATTTTGAGTAGTTTGGAGAACCGGTAAATACCACCTCTGAAAGGCCTCGCCCCCATCTATTCTCTGCCTCCCGAGTCCCAGCTGATCGGGAGGGAATGAAGATTGTACAGTATCCTTCCTCTGCCATGCCCACTAAGCCACGCCCACAGAACCAGTAGTAAAAAAATTGAATCCTACCACTGTTGCCAACTTAAGTGAAGTTATCATCAACATGGTTGTATGCTTGGTATATGTTAATAACATATAACTAATATTGAAACACCAAAATCTATATTACAAAAGCAAAAGGTAACTACACATTTCATGTAGAAATAAAGGGAGACTAAACATGATAAAATCTAACAAAAGAAATACCCACCAGCATCCCACAGACTGTATAGAAAATCTGTCTGGCAGGCAGTTTTGTTGTTTCACTATCCTCTTCTGAATATCCAATGCTTTGTATTAATAAAACGCAACCCTCACACCCCTCCCCCCAAACTAACTTTTGCTGCTTTGTATTGGTTAGCTACATCGTACAATTAAAATAATCTATTTTCCTATATTTTCTGCCAGCTGCAATTTACCATCTCCTCCCACATCATTTTTTTTTACATCTGTTTAGGCAATTTTTCTTTTCTGAGAATGAGTGATGCTTGTTAAATATGTTCATTTGCAATTTTTTGGTTAATCTGCATTTAGTTGCCAACTCATACTGTAGAAAAGATGTTTCTGTTTTAATGTTTAAACTGGCCAAGAATTATAATGACTATTAAGACACATTTCAAAATGTATTTCTTTAGAGCTAGCAGAAATAATGACATGGAAATAGGCGGACTGAAGGGAAAATGGCAGCAACACAGGGAAAATGTTCTGCCTGCCTGTGGAACTGAGTCTAATGTACTGGAGTACAGCCACCATATTCCAATATAACTTTCAGGCAACGATAAAGGAGCAGAAGTCTATGTCGATTATTCATATCCCACAATAGCAACTGCTGTTCTCTGATTAAAATTTAAAGGCAATTTTCCAATCCGAAACAACAAGGAAGCAGTTTCCCATTGACTTCTGTGGGAGAAACGATGTGCATGTAGGAGTGTCTGTTTCATTTAAATTGAATGTGCACAGGAATTTGCAATGAGCAAATTTGCAATTGGTGTGTGTGTGTGTGTGTGTGTGTGTGTGTGTGTTAGGGCAGCTTCTTCTATAGGTCTGCAAAACACAGCAAAAAGGCAGTTGGTTGCATTGTTCATTCCTTCATGGATTCAGATATGAAACTATATGTTTAGAATATGCATAAGGCAGGGATGAGAAACTGGTGGTCCTTTAAATACTTTCAAACCCTATCCCTCCTTTCCCCCAGCAGCTCTAGTCAGGATAGCTAATGGGAGGGATAGCAATAGCACTTAGACTTATATACCACTTCACAGTGCTTTACAGCCCTCTCTAAATGGTTTACAGAGTCAGCATATTGCCCCCAACAATCTGGGTCCTCATTTTACTGACCTCGGAAGGATGGAAGGCTGAGTCAACCTTGAGCCTGGAGAGATTTGAACTGCCAAATTGCAGTCAGCTGGCAGTCAGCAGAAGTAGCCTTCTAACCACTGCACCAGAACTTATATTCTGCTGGTTTGCACCAGCTCGGCTGAACCAGTAGTGGCGGCGGCATAAGGCTCCACCCACCCACCCAAATGTCATCACAGATCTTCTGCACATGCCCAGAAGATTCTGTGCATGCTAGTGGTGGGTTTGAAATAATTTAACAACTGGTTCTTTGCCCTAATGACCAGCTGGGTACGTGTGGCTCAGTGGTCATGTGACTGGGTGGGCGTGATCAACTCAACATCACTCATGTTGATGGGGGCTTCGGCTTAGCTGCTACAATTTAATACGGGTTAACCAGAGAGGCAGTTTCTGTAAGCAGGGCAATAAAGATTAGATTAGAAGCCACATCAGAATGTTTCCTTCCTGCCTTCCTTACATGATTAGCCCTGTAAAGTGGAAAAAAACAAAATAGGATTTCTTCCAACAACTGGTTCTCCCAACCGCTTAGAAAGTTAACAACCGATTCTCCCGAACAGGTGTGAACTGGCTGAATCCCACCACTGGCACATGCCCAGATGCATGCTCCCGCTACCAAACCAGTGGTGAAGAAAAGAGGATACCATTACTGCACTGCACCACCACTTATTGCATTCTAACCATTTAGCCGCCACGGATGCTAGGAACTGTAGATCTGGAAAACCAAAGATGTCCTCACTTGCATTAATTGGATGGGAAGTGTAAGACATTTTGTTTTTCATTTGATCATATTTAAGAAATAGACTGTGCTACTAACTCAGTGGGTTGTTGGGAAGTTTCTAGTGAGGCTGCCTGCCAGCATGTTTACTGCAAGTACACTAGAAAATGTTTTGGGAGAGTGATAGGGATAAGATGTTAACACAATTTCCTTTGAAACAAATGTTGTTAATCCTTAAAATGCTTGGTCCACCTGTTTACCTACATTTCCTTTGGTGTTCCCATATGTCTATGTTGATTTCCAAAGTTTTATGCTGCAGTTCAGGCATCCGCGCCAAAAAACTAGAAAGTAAGAAACAATCCCTGTAGAAGATATAGAAATGACACTAAGAGGAGTTGAGTTGAGTTGTGTTCTGGTTTATGCATTGATGGCCTGAGGAAAAAGGAATCAATGCATGCTCCATAACTGTTTTCCCTTCCTTAGGCTATCTGGAAGTGTTGGCATTTGGGAGGGAGGCAACCATGCAGTCTCCTTGCTTCAGAATCATCAACATGAACTGAAGAAGTTTCTTGTATGAGAAGCGAAATGTCTTCAAAGAAAAAACAAGAAAGTCCAGTTGCTTCCTGAAAAAACACCTTTGGGACAACCATGACCTGGATGACTGAGAATCTCTACAGACTTTTAGCTATACAATTTGGGATGAAATTGAATGGTGTGAGACTAGGAATGGATTTCCAGAGAAAAAATTGCAGACTACAGGAACCTGGAGCACTAATCAGGTGACCCTGAGGACACAGATAAACCTCCAAGTGCTTTAATGACCCTCTAAAAGGATGCAAATGACCAGCTGTCTGCAAGGAATATAAATCCTTCCATTCCCCACTATCCAGTCAGAGCTGAAAAAGCTTCTTGGATGAGAAGTGAAAAATTTTGAAAGAAAAAACAAGAAAGTCCAGTTGCCTCCTGAAAAAGAACCTTTGGGACAACCATGACCTGGATAATTGAGAATCTCTACAGACTTTAGAACAGTTCTCACCAGCTCATGCAGGTGAGTTGATTGGGCATGACCTATATCTTCTTCCAGCAGATCAATATTTCTGACCAGTTATGGGAGAAATAATTTGATAATGCATACCCTATCATCTCTTTCCCACTTAGACTATCAGTGTTCCTGGTCTTCGTTCATCCTTCCCAGCCATTGTTGAGAATTCCTGATACTATCCAGCCTAGAAGCATTTCAGCCCGTGCAGGGGGAGAAAAGAGAATAATTCTCATCTCAGTTTGGACATTTCCGGACTAGATTGCTTCAGGACTCTTTGCTGAAATCATCCAGTCTTGGACTATTTAACCAGAGGTTGGAGTGGGTACTGAATGGCTTCAGAAAATGTCTCTATTCTTTATATTTGCCCCAACTCATTTGTCTGGAAATAAGATAAGATATCTGACTTTGCTTTGCTTTCCTGAAAATTCTGGTAGTCATAATAAACAAAAATAGAAAAGAAAATGAAATGAAATTTCAATGAAGAAATTAAGGGGTGGGATGGGTTGGTCTTTCCAAATGAGATAATTTAATAGATGTTTCTAACATGTATAGTTTCATTTGTTCCAACCTTGTCCAAACATTTGGGAGGGTTTGTTGCCATTTTTCTAAATTATAATAAGAAGAAATGATTAAATTAAAATATATGGACAAGATATGCTCCTTGTTTAGCCAATTGCTAAATTCTTCCAAAAAGACATTCAGGACTGCTGACCTAATACCTTGTGTGATGGACAGACCATGGGAAAACTCATATAGTAGCTCTGTGGCTAGAAATTACAAATCTATATAGCAGCTTAAACTGTATTACAATTTTATTACATAGTTAAAATACAGTTTGGAATATCTTGGATAAAATGCAACATTATTTTTAATTGAAAATCAACAAGTAAAGTTTTAATATATTCTGTCAAAACATGAGCAGGGAAGCTACAATTTTCTAAATAAAACTACAATTGCTAGAATTTCTCATCATTGGCCATGCTGGTTCTTCTTGGCCTTATCATTTAGTGACTTCTGGAAACCTACTGGTTGTCATCCCCTGCTATAGAAGAAAAAAACATCAACCTAAAATTAGCATCATCACTGGACAGTTTTGTTGCATCAAAAAATTTGATTCACTAGCAGCTTTTGGTTGGGTTGTGGGGTTTGTGGCTGCCCATAGTCCTGCATCCTCAGATTATAGCTTTCATTTTAGAATAAAGAATGGCAAATAAGATTAAAGAGCCCTAGTCGGTGACCAAGGGGGCCTACCTAGTCCTAAGATCACTCTTCTGGCACCTCTCTGGCCAGCGGATTGATTTTTTTTTGGGGGGGGGGGAGTAAAGGAACTACAATTCCTCTCTATTCCTGCTGAATTCCTGACACTTATTAAACACTTCTGTTCAACTGATACTATTGGCATTTTTAAAATAGCTTTGGTGCAAAGAAGCTGTTAACTTCACTTTAATTTGGCAGCATTTTTACTGCCCAGGGGGTGATTATTTCTTTTTATGCTTAATTTTGTGTCACAGATTCACCAACTCCCCAGGACTTTGTCCCAAGCTTGGTATTTCCCAGCTGTCAAGTGGATAAATGTTTTCTAAATGGCATAAGGGTGATACCACATATGTGGGCATCAGGTGTTTGACTTAACTCTGTAGCCTGTGGCTTTGACCATCTGTTTCCATTACCTGAACGTTTTTGCTTTGTGAATACGTCATTTGTTATTGCTTGTAACTTAACTTATAGTCTAAACTATGCTATATTAATCTGTGGGTAGGAAGCTGACATGGATTTGTACCGAATAAGAAGTTTTTAAGACCATCTAAACCAGGGATATTTTATGATTATCTCTTTCCTTATCAATGGACTGTATTGGGAAATGATCCCACTTAGGTATCAACCTTTTTGAATTTAAAATCTATCGTCCTCATCAGATACTGAACATTCAGTAACATTGCAGAGAAAAAGAAACAGACTACTTTTGGATTATATTTCGCAGCTGCCAAAACAACTAAAATAACATCCCCAGAATAACTAGATTTCCTAAATATCCTATAAGCAAAAAAAAAAAAAAAAAAAACCCTCACACATGTTGCAATTAAAATATCCTCTGCTATTGAAAAAAAACCTCAAGTTTTTTCATTGCTTTACTTAACTTTTTAGAGACAGAATGAACATCAGTATAAAGCTCAACAAATATTTAACATAGTATTTAATGTATGACTTTAGAACTTTTCTGTACAATTTTCTCACTGTAACAGCATTGCCAAAAAGGCATTAAAAGTTGTTAATCTTATTTTGCGAAGCTTCTTCTCTGGTAACATTGTATTATTAACTAGGGCATACAAAACCTTTGCCAGACCAATTCTTGAATACAGCTCGTCCACCTGGAACCCATACTATATATCAGACATTAATACGATTGAGCGACTCCGGAGGTATTTCATGAGAAGATTACTCCATTCCTTTATTCACAATAGAATCCCTTATGCCACCAGGCTCGAAATTTTGGGTTGGACAATCTGGAACTGTGCCGCCTGCGGTCAGACTTAAGCATAGTACACATTGTTTGCTACAATGTCCTACCTGTAAAAGACTATTTCAGCTTCAGCCACAATAATACACGCAAACAATCCATACAAAATCAAGGTAAACTGCTCCAAACTCGATTGCAGAAAATACAACTTCAGCAACAGAGTGGTCAATGCCTGGAATGCTCTACTGACTCCATTGTTACATCCTCAAACCCACATAGCTTCAACCTTAAACTGTCTACCGTGGACCTCACCCTATTTCTAAGAGGTCCTTAAAGGGGGCATGCATATGTGCACCAGTGTGCCTCCCGTCCCTGTCTTACTGTCCCCATTTATCTGCATCTACTTCCTTTGTTCATATTTATGTTCCTACTTGTACCTGTTACCTTGTACATGTTTGACAAACAAATTAATTAATTAAAATTTTACTTGAAACTAGACTCATCTCCTCCACCATGCTGCTCCTGCAAGAAACAAGCAATTTCCCCTGATTGTTATAAAACAAAAGATTCACAAAAATAACGTGTACTGAATGGATAGCATGTATATTTCAATGTAAATATGGTTGTAGAGTTATTTATGGAATTTCTGCCTATTACACATTCACTGAGTGGACAGTCTTCTTATTACCAATGTTATCAATTTTTCCCATTTGCTTTCCCTGTCATTAAGACACTGTAGCTTTATTGTCAGAAAAAGAGGCCAAGTCTGGTAGTTAGATTATTCTTTTCTTTCTCCTTACTAAGAGAGGACAAATGAAGATGTAACAACAAGGATCAGCAATGACAAAAGTCATAGTTCAGTTGTAGCTCAAATATAGATAATGTTGAAAGCAATCCTATCCGAAACTTCAAAGTGTAACTGTTAGCTTGCACGGACAAGACATACATATTATTTGTCTGCCCAAATTCAGATTTTAACCTGGTTGGATGCCAGAAGCACCAGGAAAAGAAGTATACGCAAGTGAGTTCAGGGTGAGGAATATTGAGCTAAAACATCTCTGAATGAGCAGAGATGATGACCATGATTAAGACCGAAGGACCAGTGACTAATTGGTCTTATGAAAAATCTCCAAATAAGGGGAGGAAGGGAAGTCACTCAGTTGTATTCCAGATGGCTTCCTCTCAGGAGACTACAGGACAGCAGTTTCCTGTAGGTTTGAGAACCATAAGGCAAAAGGAACCATCATACTTTCAAGTACATCAAAGCCTTTTAAAAGCAGGGGTCCTCAACCCGCAGCCCATGGGCCACTACCAGTTCAGAACCAAGGTTGGCGAGCCTAAGGGTTGGCTGGTGCCTGCATGTGCACACACCCATTATGTGAGTGGTGGGCTAGTGCATGCACAAGCAGCTTGACTTGCATGTGTGCAGCTCAATTTGTGTGAGTGGGGGGGAGGCAGCACACATGCACATACCTCGCTTGTGTAAGTGTGGGGTCAGTGCCCATGCACACAGCTCAACGTGTGCAATCAGTGGGCCAGCATGCACGCATGCACACCTCAACTTGCACAATTGGTGGGCACTTGCTTGCAGCTCAACTTGCACAAGCAGTAAGCTGGCGCACATGCACTCACAGCTCAACATGTACAATTGGCAGACCAGTGCACATGCCAGTGTGCAGCTTGATTTGTGCAGGCTGGTTCTCCTCTCCCCTCCCCCCACCACCAGGCCACCAACCCATAATAAAGATTGGGGACTGCTGTTTTAAAGAACATTGAGCTCAGTTATTTTATAATCATTTTTGAAAATTACCTATTCAATGACCATAAGGATTTTGTTTTAAACACTATCTGGTAAGTTTTCCTTTGTTCCTGAATAAAATAAAAATTAACTACAAGCTTAAGAATGTAGAGAATTAGAAATAAATGGAAAAAAGCTAAATAAGAATCTGGTTTTAAAAAGGTATAAATAAATTAAGGGATCAAACAAACTTTGAATAATAGAACATTAGGACTTTTTCTAAAAGATTTTGGAAATAATTACATAAATAAACAGTAGATTTGTGAAACCAAGTTATTTATTATCTTCAGTCAAAACAGCATTTTGAGAGTTGATGTTATAGAAACAGAGCCCTAGAGGTGATTAAATATTCCAGGAATAAAGAGAAAATAAAATTAAAAGTGAGTCTGTCTTGTGTCTTTGATCAGCATTGGAATTTGTAAAATAACAGAAATGCTTTTACATTCCAAATACTTCATGTGATTTTTAAAGAGTGGGGTCAAAAATAGCATCCTCATGCTTCTATGAATATACTATGCCCTAAAAACATTAAGGAGGAAATTACTGATGTGAAAGAGGACATCTTGGAAGATATAGAAAATGAAGAGATGAAGCAAATTTTGCCTGATGCAGAAATATCAGAACATTAATGGAGCGGGTTTTTTTTTAAAATAAAAAATAAAAAGCATTATAAGACAGACAAAATAACTAAAGTGGAGGTACAAATGTCAAGAAAATGAGCTGGATAAGCGATAGAAATATGGTTTTTACCAGGATAAGATTTTTTTTTTACAAGATTTAGAAAAGAAGTTGGTTAAAGTCTTGAAGAAAGCTTCAAGATGGGAAAAAGAATAAGGGAAGGGAGATAAAATCAGTGGTGGGATTCAGCCAGTTCGGGCCGGTTCGGACAAACCAGTTGTTAAATTGTTGGCTGGCCCTGCCTCTTCCTACCCTGCCCCTTGCAGGAGTCCCCACACACCCCATTTGGCTCCCAGGGAAGTGCAGAGAGGTCTACTTGGCCCAAAATGGGGCGTGGGGGATGTGGTGCGCCCCAGTGGCCCATTTTTTCTCCCAGGAGGCTGCAGGGAGGCCTACTATGCCCAAAATAGGGTATTATTTGGGTAATAGTTTTTTAAGTTTCTTTATGAGGAGCAAATTTGAACCATTTAAGGGCTCCATGCAGCAGTGGGATTCACTTACCTTCCCTACTGGTTTGCAAATGTGGGCGCATGCACCGCATTTGCGCATGCGCATCACCTTCTGCTTATTGCACAGTTCTCGTGCAATATGTCAGAGCAGGTAGGCAGAGCGTTCTGCAGCCGCTGCTGCCGGTGTACCCGAACCGGAGAGAACCGGCTGAATACCACCTCTGGTTCCATGTAACCCTGGAGCCTCTGCTGTAGATAACATTTATCTAGTTCTATCATGAGATTGATTCAGTAGAAAAGACATTTTATATGTTTCAGTGGTTCCCCTAAAGATATGAGCACCAGTGGGTATCTGAGAATATCAGTCTGTGGGAGTAGATTATGGTTTCCATAACACATCATGACACCAAAATGACTATGCCTGCATGGTGACATTCTAATGTACATGTCCTAATTATGTATTTGAGACCTGACATCAGATTCGAGCCTGTAAGTTGTTGTACTTGCATGCAGACATCGTCATATATGCTTTGTCATTTTCCCTCCCTCACCCCCAATGGATGTCCATGACTGCCATTTCATCAGGGAACAGGTATTTTACCCTATAATTAGATAAATGTTACAGACACAGAAGGAGTATTAAATCTCTCCTTATCAAAATATAAAATCATTCAGACTTTCTGCTCTAGAAGCAAACTTTTAAACTCCATTTAGTTTGAAATGTTATCTATGGTTCAATTTTTTTTGAGACCTCTTACTTTAGAAAGTATTTCTTCAAGTGCAGTCATAATGTTGCCTTCATGTCAAGTTTTCATGTCAAACTGAGAACCTCATTTGTGCAAAACTCGTATTGGAGTATATACATTAAAGATGATGTGAATTGTGAGCCAAAGAATGTTACTACAAAAGTGACAGCTAGAAAAATGTTAAAATATTCACTGTGAAAACAGGGAACGGTGTGGGGGGGAAATCTTCCTGTGAATTACACTCTTCCCTCTGTTCTAACCTGCCACAGAAAAACCTGTATTAAATTCCTAACAAAACCTCCTGTTTTAAAAAATAAACTTCTTAGAGGATCTCGGTGTAAGTGCACTTCAATGACTACAAAACCAGCTAATATTCAAGAACATTTTCTAGCATCAAGATGGTCCTTGTTGGAGGAGAGTTTAGATTTCTCTGTCATGTAGCTTTTAAAAACATCTTTGCCTCTGCATGACAAAAGGTTTCATCCTTTCATGTAGTGCAAAATAACAGCTACTACTGTGTATCACAGGTGTCAACTTTTCTCTGGAGATGATGACCTTAGCCCACAGCTTTGCTGAAAGCTCTAACACTCAGATCAAGATCTGCAGTTCAAATCTATATTTTTATTCTGCCAATCTGCCTCTTTCTGTACTCCCTCCTTCTGCCTCCCTTTTCCAGTTGTCCCTTACCATTTCTGTACCACATTGAACTGTAACCCTATAGATACTTTCATGAAAGCTACTCCGGTTAAATTCAATTAAATTTCATCAGATTGTGCAATCATTTCCATGTGCTGACTGGGGATGGAAGGAGGAGATAATTGATAGTCTTCAGTAAATGTATACGAGATGTTTTAACTGCATAACCATAAAGTTATATTTCAACTGCATGTCACACCATAAATTATGCCAAATTTGTAATGCTTCTTTCCTACCCACCAAAGATTTTTCTCTTCTAAAGTTTCTGGGTCTGCTCATATACTATTACCCTTACCTATTTCAGATTCTTTCTTTTCCTTGGCTCCCTTAATTTGTAATCAAATTGGTGAAATAATAGCAATAGCACTTATACACAGATCATAAAGCTTTAAATCCCTCTCTAAGCAGTTTACAGAGTCAGCATATTAACCCCAACAATCTGAGTCCTCATTTTACCGACCTTTGAAGAATGGAAGGCTGCGTCAACCTAGAGCTGGTCAGAATTGAACTCCTGGCAGTGGGGAGAATCAGACTGCAATACTGCATTTAACCACTGTGCTCTTAATGCAAAATAATGTATGAAATAATGCATGAAATAATTTCAATAATAAATAGTAAAAATGAAAATCTACATTTTATGATTACAATCAAGTTATTTGTTTTTTATTAATCAGGATTGCAGGAAACAATCCCTTCCATAGAGTTCAAACTATGGTGAAACGCTTTAGAGACAAGTCCTCAACAAATGACCAGTTGCTTAGCAATCATTCAAAGTTACAACAAACTGCCCAAAATATACTTACAATCCAGTTTCGAAGTTCTGACAAACAACCATTCCTTCAGTGACCACATTATGGGCACCCAGTAACTGGTCTGCATTTATGGCCATTTGCAGTGTTCTATGGTCTCATGACACAATTTGAAACATTTTTTGCTGGAAAAATGGCATTTACTTCTGGGTTTTTGTTGTTGTTGTTGTTGTCAAAAACAGCCCCATAGGGAACAGCAGGTTTGCTTAATGCATGGGTGTCCAAACTTGGGAACTTTAAGACTTGTGGACTGGCTGGGGAATTCTGGGAGTTGAAGTCCATAAGTCTTAAAGTTCCCAAGTTTGGACACCCCTGGCTTAATGATCACTGTGTTCACTTAACAACTGCAGATTCATTTAATAGTCATGATAATTTGCTCAACAATGGCCACAGAAAAATGGTAAAATCGGGTCAATCACATGATGACATACTTTACAACTGTCACAACTTATGACCATAATAGACAGTCTCCATTACAGTCAAAGTTGAGGCCTATCTGTAACATTATCAATGTGAGAAACAGTGGGGTGTGTTTTTTGGTTGTTTATATACAGTATAGTAGTGGAAAGAGGGATGATTTCTTGATATTTCCTTAGTGTATTGTATTCTCCTAGATCTCTGATGATGAACCTATGGAATGTTTGCCACAGGTAGCAGACAGAGCCCTCTTTGCGGAGATGCGAGCTGTCACCCCAGCTCAGCTCCACCATGCATGAGACGTGCCTCCCACCAGCTGGCTGGATTTCGGATCTTTGCAGGGCATGCGCAGAGGGCAGGGCAAATGCGAGAAACGCATGTGCATGTGGGGATGCATGCAGGAGGTTTGTTCATGCATGCATAGGGAGGTGGGGGAGCACATGGGGTCACATGCATGTGTGTGTGGGTGAAGAGGGAGCATGGGGGTTCTTGCATGCATGCACGGGAGGTGGGACGTTCATGGGGGGATCACGCGCACATTGCATTATGGGTGCATGCATGCGTGTGCGCACTTTCAGCATGCGATGACAAAAAGGTTAGCCATCACTGTTCTAGATTATTTATATGTGTATTGGCTGTTGTGTGTCTTGGGGGGGTGGAGGAGGGGTTGTTGTTGAGTGCTTCTTTCCTAGGAGTTTGATTGTATCTTTGGAATGATATGTAAATAGTATTTACTGTATCTCAATGTGTCTATTAATGGCTGAATTGTTTAAATTTCAGGAATTTTCTATAATTTTTGAATTAGGCTTCATCTAAAGTGTTGACATTCCCATTTGAGGCTCTGGTTGAGTTTGTCCATGTGTTGCAACCTTGCAGAGTTTTGTCATGTCTTTGCATCACCAGATCATGTTCCTGGATGTGATCTACCAGCCTTTTACCAGTCTATTCTAATTACTGTATTAATCTCTTACTGTTGTAAAGGATTCTTGCTTTTTTCTACCATGGTTTTGGGGTCGTTTGGTTTTAAGACATTTTCTAAGAATTTTGTTGGTTTGTGTGCTAGAGTGTGATGCTGAGTCTGTAATAATCTGTTAATTGTCTGAGAAATGTTTTTGATATAAGGGAACAGTATTCTGAGTAACACAACATATTAAAATTAATGTGTCATGTGTTGCTTTCCAGAACATAGATTATGTCTTAGCTTGATGTGTGAATCAGTCAAGTGTAGCTTATTCAACCAATCATAATTAACCAAAATTGAGCTAAGCAGAAAAAATATTCTGCGTTTCTTTTTCTATCAAATTTTATTCAAGTCAGTGAAAGAATATGTGCCTTGGTTTAAAAAGAAGAATTTTACCTCTGAAAAGTGAAAACTGAAGGGAATAGCAAGCAGCAAGACTTTTATATGCACAAAGGTGGAAAGACTTACAAATACCTACATCGGTAAAATGGATGGTTTAAGTGATGGAATTGGCGGTGATGATGAAATTGGCAGCCTTGATTAAAGACTTTGACCAATCTTATTTTTACATAGAAGCAATTTTTGGACTTTTTGTGAGACAATGAGAAAAATGAAATTTTGATTTTAGGTTTTGATGATTGAAGTTTTATGGGATTAGAGAAGTAAGGTGGATCCTCATTTTAGAGTAAGAATTGGAAGTACTTTTTATCTATCTTTGAACCAATGACGCTTGAAAGGCGTTGTTTTTCTTGTTGCTTTTTCTTTTCTTCTTTTCGTAGCACTTTTATTCTTGCTTTTTAACAGACAAGACTAACTTGGATGA
Source organism: Natrix helvetica (assembly GCF_964273705.1). Classification (NCBI taxonomy): domain Eukaryota; kingdom Metazoa; phylum Chordata; class Lepidosauria; order Squamata; family Natricidae; genus Natrix; species Natrix helvetica. Next base: position 36,038,193 of record NC_138550.1, on the reverse strand, counting down.
GACTGCTCTCTTGGACTCAACAGGAACTTGGACTTTATGTCTAAATGACTCCTTCCAGATTCTATTATTCCCAATGTCATCTACAGGGTCATGTAAAAGCTGTTTTTGTACTATTGTGCCCAAATTAGAAACATTTTGATGCTATCACATTACAGCTTATGCTTGACTCTGTTGTATTCAGTATCTGATCACTTTGAATTAAACCTTGTTTCATTGCATCTGAAATTCAAATAAATTCTTGGCTGATTCATGAATCTCTACCGCATGAATTAAGCCCTTAATTAGGGCAGATGGTATTCTCTTTTTGCTCCTCTTGTGTTGGACAACCTTGATAGCCAGCTAATTTATTTCTTTATGCCACCTTGAAATCAACAGTAGAGATGCCTCATAATGCTGCATAAGAGTGCTTTGAGCAATTACAATATGGCACATAACATTTCCATGGTGGGGAAATAGCATCTTTTTGGAACAGGTAGCTGAGGATTACAGTGGGACTGACCAGGCATCTTAGAGATGTGGAGGTTGGTTTTTTTTTTTGTAATTATATTTTCTCTTTTGAGCATGTTAATTTTTTCCCCTACAATTTTCATCCCTGTTTTTCCCCACTGAAAATAAGTACAAATGTACTTTTGGGAATGGGGCAGGATCTGGCAATTTGCTGCTGACTTACAAGAATTTCAAGAGGCATGGCACCTACAAAAGGAGATTTGGAGCCTCTTTGTTGCCTATAAGATCATGGGTTAGCCATCAACTAAATTTACATCAAAAGTCAACAAAGTATCAATCAGAATTCATTATTGCAGCATTTCCAATGAATGCCCAGCTATACCCCAAATCAAAGCCTAATATCACCAAATAAAAAGGTACCATATTTTTTGGAGTATAAGACGCACCAGAGTATAAGACACACCGAGATTTTGAAGAGGTACATTTTAAAAAAAAGTTTTTGCACTCTGCAAACCTCCCAAACCCTCTGCATGTCTCATTTTTTGTGAAAAATGGGGCATGCAGAGACTTTGAGAGGCCTGCAAAGTGCTCCTGGGGGTGGGGGGTGGGGGGAACAAGCAACAAATGGCCCCAAAGGTGCATGCATAGTCTTTAGGAGGCTTATGGAGTGCTCCTTAGGGTTGGGGCGGGGGCAAAAACGAGCAAAAATGAGCCTGTTTTTTTGCTCGTTTTTGCCCTCCCCAGCCCCCAGAAGCACTTTGCAGGCTTCCCAAACCCTCTGCACATTCATTTTTTGTGAAGGGGGGGAGGTTTTGGGAGGGAAAAAATGCTGCATTCAGTGTATAAGACACACCCAGATTTTCACTCTCTTTTGGGGGGGGGGGGCGGGAAAGGTGCGTCTTTTACTCCAAAAAACACAATAGGTTTTGAATGTGTCTCACAATCTATTATTTTACCAAATACTTTTTAAAATGCGCATTATCTATGCGTTTGTATTAAGCATTTTAAAATTTATAAAACAAAAACTATTTTCTTTCACACTTTTGCTCTGGCCCAGCTTCATTCTGAATGCTCAAAATGTTTATGGAAGGCTTTTTCTTTGGGTACAGTTCATCTATATTTGGAAGTTATCACACTGGCATGCAGAGACAGAGGAGGAAAGAGAGGAGGAGGAAAGGTCTAGTTGACAAAAAGATTGAAGATCTGTTTAAAAAGAACATCTCATCAGATTTGTAGCTTTTGAATAGAGTTTGTGCCAAGAGGAGATCTTACAGGTCGATGTATAGTGGGCAAATGAAGAATAACTATCATTTTAAAACTCAATCACTATATTTATATCCCAGCTGTTATTTTAAAGCAACTTTCTGGGAACAAAACAAAATAAGACAACAAAAAAGCAGGTTTGATTACATTTCAAGAGGGCAGTAACAATTTGTGGCTTACAACTGATTCTACCTGATTCTGTCAACTCCATCTCAAGGGCTCGGATTTTCAATGTCCATGGCACAGTGCTACATTTTTGTTTTGTGCACTAAAGACTTGGGGCAGTTTAAAGACTGTAAGAATCAGACAATGCTAATATTGTTATCTGTAAGCAGAGGTTGATAATGAAAAGAGAAAGCAAACCAATTCTTCTGGTTATGATTGTTCTGATTTAGGCTTCCCAGGAGCATGAAGCAAACTCCTGATCCCGACAAAAAACGCTTTATAAATTTACTGGGAATTCTGCTCATCCACATACAGCAAAGTCTTTCCAGGGAGGATTTACAGTCACAGACCTTATCTGGCTTACAGAGCTGCCAGGCCGATATCTGCAAAACTTGGCAAGGAATCTCAGAGAGTCATAAGCCAATTAATCGAACTAATTGTCTCCTGCAAACTCCACTCCTCTTTCACTCCTATTTTATTTCCTCTGGGAGGAGCCTTCATTGTCCACTTGTGGCTTTACTCCCAAGTCGATCCCTGTTCTTTAGCTGTTCCCTTCGTCTGGCAACTTTGCGCATGCACACGCTGGGAACAGGCTCCAGCTATTCGTCTGCCTCACTGATGTCTGCCTCTGAAGGCATCTGATAACTGGCATACGGCTCCGGTCCCCTCTCTGCCTCTGACATAGAGCCCTCATCAGAGCCTTCCTCAGACTCCAGGACTGGCCCATGTTCCTCCCCAATGCCATCACTGTCCACTGTCCACTGGCGGACCACAACAATGATATTGAAAGATTATTGATTGTACAGGTTTGGCTTTCTTCGGCTTCAAAGAAAGGTTCCAAAAAACGAACGTCAAAAACTGTTGCTGGATGAAAGAACATCTATCCTGAATTCTTATTGCACTTCTTAAAGTATTCTAGAACTATAATTGAAAATAATCCCTTTTGTTTACTTATGACCACACCAATATCCGCATTCTATGAATTAGTTAAGAGAAAACAGCATTGCTATGGATTCTTGATCCTGTGACAAATGCCATGTGAAAACAATTTTCGGCAGCAAAATATTCTGAAAATGTGAGAACCAGCATGAATATGTTGTCAGGAATAGGTCTGCTTAGAATATTTTAAAATAAAGTATTTGTGATGCTATTTATCACAATTCACATAAAAGTAAAATTATTCTATAGTTCGTAAATACCAAGCAGAAATTCTTGCTTACTTTCCCCAACTTTATCTTTCTTTTCCTCTGCAGTCTAGAAATAACCACATGAGCAACTATAAATTGGTGGTTTTAAATATCTTATCCAAGTTTTTATTTGTCTGATTATATAATTGTAGAAATCCAGACAATTGGTATTAGAAGTGCTAATTAGTAATATTTAAAATCTGAAAAAACGTTACTCCCCCAAAGGGACACTTTTTTATAAAGCTACTACCCATGAATGTTCATGCCCTTGACAGCTTTTCCAACAACTGTCATAATTCATATACTGAAATAATTCATAAATAATATGTGAATATATAACAGTTTATTTGTCACATTATCCTTCCAATGAACTTTTTTATCGCAATTTCTTTAATATTGAAGGTGACAGATATAAATGGAAACAGTGGCCAAAATGGAAACCCAAGTTTTTGTTTCAGTTTTTATCTGGCATTCCAGCTCCCAGATATCTCTAAAAACTCTGTCTGTATTTGTATTTTAAATACTAACTGAGTGGTTCTTCTATTTATTTTTTCATATTACATGGCCTAAATTTTCATTGTTGCAATATAATAATATTAATTCATAAAATACAAAGAGTTCAAATAGAAACAGAACGGCTGGAGCAAAAGAAAGGAAAGATGGTATCAATAGTAATAGGCATCTTGGGTGCAATCCCAAAACAATTGGAGTACCACTTGAACAGTTTCAGCACTGACAAAATCACTATTGGCTAACTGCAAAAGGCAGCAATTCTTGGGCAGCTGACATTCTGCAATGATATCATCAAACAATAACATCTGTCTAACCCAGGGCCTTGGGGAGGACTTGACAAGTGGATAAAACACCAAAATCCAGTCAAAACATCTATGCGACAAACAACAGTAATCTAGATCTGCTTAGCCCAGTTCCTCAGAAAGGACTCAATAGGTAGCAATAGCAATAGCACTTAGACTTGTACAGTATATCACAGTGATGGGGAACCTATGGCACGCGTGCCACAGGTGGCACGCGGAGCCATTTGTCAGGGCACACGAGGCGCTGCCTGTCAGCTGGCCAGCTGAGTTCACCCTTTTTTAAAGCCATTTTTCACCCTCCCCACTGGGGGGGTTCACGCATTGCATTATGGGTGTGGCACGCCCGCACACGACGCCCCCTGCGCTCCCTCCACTTGTGGCACGCGAGCCAAAAAAGGTTCGCCATCGCTGGTATATCACTTCACAGTGTTTTACAGCCCTCTGTAAGCGGTTTACAGAGTCAACATATTGTTCTCAATAATCTGGGTCCTTGTTTTACTGACCTCGGAAAGATGGAAAGCTGAGTCAACCTTGAGCCTGGTGAGAGTTGAACTGCCAAATTGCAGGCAGCCGGCAGTCAGCAGAAATAGCCTATAGTACTGCGTTTGTACCACTCCAGTACCACAGCTCCTAGCCCATAATGCCAAACATCTGGCTGATTTTAAAGCAGCAGATTCGTTGGGAAGAACTATAAACATGGAAATACCACATATGGTGGAGAACATTAAGAAGAAATGTGATTTCACAGCTGGCCAGGAAGAAATATAGACTCAGAAATCATAATCAATTCCATACATCTTCAGGAAGCTTAACACCGTGCTTTTATATAATAGCAGAGAATTCTTTGGGCGGATAAATGACAAATAGTTTTTTAAAGTGGTTTGAAGAGGAGTGGGAAATGGACTTAATGTATCTAATTGAGGAACAATTTTATCTTATTTTTTGGGGAAAGGTAGATTGGTTTTGGAGACTGGACTTATTGTGTTCAATCAGTCAGCAATTGATAAGAAATGGTATAAAAGAAAAACATGGATATGTGATCCACAACAAATTAAGGTTAGTATTTGGGATGATTTGGGGATTGAAACTATGGTAATTTTTCTAAGAGTTGATTACAATAACAGTTTATTAACAGAGGTTTTTGGAATTTCAATCTTGTTTTTTTTTCTTATTAGTGTTCACAATTTTTATTACTTTTATAGTTTTACATAATGTGTTCATTATTGTTTTTTTTTTCTGTTAATCATTTTATCATTTATATAGTTTATAGATGGCAGGCTAAGAATTTCTAAGTAGATTTAGTAGTTTAATCATTTAAAAGTCTTTTGGCCTACTTTGCAAGGAATGGGGAACCAACATTGCTGTATTATACTAATCAGCATTCAGCTAGATAGGATGTTATGTGTATACAGTATGTCTCAGTCTTTTTTTTAAACACTTTTTCATGTTAATGTCATTTTTATTGTATTTTTTCTTTCAGTTTCTAAAAATATTTTGATGTTTTATATTTTAACCTTCTTTGAATGAACTAACATTTTCAAACAAGAATCAAATTTAGAAAGTCAGTTTTCTGACATCTCAATAAGATGCTTTAAATTGAATATCACAGTGACTTATAATTATATAAAATATATTTGAAAGGTTTTAGCAAAAAGTAACCCTTAACTATTGTGTATGTGATTATGGAGATATTCACATATACAGACTACACTGTGACATAATATTTCTTTAAAATTTCATGTTAGGTTCAGATCTGAAATTTTCAGGCAAGTTGAATTTGATAAACTATGAACAGCATTTTTGCATATTTTAGATTTTATTTTCCAAAGAAAAGAAAATTTAACTCTAAAATTATGCAGCCTTCTGAATAAATGTAATCTAGTTTCTGTTTGTAGCATCAATTAATACAATAATACAATAGTAGAGTTGGAAGGGACCTTGGAGGTCTTCTAGTCCAACCCCCTGCCTAGGCAGGAAACCCTATACCGTTTCAGACAGATGGCTATCCAACATCTTCTTAAAGACTTCCAGTGTTGGGGCATTCACAACTTCTGGAGGCAAGCTGTTCCACTGATTAATTGTTCTAACTGTCAGGAAGTTTCTCCTCAGTTCTAAGTTGCTTCTCTCCTTGATTAGTTTCCACCCATTACTTCTTGTTCTACCCTCAGGTGCCTTGGAGAATAGTTTGACTCCCTCTTCTTTGTGGCAACCCCTGAGATATTGGAACACTGCTATCATGTCTCCCCTAGTCCTTCTTTCTCCTAAGCTAGACATACCTAGTTCCTGCAACCGTTCTTCATATGTTTTAGTCTCCAGTCCCCTAATCATCTTTGTTGCTCTTCTCTGCACTCTTTCTAGAGTCTCCACATCTTTTTTACATCGTGGCGACCAGAACTGAATGCAGTATTCCAAGTGTGGCCTTACCAAGGCATTATAAAGTGGTATTAACACTTCACGTGATCTTGATTCTATCCCTCTGCTGATGCAGCCTAGAACTGTGTTGGCTTTTTTGGCAGCTGCTGCACACTGCTGGCTCATATTTAAATGGCTGTCCACTAGAACTCCAAGATCCCTCTCACAGTTACTACTATTGAGCACGGTACCACCTATACTGTACCTGTGCATTCCATTTTTGTTGCCTAAATGTAGCACCTTACTCTTTTCACCATTAAATTTCATTTTATTACATAGTGCCCAATGTTCAAGTTTGTCAAGATCCTTCTGTATCTTAAGCCTGTATCTTAAGCCTGTCTTCTGGAGTGTTGGCTATTCCTGCCAGCTTGGTGTCATTGACCTGAAGTAATTTGTCTGTTTTAGAAAAATCTACTAAGCAAGATGTATTTATTATAATAATATTTTAGACATTTTGGAGTTTTAAAACCTAGATCATGTTTTAAGATTATATCACCCACAGTCAAATATGAAACACTTGCTTTTTGCCACTATAAGCTAACACAGCTCTGCTATAATGTTCTGAAAGAATCAGTGCCATTTGTAATATGGTTTCTATGGAGATGTGCAAAAAATTGGTTTATTGCTTACATTCGCTGGGAATAATTATTCTTGGAAAAATATCTTTGTTAGCATAAGTTTATACCATAAATTGTATAACGCATTAATTGCGTTAAGTATATATAATATTATATATAATTATTGTACATTTATGTACAATAATTGTGTACAATAACAATATATTATGTACAATATAAATGTAAACATTATTATTAGATATTTTAAAAGGAATGCATATGTTATTCCCACTTAGATACTTTAGACAAATTAATGATTTAAATTTTTATGGAATGATCAGAGTATAAAGTTCCCTCTCTCTCTCCTCCCCCCCCCTCTTTCTCTCTGAATTTACAGATCATGAGGCTATTAGTATTACGTGGAATTATTTGTAACTGGCCTAACTTTCCTTGCAAATCTTAATTTATAGAGGAGATTTTAGAAAAGAAGTGACAGAAGGCACACCTCGTGGAGGATTAACATTTTGGGTTAATGTTAAGGATTCATGATTAATATAATATGGATAGAGATTGCCAAAGGCCAAAGAACAAACAAATAAATCTATAATGAATGCATGAATGCATAGTATGTATATATTCCTTGTAAAAACCTATAAAATTTAGATCTTTCAAAGATAGATCACAAACAAAAAAAAGTGATATGTAATGATTAATGAACTTGAAATAACATCATCACCTATCATACCAACCAAAAAAAGGCAAGACGAGAAAAAAAGAACAGAATAATTGAATTAAAGCTACAGGTATGTCCTTGCTGTTTGAATGTTGATTACCTGACAAATGCTAGAATGCTGTATAATTTGATGACTTACTAAACAACCTATACATATTGGGTCATCCTTTCAGAGATATTTCTTTATTCAAACAGTGAAACAAATTACCAGAGGCAAATGAAAAGGCAGTCTCAGCAATTTCCAATGTCTATTGATGTAGTTTGTGGGAAGCTGGCAGGAAGCATCAGAAAGCCCTCCTTTTCTTCCTTGGCTAACCCACAGAACTGATTTGCTACTTTCTGGTGGTGGTGCTGGGAGAGAAAACAATAGAATGGTTATGAACAGACAGAAAAACAGTAAGACTATGAGTGATGTCTGACTTCCTGCAGGCTTGCCCATTGACTTTGCTTGTGAGAAAATGGCACAGAGCATTGGAAATCACTCAAACTCCTCCTACTTGGCTGACATGTGGAACTTCTGCCATTTTGCTGAGGGGAAGGGTAACAATGCGAACTGTGAGGAAAACTATATCCCCACTCCCATTCTAACATGTCCCCAAGGGCTTCCTTCAGCCTTCAGTCTTGGTTCCAAAGCAGCCAATGACCACTCACCTTTCAGGCCTTGCTGCAAGCTGATTAGTGCAAGGGCAGAGGGAGGAAGGAAAGAGGGAGGAGAAACACTCCTATCCTCCCTTGTATCGCACAACTTATAGTTTTGTGAGAAGTATATTCAGATGCAGTGACGTGCAGTCAGGGGAGGCAGGGAAGGCAGAGCCCCACCGCTCTCATCATGAAAATAAAACAAAATTACTCCGGGAGGCCGCAAAAGTGGCTGGGAGAGGCACGCGGCTTGGTTTAGCCTCCCTGGACATCGCAGCAGCAGCCCCAAGTGCGCCGGTCTTGCCATTTTTTGCATCGGGCGAGCCCGGGATCCTTGCAAGGGGAATGGGACCACATGTGCAGGAGGCTCCTCAGCGCCAGCCTCAGATCAGCGCAGCCGCGGTCCCCTTCATGTTGGCTCAGGAAGGAGGGGAATGGGACCATGTGTGCAGGGGAAGGGGACCGCGGCTGTGCTAATCTGAGGCTGTATGCTGAGGAGCCTCCTGAACACATGGTCCCATTCCCCTTGCAAGGATCCCGGGCTCGCCCGATGCAAAAAATACCTAGGTAACATCATCAGTGCTAGAAGGGAGTGGGGGGGGGGGAGGAGGAGATAGGAGAAGTTTCTCTTCTCAGAAATGTCTTCTCAGTGGAGCTGTGGCAGCCTGCCTGCCCCTTTCTGACATTTCTGAGGAGAGAAACTTCTCCAGTCGGGCTGCGCCCATGCAATCGGAGCAACCACGCGGTTTGATGACGTCACCAGCCTCACCAGCCATAAACCTCACTGCACGTCACTGTTCAGATGCAGAAGGCACAGTGGCACTGAGGCAGTTACAACTTCCTCACACAGGAGTCATAAGTCCCAGCTTTCTCGAAGTTAGCTCATTTGAGTTACCTTGGTTCAATAATTGTTACCCAATACCGTCCAGTTTTAGCCAATTGAAGATTACAAAAAGTCACAAGAGTTTTAGTAATATAGAGATGTTCCGGCTTAATTTATTTTAAGACTCACTTCTTAAAGCTGCATTGTGCAGAAAAGGTCTTTGTACCAGCTAATGAAATGCAGCTACCTCTTCATTAAAATCAGTGAGATGTTTCATAGCAGTTCTCTACATTGTAACCATGGAAATGGGACAATATATAGCATCAGAATGAAGTGATATGTAGAAATAAAATGCTCTTAGTCACACTAAACATTTGCTACAGCATCTTTTTTAAAAAAACCAGATGACTAGATGGCTATTTCATGAACTCTAGAATTTTATTTCATAATCAAGTAGGAAAAGATATGCTGAAGCTCGCAGACCAAAATGTTCATAATAATGGTTCTGATATAGTTCATGTACGTTGCATATGACTGGTGATCCAAAGAGTTTCCACATATCCACCCATTTCCAGATTATGCATCTTCTAATCTCAATAATGCCCATACGAGCATCCCAGAGGCTCCCAGATAGATTTCACTGCAGCCTTCCTATTGCTAAAAGTAAAAAATTTCTCCATGTTCCAGGAGTATATTTTAATACTCTTTCCTGTTCTCTGAGCAATAACATGTTTTAGCACTTCATCACTACTTATTTAGATTTGAATTCTTTTTCCCCTTCAGTCATAAAAACAAAATAGCTGATCAAAATAATAATATAATTCAAAACTGTTCCCACTTTAGTTAATCAGATGCCAATAGAAAACTCACAAACAGGGGATAAGAAAATAGCGCTCTCTACTCATATTCCTTGGCAACTAGTATTGAGAGTTTGCCTCTGATGATTAACATTATTTACAGAATATTTAGGCTGCAAACCAGTAGAAGCATATTTTGAAGCGTTCCATTAGGCAGTCAGACAATAGTCTCACATCAGAGGAAAGAAGTCAACATACTATTTTATAGACCTGAAATATGCTGCATTTGTCTTTGTCTAGTAGGATACTTTAATTCCATTTGAAAGATGTCCATAATTTGGTTGATGTAGAGACATCTTAATTGTATCTTTACTTTTTTAGACTGAAGTAGGGGAAATAACATCCTTATGACTATCAGGTTTTTTTCTCCTGCTCTGAAAAGAATGGTCAGATATCAAGAAACAATTACCTGACGATTTGTAGAATTGTAAAGTTGGAAGAGATTTTAGAAATCACCTAGCCCTCTACACTCAGGTCAAGATTCATTATAACTTTCTGACAGAAGATCACCCTTCTTCTTCTGAAGATGTCAACTATTTCATGTGACAGCTATTCTAGTAGCTGCCAGTTTATATCATCAAGAATTTCCTCCTAATATTTATCCTGAATCTACTGTCTTGTAGTTTTAACCCACTGCTGCTGTTATTAGTCTCTTAGAGAAATAAAGAATAAGTCCACTCTTGTATATGATTTCTTTAGTTAATTGAAGACTGCTATCATATCTCCCACAATTGTCTCTTCTGTAGATGAAATATATATAAATATTTTAACTATTCTGAATGGCACACAATATTCCAAGTGGGGTTTAAACAGGTAGGACAATTACTTCCAATGCTCTGGACTATATGTTCCTTTTAAGACATTTAATGAAAGTAGGATTTTATCAACTATATTACATTGCAGGTTCATTTTTAACCCATGCGTGACAAAAATACACAAATCCTTTTCACATGGACTACTGTGAAACCAGATATTCTCTATGCTATACTTGCGCCTTTCTTGTTTCTTGCCCAGATTCAAAACTGTACTTCTCCCTATTAAATGTCATTCTATTAATTTCAGATGGAGATATCTCCCTTCTCTAAACAACTTTCCAGCTTTTTGTCATCTATGATCTGAAAAGATTCCTTTCAACTTTCTCACCCTCATCATTGATAAACAAGTTGAACAATACAAACTTAGGAGTGTTCCACTCAATTCTTCCCTCCAAGTGAAGAGGATCCATTAATCATTTATTATGAATTTACCAACTTGTAATATCTCCTAACCCAGTGGTGGGCAACCTTTTTTTTCAACTGAGCCAAATCTCGCCAAAACCACGATTGAAATTTACTTTGAGAGCCACATTTTTAAAACCGAAAATACATAGGATGGTACACTGTTTTTAGTTTCAATAAGTTTTTATTGAGAATATTCTGCATGCAAGTATCCACATAGGTCGGGAGGATACAAATGACACAACTAATAAAACAAAAACTTTAGAACGATATTATTTATCGATAACGTTAAATTCCGTAAAATTTGCCTTACAATGTAGAGAAAATTACATCCTGACATTGACTGACAAAGTCACAACCACTAATGTGAACATTGGCCTTGCATTTCCTTGGATAGTTTGAGTAAGTCAGGTTTGTATGTTGTTGTTTTTAATTTCATCTCTCTCTCCCACTTTCTTTCTTTTTTCTTTTTCTTTCTCTCTCTCTCTCTGGCTCTTTGTCTCTCTCTCCCTCCCTCCCCCATCTCTGTCACTCTGTGTGTGTGTCTGTCTGTCTGTCTCTCACTCACTCTGTGTGTGTGTGTGTCTGTCTCTGTCTCTCCCTCTGTCTCTCTCCCCTCCCTTCCTTTCTCTCTGTCACTCTGTGTATGTGGGTGTGTCTGTCTCTCACTCATTCACTTAATCACTCACTCTGTGTGTCTCTCTCTGTCTGTCTATCTTTCTCTCCCTCCCTCCCCCTCTCTGTCTCTGTGTGTGTGTGTGTGTGTGTCTGTCTGTCAGTCTCTCTCTGATTCCCTCCCTCACTCCCTCTCTCTGTTCCTCTCTCTGTCTGTCTTTCTCACTCACACACACACACACACACACACACACACTGTGGTCACCTTGTTGAGTATTCCAATCACATTTGAAACACTCAACAACTGGCCTGCATTTATGGTATTTTGCAGCATTCTGCAGTCATAGGACCAAAATTGGTTGTCACTCGCCCGGGCTTTTGCAGAAGCTTCCCTCCGAAGCCCGAGAGGAGGGAGGGGAGAGGGCACCCGGCACACAGAAGAGCCGCATTAAAGGGTGTAAAGAGCCGCATGTGGCTCCCGAGCCGCGGGTTGCCCACCACTGTCCTAACCCATATTTTATCATTTTATTCATTCGTATTGTGTAAGATATCCTATTGAAGCTTTGCTGAGATTCATGTGTATGTCTCTGACACTTATTTGATATACCAAACTACCAGGTCTATAAATTATTTCTCACTGCAGCTAGACAATGCTCCACATTCAGGTTCCTAAAATGTTTGTCTCCCCGAAGTGTGTAGGAATAGGAACTCAGCAGTTAGTTGTATCTCTTTAAAGCAGGGGATCACCAGGTTATCCTGACTATTAGAGTCCCTTGCTAAACTCTAAAGCCTGTCTGTCTTGGGACAACCTATAAGACATTCCAGGGTTATACAACACGGATTCCAAAGGCACCAATATACATCTATTAATCTGCTCTGGCCTTCCTATTCCATCTGATTTCTAAAAAAAAATCCTTAAGTAAATAAAACAGGAACTGGCTTGAAAAGCACCTCCTTCTTTATTGCAGGAATGTTTAATGGACCATAAATATCTTACTGGAATGGCGAACAGTAACAAGTAGGATTGTTCCATCCAAGAGGGGAGGGGTGTTGGATACTTGCTCTAACTACTGTAGTTTCCACCAAGGTCCTCTGTTCCGGTGAGAACAGAGGTTAATCCTATTGGTCGAAGGGTCTGGAAGCTCCCTATAAATGGTTGCTGTCAGACTCAACCGCTGGATTGTTCTCACTTGTTGTACTTAATAAAGAGCTGTTGTTACCGTTAAGCCTGTGTGTGTCTATCCCTTACCCAATCTAACAATAATGGTAATAAAGCCATGATACTTGGATAAATATCCTTAGACATAAGATAGTACTGTGGTAATTAGTTGTTCAGCAGACTGATAGCACAAGGGGAAAAAACTCTCTGTGTCTAGTTGTTTTGATATGGAATGCTCTACAGTGGTATCCTGAGAGGGGAAGTTGAAAGAAATTATGTTCAAGATGTGAGGGCTCTGTAGATATTTTCACATTTCTCTTTCTGCCCTGTGCAGTATACAGGTAGTGCCTGCAATTTGTCAGTTCAAATCTAATCGGGCTCAAGGCCGACTCAGCCTTCCATCCTTCTGAGGTGGGTAAAATGAGGACCCAGATTGTTGGGGGCAGTATGCTGACTCTATAAACCACTTAGAGAGGTCTGTAAAGCACTGGGAAGCAGTATATAAATCTAGGTGCTCTTGCTCTTGCTTGTAGAAGGTAGGCTGGTTGCAAATATTTTTTAAAAAAAATCTATCCTTTGAAGTCTGTACCTATCCTGTTTGGTTGCTGTACCAAACCAGACATTTATGGAAGTACAAATGACAGATTGAATAATTCCTTTCTAGAACTGTACCAACAACTCCTGGGGCAGTCTGAACTTTCTGAGTTAATGCAGGAATGTGGTTAATAAAAAGGGGGTAAAAAGCATTGTGACAATAACACGTAGCAATGTTGCCATTCCTCAATTACATCGAGGCAGAAATGCTATTTGGCTTGTATTGGAAAGAATGTTTTCAAGTGTATGGCACAGTTCTGCTTTTCTATAGATCTTATTTTCTTTCTTTGTGAAATATTTAGTTTAGTTTTTAAAAGGAGGAGGAGAATCCCAACAAATCACCAGTTCAATGATCTAATTTCTCCCCCCCCCCCCCCATTTCTCCTTTTAGTACCTTTCCTTGTTAACATTTATTAATTTGGATACTGTAAAGAACCGAAGCCGGTGTTTCACAGCACATCTCTGCTTAATGCAAGTCAGGAGATTATATCGTGCCTGTCTTTTCTCTGGGCCCACATACTTTGATTCTTGCTTAGAATGCCAACTTTGGCTAATGATCAAGCAGTGTGTAGACATCATCCTTGGATATGTTGTGGGTGCTGCATCTAGCTGTAAAGCTCTTTGAGGTGTCATTAAATCCAGAAATGAATAAATAACAGAGGGCCTTGCTCCAATATGTTTTAAATGTGTAAAAATGTCACTTACAAACATTGAACTGATTATGCGCTAATTATAACTGACATTTTAACAAATTGAGTTTCTGTTTAATTTTAACACTTCAATTTTATGATGAGACCTGTGTTGTAATTTCTGGTCTCAAGGACACTTTGAGCATGTCTTTGTAGCATGGCACACATTATGATGCAGAGAGGGTGCAGCCAACATTTTCTGAAATATTTCACAGGCTAAGAACAGCAAATTCCATTGAATCATGCTGCATAGTATACAAGGCTGGAAAGTTACATTGTCACCTAAGGAAGAACATTCACAGGTTCTTCTTCTCTCCTACTTGTAAAAATAAAGGAACATTACATTAACATTTGAACACCTGCTGCCCTTTCATCCCATGCAAAATCAGCTGCCTAAGGTAGTCATAGCACTCTACCTAATCTAACCCAATCATTTTTCATTCCAAACCTCATGACATCAAGCTACCCAGCTCTATACATAAATAAATGCATGTATAATAGCACAAAGTAAGATGCTGGAGATGAATTGTGGGTGGGGGGGAGATGATGAAAAGGATCAAATACTGAGACGAATGAAAAATATGAGAAATTAATTGGAAACAGGAACTACAAAATTCCTGTAAAAGATAAAGTAACATTCCTTGGGGCCTTTCCCTACTGCTGAGTTGCCGTTATTCACCTATCCTTGATTCAGCAGAAAACTCTAAAAAGAAAAAAAACTTGCAATCCCCTGCTGCCTCTACTGTTTCTTTTCCAAGTCACTGAAATCACCTGACTTCCCTCTAGGATAATGGATAACAAAGTTGAACAGATTTATACGAAGAAAATCCTTACATTAGTACCGCTACAGTTAGACAGCTTAAAGTTTTGTTGATCATGGACTGGGGTTGTGAAGAAGGCATTGCCACAAGGACACAGAAGAACAGAGATGTGGTCAAGACAACAGTGTGTCAAGATCACATAGATGTGGGGAAAGTCTTTTAGACAAGTGGGCTGGCCTCTCTTGAAAAAGGAAAAGTAAGAGACATATGAGACCTAATATTATTTGTTTCAATATGACAGGACACATTAATTAAAATAGATGATATACATGATAAATGAGACAGGATGAGATTCAGGCAAAACATTTCACGTCTCAGGGGCTATGTACAGAAAAAGAAAATTACAGCATTGCATATATAAATTAGGAAACAAGGTTATGGACTCGGGGCAAGAGATAACTGGCTCAGAATTGACATGCTGAATGCGGAGGTCATCAAAGAAAATAATGGTAACATTTATAAACAGGATATATTGTATATCTGCCATGAATGTTGAAATGGAACCAGGATGAGGGAAGGTGAGAGAGAATACAACATATGCCAATACAGGAGAGAAATATACTGAGTGAATTTCAAAGGTTGAAAAGCAAAAGAAAGTGGTGTGATATGAAAGTTGAGAAAATAATCAGGGTAGGATAAAACATAGATAAGGGAACTTTAATTTTATGTATCCACAAATCCTGAATGAAATTCTTCTTGCCTTGTACTCATCATGTAATGGTCAAGGAATTTTAGGGAGGTATCCAAGCAATATTGCCTCCTTTGTATAAACTTCCAAATATTTTCTTACAGATTTTTTTCCCCTTTCTTCTTCTTATTTCCCTGGAAAATGTGTTAAGAATGGAAAGCAAAAAAAAGATAAAGTTTGTGATGTGAAACTGGAAAGGGGGTGGGGAAGGAAACACATAAATGTGAGATGTCACTTTGTATTGTAGTAAAACTCTGTGACTAGCTGCACAATATCTTTAGATTGGGTTGTCCTTCCCAAAGGGAGATATTGTTATTTGATCATGTTAAAGGTATTATCACAAGATATAAGCTGTTCCAATAAGCTGTTTCCAAAGGACTGGTGGTGATTACAACAGCTAATTTAGGTTCTGTACCATCCAGTAGCTCCCTGTCACTAGCAGCAAATGAGTTACCTATGTGGTACCTGTTGTGGCCCAGAAGGATCCAGTTGAGCTGCTGATGGACTCGGATAGCGAGGATCCATATGAGTCTGCCCTGGACGATGTGGAGGACCCTGTGCAGGATTCAGACTCAGAGCAGGGACCAGAGAGGCTGGTTGGCCACCAGGAGGTGCCTGAGGCATGGAGCAGTGGGGAGGATCAAAGGCAGTTTGTCCCTGATGCTAGATTGAGAAGGGCTGAGAAATGGAAGCAGCAACTCCATAGGCAGACTCACAGAAGATGATCAAGCACAGGTGATGGTGGATTGGCCCCTCCCAAGAGAGATTATAGGTGAGGTGTTGGGAGGAGACATTTGCAGGAAACAACCGTTCGAATTAGTAGTTAAGAAAATCTATCTATGTATTCTAGCCATGTCTGTTCATTTGGACTATCTGCGTTGCTTCATTTGAACATGTGTTGTCTGGGCCCTCAGCCAAAGGATTGGTTATCTCAGTAATTAAACAGTGGCAAACAGCCAAGCCTGTGTTCTGGTTTATTCACAGGCATGGGGTGGTGGTGGTCAGAACAGGTACCATTATGAACAGCAAGCTGTTATTTTGGTATTCTTGAAAAAGGAGGGGTAGAGACAGGGGTGAAATCCAGCAGGTTCTGACAGGTTCTGGAGAACTGGTAGTGGAAATTTTGAGTAGTTCGGAGAACCGGCAAATGCTACCACTAGCTGGCCCCAGAGTGGGGTAGGAGGAATGGAGATTTTGCAGTATCCTTCCTCTGCCATGCCCACCAAGCCACACCCACAGAACCGGTAGTAAAAAAATGAATTTCACCACTGGGTAGAGGGCTTCATTCTATAGGTAATCAGAAATGCATCTTGGGGATGGTAAAGGAGGGAAAGAGACATGGAAAAGTCAACCATGTAAAGGGGACCTGTCAGCATGCAGAATCCCTGGCACTGGGGGCAAGAAAAGATGCAGAACAGCATGTGAAAATCTCAACCCTATAATTGAGATTCATTTAGTATCACTATTTCTATGGAAACCTGGTACTGTATCCCATGAGTTCCAGCCCATCAATGTAGATCTGTAGGCTTCTAAGGTAGGATCACAGATCTTTAATGTGTGTAATTCCCAGTGGCATTGGTGTGGTGCTCAATGCCAGTGAATAACAGTACTTTTATTTTATACATTGTTTATTAAATTGTAAACTTAATCCTGCACTTTTCTAACTTCTTTTCTGACTCCTGTATGATAAGGCAACCTAGAATTTGTGGTCTCTCCCTGGGTTTAAGACCTGAGCTCTGTGCAACAGGGTGAGGTCCCAGCTCTTGTCCCCCTAGCAGTTCAAAAGCATGCAAATGCAATTAGATTAATAGGTACCAATTTGGTGGGAAGGTAACAGCATTCTGTCTGCCTTTCGTGTATAGCCATCTGGCCACATGACCATGGAAATTGTCTTTGGACAATGCTGGCTCCCTCAGCCAAGAAGCAGAGATGAGCACTTTGCCCTAGTGCAGCGATGGCGAACCTTTTTTGGCTCGCGTGCCACAAGTGGGGGGAGCGCAGGGGGTCGTGTGTGGGCGTGCCGCACCCATAATGCAACACACGACCCCCCCAGTGCACATGCGCACACAACGCATTACCCCCCCCCCATTTTACATGCTTTTTTCGCCCTCCCCAGGCTCCAGAGGCTTTATAGGACTTATATTTAAGTCACTTCCGGTTTGCTCGGAGGGTGGTTTTAAGCGTTCCAAAGGCTTCAGGGAAGCCTCCGGATGATCCCTGAAGCCTCCGGGGGAGCAGGGGAGGCTCTTTTCGCCCTCCCCAGGCTCCTATAAAGCTTTTGGAGCCTGGGGAGGGTGAAAAATGACTTTTAAAAATGGTGAACTCAGCTGGCCAGCGCGCCCATGCGTGCTGGCCAGCTGACAGGGCAGCGCCTCGCGTTCCCTGACAAATGGCTCCGCGTGCCACTTGTGGCACGCGTGCCATAGGTTCGCCATCACTGCCCTAGTGTATTTTTAGAGAGGTCCCCCGCATCCCATTCCTGCAACTTTAGTGAGATTCCCCATGAAGATTACATAGGGAATATCTTGGGCATTCCTCCATATATTTTTGGGCCTCTGACATGGGATATTCCCAGGTATGCAATGCATGATTACTCATGTACTGTATACTCCTTGCCCAGTTTTCCTTGACCTACAGCTAATTCACATAGATGGTTGCTATAGGATATGAGCCACACATATTGCTGAACATATAATCTGCCTGCCCTTCAGATGACTACTGCTTTCTGTGTGAGTAGTTCAGGTGACTGCTTTGCTTTGGTATTTGAAAACTAACTGAGCACTACATGACAGTTTCAAAATGACTCAGGTTCTGACTTGATGAAGATGCATGATGGGCATCTTCTTATCTCTGGGGAATGCTATTCCGGAGACCAGAGAAGGCATACTTTATAGGTTCCCACAATATGGCAAAATATAATAGAAGGAACTTGGAGTCCCGAATGTACCAGGCAGGCAGGTAGAAACAATGAGGAAGAAGCAGTGCCTCAGATTGCCAAGGCCTGTCTCTATCTTTTTTGGTGCCATGTCTGTGCTCGTTTTGGGGCATAATTTTGAAGCTGGGAGATATGATTAAGTAATACATTTAGAGGTAAATGCAAGCTGCCATGATAAACTTACTACTAAAGCTAACGGATTTGGGATGCAAAAATCCAGAGAATGGTACCAGAGATACAGCAACTCAGATTTTCTTGTGTTGCCGACCCATATTTTCTGTAGATTGGATATAGTAGACCTGTGATGCATCAGATCATTTCCAGCCCACCCCCCAATGTCTCTGTTGATCTGCAAATGCATCATGGGAAATCTTAATTTTCATCCCTTTTATGTTACAGGATTTTTCAAATACACTGAAAGCAGAACCCATGTATTCTATAGCAAGGATGAGAATCAAAAAATAGGAGCACTTCAAAGCAAACAGAAACTTTCAAACGTTCCCTCTTTGATACTGTGAACTTGTTTTAGAACTAACTTCACAGTTCAATGGAAAGCAATGCTGCGAAATGAAAAATAAAAATAATACATCAAAGTCAACAATTAATATCAATAAGGTACAGGAAAAACTCTTTTCCAAGGGCATCAGGGATGTAAAGAGGTTTCATAAATTGGAGATCTGGATAAATTGGGTCTTATTGTACTCTCATTGGTCGTATCCATCTAGTGCTGCTTGCTTTAATTTTTTTTTCATTTTTATAGGCATGTATTATTTATAAGCGGTTGTGATGTGCCACACGTTGTAACCGTTGCTTTGCTGTGGCCGCTTGTCAAGAGCACTCATTATATTTTTGGGTATAGAGGATGTAAACACACATACACCCTTTTTATTGTGAGCACATTAATAATTCATCCATTTGTCAGGCAAGGGGATCTCTCTAGAGCTCTTTGCATTTTGAAAATACAAAATTGCAGAATCCCAAGGACCTTTCTCACTTTTGACTAAAAAAATAATGTTTTCTGAAAAATAGAGGAATCTTATGGAGAATTTAGAGCAGGAATCTCCAAGCTTTTTAAACTATTGAGTTTATTTGGAACTTAAAGGCCAGAACATTGTAGTGATTCAGAAGCAGGAGTCAGATTCTTATCTACTTTCAGGCATGAAAATTCAGTGAGCGTCTCTGGACTTGACAGAGTCTCTTAGGCCAACGTATTTCCCAGGATTGTTGTCCTGGAGAAAAAAGGAAGATGCAGCTGTAAAGATGCCACCTAAATTTCCCAAATAAAAGAAATATATATTGAATAAGATTGAAATCAAGAATGGGATTCTTCTTCACTCTAATTAAGAATGAAAAGTTAACACAAAATGACTATTTCGTATGTCCTGGTACACAAAACTGTTAGCCAATCACAAATCATTAATTTCAAAAAACAAAATTGAATGAATGTGTTACAAGAAAAGTCTTTGCGCGCAATCCAGACCGGGAGTCATGGTTGACTCGCTACGCAGCTTACAACCAGATAACTGTAATAGGAGGGGGGAGGGAAGGCATTGGAATGTCAAGCAGGTTTGGGAGGGAAATTTGGAATGCAAGTGTGCTGACTGGATGCCTCAGAGAGACTCAACACCTCAAGGTCGTCAGCTGGGGAAGTCTGAGGCAAACAGATTGTTCGCAAAACAAAGAGAGTGCAAATGATTGGTAGGCAATGGACAATGGGAGGTCCAGGAAGAAAAGGGAAAGTTTTCCTATGCTGTTTTTGTACGAAATCATTTGAACTGGCTTTTCTACTTCTGTAATCACATGAAATCTTCAAAAGGTTATAATCTTGGTTAAAACAATGTTCCAGGATCTTCTTTTGCTGCCTAACCTAATGGGACGGTTGACACCAGGGCATCCAAAGCACAGGATAGAGCAGAGGACAGCTGTTTAAAGCAGAGGTGAATTTTATTCAGCAAAGTAAAAGACAATGTGGTGACCAACGGTGACCAAAAAAATTAAAGTTTTGTAGTGGTTACTTTCCCTCTGTTTTTCACAGGAACAGATCCCATCCTCTAGGAATTACTGAAAATTCTAATTGGCTTATCTTACTCTTATTTTGTATTTCACCTTTTGGCTTGATGGCCAAAAAGGGGTTCTCAGTGGTCAGGCACCCGGATAAGTAGTTTTTCCGCGCCCCACTTATTTAATCATTTCAATTGGTTTTCTCCTTAACTAACATCACAGATACAAGTAGCAGGCACATAGAGAATTATAGAATCACAGGGCTCAAAGGGATCTTGAGGTCTTCTAGACCAACCCACTGCAGAGAAAGGGATCTTATGTTTATTAATGGGTGGAATATCTGGTATTCTGAAAGGAATGTTTACCCGAATGGGCTGCCATCTTTGGCCAATTTCATCCTCGTTGCGTGCCCAGGTGAAGACCTTGGATGATGGGAAATCCTACTGTGTACCTAAGGGATTTCCATATCTTAAGGTGACGTCTAATGATTTTGATTGAGTTGTTGATATTAGTTAATTTCCTGGTGGGAGATGCATTTCTCCCAATTGTCAATATGGCTGGAAAGACTTAAAATAGTGTTTGTTCTAATGAGGTCAGGGCTGGTCTGGTTTGGTGAGTGGTCTGGGGGTCAAAGGTGACATGGGGGTCCTATCTTCCCACAAATGCAAAATAAATAAGTAAATATGAATGAATACTTCAAATGGAAAATGGGGAGATGAGTTTCAGAACACAACAGTGCCTTTTGGGGGGGAGGGTTTCCTTCACTTTTGCTCCAACACTAAACATTAGTTGAAAATATGAACTCCAGGCATCATCCTCAACCTACTTCCAGCCCACAGTGAAGCTCTTGCCTGTCATTCAACACTTGGTTCCAGCAATAGGGTTTCCTTACTTCTTGCACAGGAGACAAATATCTGATCTATTGCTTTGGAATTTAGACCCATGCACTTCCCAGCCTGATCGATTCAATTGCTGTAGATTGAATGTTCCAGAGCATCCATGGAGCTTCTTCTCCTTAAGTTCTTGGCCCTGCCTCCTTTACTCAAGTGAATGATGGCAGCAAGTGGTAGTTGTATATTGGGCTGTAAATAAATGCGAGGGTGGCGATGAGCCTTTAACCTCGGTTGATGCAAAACTAAGGACATAATACACAATTTAGTTTCCAGACATAAAATTAATTTTATTACCTTGTAATTAATCATTGCAAAGAGTAAATATATGTACATTACAATTCTTCAGGCAACCAGCTGTACACAATATAAAGAAGGGATTAAAAACTATCCCTTTATGCTATTAGTGGCATTATAATATTCACGGTCAATAGTAAAATCTCTGTATTCCATAATATATACAGGATTTAATCTTATAACAAATATATAAAGTATATAAGGGATTCTGCAGAAAGCGATACAAATGCATTATATACACAGGCACCTTTTTTAGAGCAAAACAGAAACTATCTAAGATGAGAACTACAAAACCCCAAATAGGCTGTTGTATAAATATTTACTTGAACATTATCAACAGCCTTTCCATAATGTTGGCTGATCATTATTTCAAGCATACAGAGCGTTATAAACATTTTTTTAAAAAATGGCACGGACTTCCTGTTGGTCTTATGCTAGTTTTTAAACAGTCTTTTTGACTTTGCTTGCAGAACAATATTAAAAACAACATACACATTTATTGTGGATCCTTACAGTCATATCAATCTTTGATCCTTTGAATGTATTTCTATGACTATTATTTTAATCAGTGTTTCAGGTTTATGTTGTCATAATTACAAACACACATAGCAGCCTTGGTATACTGTAATAGAATCACAATGGATTTCTACGGTTTGGAAGTATTATGGAGGGGATATAGCTCAAACATACCTTTTTATTTAAATTGCCATGCAAATTAGTTATTCAAAACACTGTACTGTGAAAAGTATCTCTCCCATGGCATTCCACAAAAGGCTTTAAGTTATTAAAGAATTATTCACATGACAATATTTAAATATTCTGTGAATCATTCCTAATAACATTTCCACACAGTGAATTCTGAATAACTTTAATCTGTAGTTTGAAAATATGAAACTTTCTTTTGTTGTTATCCTGTACACTCCAATACAAAGAGATAAATTATTTTCATGACTCTATAGCCCAAGGAATAATTATGAGCTGCTAGTAATGCACACCAACTGCTCCCGGGTGGAAGGTAACTGACTCCTTTTAAATTCTTTTTTCAAGAAATCTGATCAAGTGACATGTTGAATAGATAGCTTAGAAGAAATTGAAGGTATATTGCAAGATTATACTTGGGCTTTGGGGGAAAAAGTGACTTTCCTTTAGAGAGTTTGGTGGCATAACCTTTATCTTTGGTTAGTCTTGACTTTTTAGGCGCTAGGATCAGCTTCTGAGAACAAACTTTCTTTGAAATATAAAAGAGATACGAGGCACAATCTACAGCACATAAGAGGTGCCACCCATAAATAATTTCATCCATAGTGCATCACATTTTCTGTAGCAACCACAGAATTTCAAATGTTTGCCCATAGCAAGTGATTACAGGAGATCTCTTTTAGGAAGTCAAATCATGGTAAGTGAAATGCAGAAACATTTGATATGAATTGGGGTGGGAATGTGGCAAAAACAGAAAACACATATAAAGTGGCCACTATGATCAGTTGTTGAGTATATTGTTTGATTTCAAGGAATTTCTAAATTTGAACAATTCAAAATTACAACCAGTGCCTAAACATACTAATGGTATAGGATTTGTGGCTTCAAGGAGTCAAGGAATCTAAGCTCTGCAAATTTTTGGGAGCTCAAATGGTCATTTTAATATAACATGTTTATCCATCTTCCATAAATCTAGAAGTGCAGCTACAGACATAGCTTTGTTGCAATACATGTACAGTATATCATACATAGGCATGTATTAAATCTGTGAAGGTATGATCATAGGCACAAAGCATGGCAGAAATGTAAGAAAATGAAGTTGAAGTTAAAATTTTGAAATTGTATGTAATTCTTTAATGTAAGTTCTTTGATGCATTGGTTTATCTATCATTAATGTATCAAAAGCAAAATATGTCTTAGAATACTGTCAAATGCTGAAGATTGGCTGAACCATTCCTACTAAAGGCAATGCCGCAGCTTGTTTAAATGTTATTAACAAATGATTGAAAATTATATAGGTAGTCCTTGATTTACAACAGTTCATTTAGTGACCATTCAAAGTGACAACAGCACTGGAAAAAGTCACTTATGACAGTTTTCCACTGTTACAAACTTTGTGGCATCCCCATGATGCCGTGATTCAAATTCAGATACTGTGCAAATGCTTCATAATGATGACCATTGCAGTGTCCTGGGGTCAGGTGATCCCATTTTGCAAACTTTGGAGGAGCAAAGTCAATGAGGAAGCCACATTCATGGCTTAACAATCATGTTACTAATTTAACAACTGCAATGATTCCCTTAACAACGTTGGCAAGAAAAGTTATAAAATGAGACTGTCAGGGGAAGATATTTCACCCTGAACTAGATGAGGCTTAGACCGCGGCTTTTTCCAAACAGCATATCTTCAAGGAGCAAAAAATAAAATAAAATCCCGGAAACATATTCTAATTAAAAAACAAACTTTTAATACAAAAATAAGAAATAAGGAAATAAAACAAATCTACCTAATTGTTACATTTTGGCAGAAGCAGTTTGTCTCCCAGCTTCCTGGCAGACGGACAAAGATCAAAAAGGAAGAAGTCTCTGGAATGTGTGATGAGTATGCGCAATACATCACTTGCTGAAAAAGGCTTATGACCTGCGCAGTAATTCATCAGTAATTATTCAGTTCAGTTCGACTAGCAAACATTTAACGCAGTGACAGAGACAAAACTCTCTTAGCAAATTTCTCACTTAGCAACATACATTTCTGGGATCAATTGTGCTTGTAAGCCAAGGACTACCTGTAATTTGACAAGTGTAAACCTTAACCGCTTTGTCATGAGATTCAATAAGAAAAATAATGGCAGCCAAAGTTTTTAAATAAAGATTAAAATTCAAAGGATGAAATATGGTATATATTTAAAGTATTGATATAGTCAGAGGTGGTATTCAGCCAGTTGTCTCCAGTTAGGGCGAACTGATAGCGGCGGCTGTGGTAGATTCTGCCCCCCCCCCCGCCCCAACGTAATGCTCGAGCACTGCATGCGCAGACCGGTAGGGAAGGTAAATGAATCCCACCGCTGGGTACAATATATACTTATTGAAAAGGAATGATCTCTTAGTATGTTTTGCAATTAAACTATCTGAACCCTGAAATTTTTTTATCTTACCAGAAATTGCTTGAGCTTGAAATGACTGTTTAAAGACAAAACAAAGGCTGTAATGGGTCTTTTTGAGACTGTACAAATACAATAAAATTGAAGCCAAATATTTCCACCTGTTTTCGCTTATTACCCTCTCTACTTCATAAATTCTAGAAATATTTCAAAATTACAATAAGAACAAAAGCAAAGGAAATTGCCTTTTCCAGGTCAAAGATTTAATCATCCAGACTGTAGCTGGGCTTCAACTTGCTCTATCAATTGCTCTGGAGGAAGGATCCTAGAAGTATGTTCAATCTTTTTTTAATTTTGTTTCCAATTGTTCACACTGCTTTGTCAGGCACTTTAGGAGAGATGATACATTACAATAATAAAGGCATAATGCAATAAATAGAAATGAAAAAAAAAACCCACATTAACGTAGCATTGTCTTCTTTCCATCTGAGGGACTCTTAAATGAAACAAGAGTTCCCTTGTACTCAAGTATTATGTCTAATAGAAGTGGATTAATAAATGTAAGAATTCTAGGAGTCTGAGTCTAAGACATAATTGGAATTTTCATTTTTAATTAGTGTGGAATTTCATAAAATTAAGCAAAAGCAGATTTAGCTGAATTACAATGAATTGTTGTCTAGTTGTCTATTCAGATATAATCCTTGCTGGATTTAATAATCATATCTTTATTGGCATGACTGCAGGCATGAAGTCTTAAAGTTATTTCATTTTGGTTGAAATGTATAATGTTGGTTTTAAAATGTAAATGTTACGTGTTATAAAAACATAATTTTCCATTTCAAACCACAGCTGCATAATTATACAACTTTAGGTATACCAGTAAATATCTTTCTCTATAAAAGACTTCACCCTCACCCAACATTGTTCAACCCCTTTTCCCCTTAATCAATGAGCATTATTAATTTGAAGTAGTATATTCCAGCAACAATTGTAAGACATATGGTCCAGCCAGCAATGGCAAATCTATGACCTGTGGTGACACACCACGACATTTTGAGTGACAGGCCAGCATTCACCGACACCCAACAATAGTCTCAAAAGCATATACTATTCTTGCATGGTTTTCGGAGATACTGCAAAAATGTACTCTTGTGCAGCCACCAAAAATCATGTGATAAGTTTTCTGAGGCTGCAGACAGAGGCAGCGAAAGAGCATCTGGATAGGATGCAGGGCTTTGTCAATAGAAAGAATACAACCCCATGAAGTTAACTGGCGCACTACAAAATGAATACATAATCTTGTTTCTTTTTTTAAGGTGTGTGTATGTGTGTGTGTGTGTGTACAACATACCAGAAAAATCAATGTAGATACTTTTTAAATTGTTGACATGACAAACCCAAAAAATTTGCTATCACTAATCTAGTCCAAGAACAATTAACTTCTTTTCCTGTTAAGGGTAACATTATCTCAGGGTAATCTTTTGAAACCTACCTAGCAAACTGGGATGAGAGTTGGAACACAGATCAAAGTAAGTATAAGAGTTTTTTTTAAAGTATTTTTCTTTTTTGAAAACTTCTCACACTTCTATAAAAAGGCATAGATGAGACTCCTAACAAAGATAGAAAGCTATCATTTAGGAAGAGCCTCTGAAATTGAGTAAAAAGCTACACATTGGCTATTCTTAATTTAAACTGACTAAACATCTTCTGCATGCAAAGTCACCATAGCTTTGTAAGTCAAGCACACATTATGCAACAGCACTTTTTTCCTGAAATGGAAAGATTAACCTTTGTAATTGAATATTGCATATGTATAATGCATAGGCATCATGCAATATTCATATTCTGTATGATTTTTAAATTGCAGAATTTCCAGAAAGAGGAATATGCATTTTTATATTATTAGTAGCAGTTTATTAAAAAAAAAAGTATGCCTTCAAGAATCAAAATACAATCAGATAGGTAGAGAAGTGGATGTAAAAAATAAAATTTAATCTTTTAAAGATAAAGCCTACTGCTGAGGTTACAATGGCATGGTCTAGGCTAAGAATCAAATTGAATCAAAAGATTCAAATTTCTTTTCAGCTGGATTTGCTTAATGACTGCATGTTTCATTTAAAACTGTGATTTGCTTAATGACTGCAGCAAAAAGCCCATAAAAACAGGTATGACTCACTTAATGATCACATCATTTCATGGCAGAAGTTCTATTCCCAATATAGTTGTAATTCGAAGACTAATTGTACTCATTTATTCACATCCTCAAAAATGAAACCTTGTAGACTGAATGGTGAAAATGGAAAGGAGCACAGCACTAACATGAAAGCTGACTTTTATTACAATAAATATATTGGTATTGGCTCTGACTTCCAGCATAATGGTACGATGCTCCTTTGATGTCTACATATCATCTGAAAATACTGTATTGCTGAAGACGATATTGGCTTCAGATTGAATGGATAATTCTCAAAAGTAGTAAATAAGGATCTTCCTTGTAACAAAAGGGAAATTGTCATTTCTCAACAAGCCAGGATCTTGTTTTTTTCTTGAGAACTATAGCCCTTATCCAATTTATTCATCTCTTTTTTTGCATGATCTTTTTCTTTCTTTCCACTTCTCCTCTTCGCTATGTCACCCCCTTTCATCTTATAACTTTCTGCTTCATCTGTATCTTAACACATCAGAGATAGTCCTCAACTTACACCCAGTCATTTAGTGACTGTTTGAAATTACAATGGCACTGAAAAAAGTGACTTATTTGACTTTTTCATATTTACAACCATTGCAGCATCCTTCTAGTAACGTGATCAAAATTCAGGTGTTTGGCAACTGGCATGTATTTATGACAGCTGCACTCTCCCAGGGTCATGTGATCACCTTTTGCTACTTTCTGACAAGCAAAGTCAACGAGGAAGCCCATTTCATTGAACAAGCATGTAACAGCTGCAGTGATTTGCTTAGTAACTGTGGCAAGAAAGATTGTAAAATAGGGCAAAACTCCCTTAACCTGTCTTGCTTAGCAATGGACATTTTGGGCTCAAACGTGGGCATAATTCAAGGACAACCTATATCTAAATTGGCTTCTAACACCTCCTCAATTAGGTATGTTAACATTTTGGATCTCTCCAATAATATATGTATTTTTATAGGAAATACTCTCCTCAAATTCAAAATACTTATTAATAGTAAAAACAATGTCTTGAGCTCAAAACCTATTGCATTCAAAACATTTTTATTGCCAGACATCTTTTATCAATGGCGGATTTCCCTAAAAAATGTTATTTAGGGGGGGAAAGTTAAAATTCACCGTGGCTACTGAAATCCTAATATTTACATTAAAAATTTTTGCCCAGCAGTACATGCAAAGTATCTTGCTTTGCTCTAGAACCCATACCAAGTATATTTGAAATCTGCCAGTGTCATTTTCCTTCTCTTGGAGAAACAAATACATCCTGATCATTGAGTTATATTGTGTTAGTCAATTTTCAACTGAATACCAATAAGAAATGGCACTTCATATGAGCTTAATGCATTCTCGTCAGATACCATCTGCCAGAAAAGCACAGTACGGTTCTGAAGCTTGTTACAGAAAACTTGCTTAGGCTGTAATTAAAACCACAGTAAGAACTTGATTTGGAATATGCAAACAAATGTATTTGTTAACTACAATCATGCAATGAGCTAAATACATTTTTAATGGTGAAGCTACAGTGTTCTCCTAGAATATGCATTACCCTTCTGCACTATATATTCTTGCTGTTGGAATATTATTGCTGTGAGGCCAGAATCAAAATCATGACAGTTGTTTCTACAGTAACTACTCAGTTCCCTTTAGTTCTTTGGCTACAACAAAACACATCAATTTTTTTAACATCAAAAAACTCAGCTGAGATATTTTTTGAAGCGGGAGAGACGTCAAACACCTTAGCCTGCTGATTTTATTATGCAGAGTACAATGTTTTTCCAGATAAATTTAAAGTTCTCTGCCTTTGTTTAAAGATAATGCATTCCTATGCTGCAATAAGCGCTCTCTTTATTTATCAGATTTCAAGCCATGCAACATATTAAGTTCCCCTTAATTGAGTGACAGCCCTATAATCAAGATTGCACGTTTAAGACATAATTTCTGTACACAATATAGAAACAAGCATATTAATCTTGTTATCAGCTTTTCTTAATCATTCTT
This sequence comes from Natrix helvetica, assembly GCF_964273705.1. Classification (NCBI taxonomy): domain Eukaryota; kingdom Metazoa; phylum Chordata; class Lepidosauria; order Squamata; family Natricidae; genus Natrix; species Natrix helvetica. Next base: position 36,009,123 of record NC_138550.1, on the reverse strand, counting down.
TGTACACTTGTCAAATAAGCAGGATCATTTTCCAGATAATGCCTAGCACCAGAGGTGGGTTCATACTCGTTTGGCCTGGTGTGGCCGAGTAGGTAGTAACTCGGCCTGCCACGCTCCTGAACCGGTTCTATCAGTGGCGCCATCATCTTTTTTGCTTCTGTGCATGTGCAGAAGCACTTTAACTACACGTTTTTGCCCAAAGGCTTTCCTTGAACCTCTGGGAGGGCAAAAACATCCTTCCCTGGACCTTCTGGGAACCCTATTTTCCCCCTCCCGGAGCCTCTGTGAGGGTTCTGCACTTACCTCGCATCCCAAATGGGCTGCATGGAGACTCCTGGGTGGGGCGAGGTGGGGTGGGAGGGATGGGCAGGGTGGGCGGACCAGCCCAGGATGGGATTTGTAGGTTCTTCGAACCAGCCATAATGTTAGCTACAGGTTCTCCCAAACCCGGGGGAACCTGTAGCAGCCCACCCCTGCTTCTACTCATCTGCATGGATATATATTTGTTTCTCATTTTGTAGCATATTCTAACATTGGTACAATAAGTTAATTTTAGTAGCATTTGTTTATAAATATGTTAAAGATCAGGAAATCAAATTCATCATTAATGCAAGTTCGGTTTTTTAGGAGCCTTTGATGCTAATGTATTGTAGGTTTCACACTATTGATTTACAGAGTAATTGTTGCCTTCACACAATAGATTGTAGAGAATTGTTGTCAGTTCCCATACTCTAACTCAGTTCACTAGCCATAAAAATAAATATACACACTCACGTCAAAATGAAACACTTGTTAATGATAAATGTCAACACGTTCATAGTTTTGATGGGCAACTTTTTCTTGCATCAGGATAATTTTAAAATAAGTATAATTACTTATTAGTAAATACTAAGGGAAGTATTCTCTTGCCTCTTTTTTTATTCCCATATCTCTGCAACTGAAAACATCCAAAACATAATAGAACAGAATTTAGTCATAAAGCCCTTTTGATCCTAAATATGGTCCCATTTTCAAGTGCAAGAATTTTGGTGATTAATTTGAGTCCAAAGTTCTGTATATTTCTTTATCCAGCTGTATTTTTCTTTTTCAAGTTACGTGGATGAGTAAATGTACATTGCACTTTCCCACCCACACATATAAACAAAGTCAAATTATATGTTATTTTAAAGATGTAGCTAGAAGCCTTTTATCTGTATCAAAATCCAAATAATCTGCATGCATAATTCCTAATTTGAATGGGATACTGGAAGGCAGCAAAAGGTTAAAGATATTGTGCTCTCCACTCTGCTACCCAAACCGTTTAACTCCTAGATGCTAGGAAAGGGTGTCACACTAGCCACACTTATCACAGTATGTATTGCACAAGTCTGTCTCATTTATTTCCATGCAATTAATTACTTTTCAAGTTACTATTAAATCTATTATTGACCTTAATGTCCTTACTTAGTACAAAAGAAGTGTTTTTTTAAAAAAATTCTGATAAAATTTAGTATTTTTAAAAAAACAACATTCAGTCATAGAGGTAACTAAAACTTTGGCAGGAGATGATCCAATTTGCTGCAGGAATTCTTACAAAAGAAGCCGAGTAACAATGCTCCAAGGTACTTCATTTAACATTGTGTCCTAGAGCTAAGTTGTAATTTGATGATGATGAAGATGGCTGGAAATTTTGAGTGACAATTCCAAAGTATCCATCTGGAAGCTGTCAGGCTGGAAAGGGTGTTCTGATGTGTTTTATTAGCAGCATAATTATTGTATCATTGTCATTCCCTGAGAATTCACAGTACATGTGAATTATGGAAATGCAGTATTAGAACTTTTTCTTACCGTATTTATACTATTGCTTTTGACTGAATGCTGATCAGGTGGGAAAATATGGTAAAATTAATTGTTGAATTATAATATTGGTGTTATGCACCAGTTGCGCCATTTCCTAGAGGAGAGAGCATGCCCTGGTCATCTCCTGTTTGGATTACTGCAATTAGCTTTACATTGGGCTACCCTTGAAAAGTATCTGGAAACTTCAGCTGGCCCAAAGTGCAACCCCATGACCCACATTGGGTGCCCAAAGAAGGGAAACACATTTACTCTGCAAACTGCATTGACTACCAGTTTGCTTCTGCGTCCAATTTTAGGTGTTGATTATGATTTACAAAGCCCTACACAGCATAGGGCCAGGCTACATATGGAATGGGCTTCATTTCATTACATCAGTCCATCCCACCTGGCCGGGGGCAGGGGAGATATGTTGCAGATTCTTATCAGTTAAAACAGAGAGCCTTCTCTGCGGTTGCCTCTGCCGTATGGAATATTCTTCCCTCAGATATGAGGCATGCGCCTTACAAAAAGGGGTTAAAACATGGCTTGGCGGCCTTATGTAGGGAACCCAAAAGACTGGGCAATCATGGCATTAGTGTCATGAAAGCTCTTCTTTGCTCTGGTTAACCAACTTTTTACAGGGTTATCTTTTCTTGCCTCCTTAATTTTTTTTATAACTTCAAAAAAATTATAATTTTTAAAACATTTTAACTGAAATTTGGACTTTACTATTTAAAATTTTTATACAGTTGTATATTTCAATGATTTATTATATACCATCTAGATCCCTTCTTGAAGGTGATGGATAGTTTAGAGATATGAAATAAAAATAAATATTCATGCATATATTCTAAGTGTGGGGTATCCGAAGTAAGAAAAAAAGTTTTTAGGAATGAATGGGTGCCATATGTAAGCAGCAATAGAGCTATAAATTATATACCAGGATTTTGAAACTCTGTTCTGCAAAACCTAGGATTTCATGATATTTCCATGGGATTTGGTAGACTGTAAAGGGGCAGGAAGTTTATTTGAATAAAGCCAAGGGTATCTATAGCAATTTTTCTAAAATACTTTGGAAAAAGCAGGGCTTGTCAGTTGACATTTAAAAAAGATTATGGTGTGTATATTTATAACTCATTACATTGCTTCTTGATCAAAGGTTCCACTTTTTTTTTAAAAAATAAAACTTTTATAAAACTTTTTTCTGTGTTCTGAAAGTTTGAAAAATTCTGTTAAACAGAGTTGATCAATGAGAATATTTCAGAAAAAGACGTTTTTAATTAAAATGCTTTGAATTAATAAAGAAAAAATCTTTTAATTGCTGTCTTCAAGTAATAAATTGAACATATTTCTTAGACTCTGAATGGCTGAGGATATATGTTAATATATTTGCACGCTTTAAAAATGTTACATTTTATGAATTATAATCTCTAGAATATTTACCTCTAATACATCTATGTATCAAATGAAATTTGTTAGATTTATAGTTTTTCTGCATGACACAAAACTACAAAGATGTAATACAACTGAACACTTCAGACATAGTTTTTCATTTTGCATCAGTTTTTTAAAGTAAATACATACATAAATAATCCAAATATGAAAAAGGGTCTATTGGAATTCTTTTCAGGCACACAGATTAAGAGAGGACAAAGAAACAGATAGTTATGGCAAATGTGATATATATCCAGCAGACTGATAATCCTATTAAGCAAAGATTATAGTCATTATTAGAGAAGATTAGGCTTTCTCACATAATTGCAGATAGTTGCTTTCACAACTGCTACAAACCATTGATATTTTGTAAAAATACAACTGTTCACATTTTAAATAGGACATGTATACATCTGTAAATAAAGCCTCGGGTAAAAGATTTAAATGTTTTAGGCTGCAGGGGTTACCTACAGTCAGTTTGAACAGACCATGTAGTACAATTCTTTAACAAAACGTTTTAGATAATGCCCGGTTTTAGTTTACAAAGGAAAGCAGCTGCAAATCATATTATAAAAAGGCAAAGTAGCTCTATATATGGAATATTTAAAGGGCTGATAAAATCTTTATTTGAAAAAATATGATCTGCAACCGATATTTGAAATGAATGGAAAGATCTGATCTTCCAAGACAGGTGAGCTGGCAATAGCTACGTGATACTAAAACACAAATTAGATATTCACAGGGAAGCAATTCCCAATTCCCAGGGAAGGATGAAAAGCTATTAATTTATGTTTGACAAATATTTAACCACTATAGTTGACAATCCATTGTGAATTATGGCGTTTGTATATTTTTATTCAAAAGATCACAACCTATATACCTGAATATTATGTTGCAATTAATCATCTATATTACTAAATCAAAGCATTTCAATTATTGCCCCAAGACCCAGAGCACTAGTGCTTGAGGAAAAAATGGGGAGATAAACAATCGAAGACTTCAGCATTGGGAACTTATTGTACATGTATGAAATATGTTTGGTTTTCAAAAAATGAATTATTGAATGTTAGAATTTAGTAACCAAAAAAGTAACTACTTATGTTAGAATTATCACTTGTAAGAGAATAGTTCTCATGGAATGTATTTTATACATTCTTACCTCCTGGCAGATATTTTTAATTGGGTATTTTTAGGGGTTATTGTTAAACATTGTTTTAATTGCTTTACTTTAGGTACAGTTTTTTACAGCCTCCTCTTTTAAGTATTTAGTATTTAACTATGTTTGTATTTATTCCCATGTATTTATGTGTTTTAATCTGACTGTACACCGCCCCGAGTCCCTTTTGGGAGAGGGGGCGGTATAAAAGTTTGAAATAAAGTAAAGTAAAGTAATATATTGGAGACACAGGATATCAGAAAACCTAACATAATTTCATGCCTATGAAATTCTGTACATTAATGGATTGGCCCAGTTTTCTATGGGAAGAAAACTATATAGTACAATGACAAATATTTTTGTGTAAGTAATGCATGTGTATGTTTTGTGTCTTTACATTTTAGGCGTATTATGTAAAAAGCAAAACTGTCCAGAACTTTCTATGAAAAACATTTAGAATAGAATAGAATAGAATAACAGAGTTGGAAGGGACCTTGGAGGTTTTTTAGTCCAACCCCTGCCTAGGCAGGAAACCCTACACCACTGCCAACAATTGGTTATCCAACATTTAGTACAAATGTTTTGTGCAATATATTGGAATGCATATATGTTTATATTTTGGATTTAAAATGTAAATCAAAATGTAATGATAATATAAAATGATACCTGCCATATGGATATTACAATGAAAGGATTATTGAGAGTCATAAAGATTGCTGAAAACTGCTGTACTTCTGTGTGGTCCCAAGTAGTCATCTATTAACTTGAAAAGACTTCATGAGGAATCGTGAAAATAAATGAAATCAACTGAAGTAGTTTTAATAGAGGTAGCATCAGAATTAGTTGTAGAATACAGTGCAGCTGAGAGGCATAAATATACATTGGTACAAGGCAAACTCAATTATCATTATAGACTTTACTACAATTTTCCTTCAAAACCAAAAGCCAACCCCCACACAGTGAAATCATGTGATGCTAATACCCTATTCTTATGCTTTAATTAACTCTCATCACGTAACTGTTTCTTTCAGCATATATTTTATATAATCATTGAACATGAATTGATCTTGGAAAACAAAAAGCACTCCAAGCTTTGTACTAAGGATTAGAGCTTTTCCAGTCTCATTGATGACTGAAAACCACATATCACTGAGAATCAAGTGATAATTGTCTACAAGAACTCAATTTTTGAATTTTGCAGTCATTATTCAGGGAACTATTAGGGTTTTTTGGGTATAATCGGCAAAAGTAAGTTATTGCACGGTTCCTCACTTCAGAGACATAATGCTATATTTTTATTCTCACTCTGCCAGTATCTCCAGATCTTCATTAATGGTTACCGTGCACATGGAATATTCCAAGCCAACCACGTGACATGTTCTGTGCACGTCAGGCTTCATCTTGAAACCAGATATTGTAGAAGGAATGCAGATATTCTCATCCTTCCTTATGTACAAATTCAATAAATGCTGTTCCTCCTCCTACTGGGAACTACTGAACACACTACTTTGTATGTCTGTATATGGAGATAAAGTTGCAATGACTGTACATGCATTTTAAAAGTTGACTGAACTATTCCTCAGGGGTACGTCCTTTTTATATATTAGATTTCACTCATCCCATTTATGTTATCCTTGTGATGTCACACTATACAACTCTTCTGAGTTTGCAAGTGCATATGTAGAGTCAACAAATGATAAGTGATTAGCAGCTACATTTATGCAACAGAGGTTATCTAGGAAAAATAGTGAAATTCATAATATTTTAGTTTGCTTTGTATGACACAGATTGAATTGTAGGTGAGAAAAGAAAAAGAACTCCTTTGCTTGTAACTTTCAGATATTGTATTAGTAAAAAGCACACTATATCTTTGTAAATAAATATATCCTATTTCTGGTATCACAGTACAATCCAGAGAAAAATACTGTCATAAGTACAACAGCATGATATAAGCTCCACAAGATTTTACATTAGTTTTGGTCTTGAATCTGGAAAACACCCTAACAGGAGAATCAAAATCTAATGCACATATTAAATACTTTGCAGAACTCATTTCCCGTCCCACCCTCTAATACAGTACTAACACAATTACATGAAAATGACATTACAGTATCCTCCCAGCTGAATTTATGCTTGCAATATCAGCTACTATGTGTATATCTCAAAAGTATGTGAAATCAAAAATCACTAAATAAATAAACTACCATAAAGAAAACTGGGCAGTGCTAAATGTTATATTTAGAAAATATCTCATCTTCAGAAAGAGACCACAGAGGAGGGTAGAATATGTTGTTTATCTTATTTAAATTTTTTTGTAAAAGAAAAAAAGACATATACAGGTTCAGAGCTAGAGGATATTGTTAAATGCATAAATACTGATAACCGCTAAATTAGAATGGGTTTGATAAACTATAATACAACACACTGGAATAAACAGTAGAGAACATAATATTTTGGTTTTTTGAAATAGTTAAGGTGCAACATTTCTTGCTCAAAATGGATTCATGGACATAAGTTTGATAGTGACGTTGCTGATATATGAAAATATGTATCACAGAAATGAAATTTCCTTTTTTAAAAAGCCGCACAAATCAATAAAAATAAAAAACTAATTTAACAATACATTGTTGGTTTCGCAGTTTTTGTGCTAACAAATGTTCTTCCTTTCTGAAATCAGGGATCCCCATTCTAATAATAAATTCAGCAAGTCTCTAAAATTAAGACATCATTCAACAATAACAAAAGAAAGAAACCACAGGGCACAATTTATCTGGCTATTTTTCTGCAGAACCTCACTGGAATGAATGGAAGCCATGCAATACCTACATTCCAATGAGGATGGCTGCAGAGAATCTTCCAAGTGGGCTGTGCTCCTAATGAACTATAAAGCTTTGCAGGATTTCTGCTACTCTTGGTGCCTAATCACTTAAAAATTAAGCATATCTACAGAAAAGTTTATTAGCATCAGAAAACACTCGTATTCAGTAAATTGACCCATATTCAGTCCCTTGTCTAAGGGATAGTCAACAAAGTTTTGGAAAGAAAGGTAATAAGATATTAATTTACTTAGAAAAAGCTAATTTTCTGCAGTCTTTATAAAGGTACCATTCATACAAAGAAATATTTTAGGAACAACATAGACATTTAAAATGGAATACAGATGATGCACTTTTGCAAAATGGAGTTATTCTAATGGATTCAATAGAATGTGTATGTTAGTACCCACTGTAAAAATGAAGAGGCTGCATCGTAAAATATTTGGATTTCAGCTACTAACATATTTGAGCCATAGCTAGTACATGGTCATATATTCCTTTAGCTACCACAATATATACTCAACGGTATGGCATGATGGCAGCATTCTATTTTGTTAAAATAATTTAGAAAACATTAACAAAATTGAACTATTAAAATAGCTCCACAGGTTACAGCAGTATGTGGAAATTTCTTCTACCTGAATTTTCTAACAAGTTTTTATTTTCTCATGCCTGTTGATTTTTTTTATCCAATATTTGTAGCTTTGAATGAGTTCTTTTTTAATGTAGGCTGAAATGACAATTTTTGTTATTATCTATTATTACAAAGTATATGATCTGCTTGTTGTTCCTGGTTCAGACCCTGAAAAGACATGCACTGATTAGAATAATAAAAGGCTAAGCCAAGCAAGTTTTACGAGTCACTTTTTGTATGGCTGTTAAATCCAATTACAAAAAAAAAGGGGGGGGGAACCATATTTTCTTTAACAATTTTGTCACATACAAATGAAGAAGGCCTGATAGCACTGTGTAAACGCTCATAGAGAGACCTAATTAATATAAAAGGGTCTCACTGAATTAAACACTACCACAAAATTCCACCAGAGACAAGACTCATAGAAAATTATTGCTGGGGTCTGATCAATAGCATTTGGTTAAATCTTTGTGCTATGATGCAAATCAAAATAGGGAAATTTCTTGTGCTGTGGAAGAAGTACCCTGTATTAATGTGTAAATTTCCTGTCAAATTCTTATGAAAAGTAAAATGTTGCTGCTAGGAATATTGTTGCCCTGATCCAGTCAGGGTCTGTATACATGTGGAAGGAGACTTCCATTTGTGCATCCCTAGACAGATGGAAAACTGTGTACACAGATGCCAAATTCCCCTACTTAATGTTACAGCAGAATTACTGTACTTGGGGCCTTGGACAAAAATTAAAGTACCACCTATCAATGATTTCAAATTATGCAGCCAATTAGGGTGTCTTTTTAAAAAGAATCTATATAGATACTGCTGCATGTTGTACTGAATGACAGGAAACTGGCATATATAAAGTAATTAAGAAATAACAAAGTAATAATTATACAAACCCTAGAACCTGCTCTGGCAAGAGATGGGAAAAGGATGCAACACAGAATAAAGATAACACAAATTGAAAAATGGTCTGTTTGATGGTCTCAATTCTGTAACATTATTCCTCAGTCATCATCTACTTATGCTATACTCAGCACTTTATCATCCCAAATTACCACTGGCACTTCATAAACTGATGAAGCCAATTCAGACTATGCATAGTATTTATGACAATTCCAGTGTCCATAAAATGTAAAATATATTCATCAGTGTATATGTCAACTGAAAAGATTTCCCCCCAAAAGAGTGAAGTAGTACTAAGGTCACTTCTGAACAATATATTAATAGTATTTTCCCCATTTCACTGCTTTAAACTTAGTCATTCTGAATTTCTGTCCAAAAATAAATGAAATTTTCAAGGCTTGAAATTCAAACCAGTAATTTGTAAGCACTGCTCTTATCTGTATGCCAGACTTTTGCTTTAAATGTAAATCTTCATTATTCTATGCTTAATTTTTTTTAAAAAAGCACAATAAAGCCTGTCAATATTTTTTTGCCAAAAATTCTATCACCCTGGTGGCAAATTCAGAAAAGTGCAGAACTTCTTGGCCGTATGGCCGCACATAGACCTCAAACAATGGTACAGCTCCCATGCGTTCTTGGAGTCTACAAACAGGCTTTTAAATTCACTCTTAAATATATAAATGTAGGCATAACCTATTATATAAACCATCTGAGAACTTAAATGTTCATGTAAAAAGGACTAAGATTATCTAGTAACTAGTGCAGTGGATCAGTTCTTTCTTTCTTTCTTTCTTTCTTTCTTTCTTTCTTTCTTTCTTTCTTTCTTTCTTTCTCTTTCTTTCTTTCTTTCTTTCTTTCTTTCTTTCTTTCTTTCTCTTTACTTTTGCTTAAAGTAGCTAGACTTCATATGAACTACTTTTGACAGAACAGGTGCTGTGTGAGCTACAGTAAAGTTTGCCTTCTCCATGTAACTGTGAATTTACCACTTTAAAAGCCGTCACTAGAAAGCAAAGTTCCAGGATATTTCATTTCTGTTCCATAAGAAAGAAATAGCATCACTCTCATAGTACATTTTAGGCTCAAGCTAAAGGGACCTGGAACAAGCTTTAAGTGAAATCTGTGCCACACTGAACATGAACCACTCATTTTCAGTCTATGAGTTCTTCCATCACATGGACTGACTACCATCCATTGGTAAAGACAAGGCTAGAATATTAGGTAAAGCACAATGTTTTACAAAAGGGTAGAGCTTCACTGGTCAGCACAGGAAATAAGCACTGGAGCCTGAGACATTTCTTTTGGCTGTCCATCACAGGGAAGAGGTGCTGTTCTCTGATTCCTACAAAGGAAGAATAGATGCAATGTTAACCAGAGAACATACCCTTGATTTACTGGAGTTTGATACAATAAATTTTTGTATGCAGCAGACCAAATTAGGGCAGTGATTCATGCCATTTGTTGATCTACGTGATGCAAATTACATCATTTGTATATTATGTAATTGTAAATTACACAAATGATGTAATTTGTGTCATTTGTGTAATTAGGTCATCACACAAATGACTAAATATCTACAATGTCCTACTCTTAGATTCAACAGATTTTCTTTAATAAATAAGCGTTCTTTCAATTAATGTGCTAAAGTAGGATGTCACTGTATAATCAATTATATTCTAAGTGCCAATTAAATCATCTAGTAAGACTAAAGTAAACCTGTTAAAATGTTACAACTTTTGAATTACAGACGCTTTGTTGAAGAAAAGATAATCTCTTGCTAAAAAAAAAAAGCCCACCTACAATATTCAGATGAAACACTGTTAACATAACAGGAGATTGAAGTAGATTACATCATTTTGAGTCATTGAATTTTATGATGCAATGATCTAAAAAGTTTGGTTTCCAAGTAATTTCTGTCATATTAGAAATCATGCTTTCCCTCTAAAAATAAGAGAACAGTAACTAAATAGATAAAGGATACTGAACTGAGATAGCTGGAGATCTGCCTTCACACTTATATTACATCCACACTACCTCCCACTAATCATATTAACAAACCCACTCCTCAGTTTAGTGATAATTATGCACCAAGGAAGTGAGCACACTAGTAGAAGGGAAAGAACAGAAAAGGCACACTTCTGTTCACTTCAATAGTGAATGGATTAGACAATACCTCTGAATTTTTTCTTACAATGTACAGCTTTTATGGAATACAGACAACTAGAAGCAGTATTTGGAAAATAGCTTCAGACTGTTTTCCTAAAAGTTCAGTAACAACAGAACCCTCAGAGTGCTATTTAAAAGCTAAAAATAAAAATCAGGAAGCTGAACTGTTTGGGCAAGTTATCAGGAATAGTTTTTGCTATATGAAAATCAAGGTCAATTTACTCCACTGTAGTTAGAAATTTCCAGTTCTTAATTTTTACATAATTGCCTTTAAAAAAACAACAAACTTTTTTTTTAATTTTCCAAAGGCTGAATGGGTTTTATATAAAGTCTTTTATTTCCTAAAGGCTGAAGCTCTCCTACAGATCATAGAATCCCTTGAACAATTGCTGAATTATTTTCCTGGGTGTTTCCAATCTTGAGAAAAGGAAAGAAGTACGTATGCCAGCTACTAAATATTGTCAATCTTTCTTCCACAATGCATAAAATACATTCCATTACACAAGGAGGGTGTTAGATTACTTTCCTTGCATGCTTATTTAAATCTTTTTTTTCCTATATAGTTATACAGAAACACTTTTCACTATACTCTTTCTGTTTTCCTCCTTCTTTTGTTGGAAAGCAGCTACTGCAATTTGAAAATGTCTGGTATGTGCAACTAATACTGTAAAGAATAATATGGGAATAATACCATAATGGTAACCAGGAGAGTAAGCCTTATTATAATTAAGTTGCCTTAACAATAGTTTCAATGGAACCTAATCATTGGGGTGGCGGCCTGGTACAAATTTCCAACATAGTTTCTCTCCCATATATCACAAGGTAGCCCATGCATATGAAACTATGAGCCTTAGCATTTTTTAATAATAATTTCCCAGAGAACCACACATATTTGTCTTACTAAAACCCCTAACTTATTTGTGTCACTCACACTCATATATATTCTAGAGAAAGGATAAATTGAGAAATCACTGTGTACAATGTTGTTTATTGTTCTAACAATACTCAACTTCTACTTCTTTTCTCATATTTCACATGAACTGGTCCCAAGTAAAGGTAGAGGTTCCCCTTGCACATATGTGCTAGTCGTTCCCGACTCTAGGGGGCGGTGCTCATCTCTGTTTCAAAGCAAGTGCTGTCTGAACATGTCTCCATGGTCATGTGGCTGGCATGACTAAACACCGAAGGTGCACAGAACACTGTTATCTTCCCACCAAAGGTGGTCCCTATTTTTCTACTTGCATTTTTAGGTGCTTTCGAACTGTTAAGATTGTCAGAAGCTGGGACAAGTAACGGGAGCTCATTCTGTTACGCGGCACTAGGGATTCAAACTGCTGATCTTTCTGATCGACAAGCTCAACGTCTTAGCCACTGGTGTTCCCTGGAACTGGTCCTATATTGCAATGAAGTTTTTGGGAAGTAACTTTAGGGAAACTTTCATCTTCTACATTAAGTTGGAAGTATTAGGATACTAAAATGTAACACAAAAGCTCTATAACCGTGATGGCGAACCTATGGCATGCGTGCCACAAGTGGCACGCGGAGCCATTTGTCAGGGCACACGAGGCGCTGCCCTGTCACCTTTTTAAAAGCTATTTTTCGCCTTCCCCAGGCTCCAGAGGCTTTATGGGAGCCTGGGGAGGGCGAAAAGAGCCCCCCCGCCCCCCCAGAGGCTTCAGGGACCGTCCGGAGGCTTCCCTGAAGCCTTTGGAACGCTTAAAACCACCCTCTGAGCAAACCGGAAGTGACTTCCGGGTTGCTCGGAGGGTCGTTTTAAGCGTTCCAAAGGCTTCAGGGACCGTCCTGAGGCTTCCCTGACGCCTTCGGAGCGCTTAAAACCACCCTCCGAGCAAACCGAGCAACCCGGAAGTCACTTCCGGTTTGCTCGGAGGGTGGTTTTAAGCATTCCGAAGGCTTCAGGGAAGCCTCCGGAGGGCCTCCGGGGGTGGGGGGTGGGGAGGCTCTTTTCGCCCTACCCAGGCTCCTATAAAGCCTCTGGAGCCTGGGGAGGGCGAAAAACCATGTAAAAATGGGGGGGGCGCGTTGTGCGCACATGCGCACTGGGGGATCGCGCATTGCATTATGGGTGCGGCACGCCCACACACGATCCCCCCGCGCTCCCCCCACTTGTGGCACGCGAGCCAAAAAAGGTTCGCCATCGCTGCTCTATAACATCTCTGATGAATAAATGCTCTAAAATATAAGTTCAGAATTTGCTTTCTACATTGAAAACTGTATTTCGTGTTCCTGTATATTGGAATGTGTTTCCTGAAAGAATCTTAACTTCTGTCTGGCCTTAGCTACAGACATGCTCTGGGAATCCCTGGTATTTAGTTCATTCCAGAAGATACCTTCCATTGTTCTAATCAGACATGCAATGTCTCCAGGACAAAACTGTCAGAAACCTGGCAAATGCATACGCTTGGCAGATAACATCTTTTGGAAGAATATCTTGTATTCTCGATTTGCTTACTGTGACAAATAGAGAAGATTTGCATTTCTTTCAGAATAGATTTGGGAATTTATATATACACATACATATATAGTTATAAATAAGTAGAAAGAGTATAATAATCCTATACTTTGGGAGGTACCAAATCTTTGTGAAAACTGGCATATTTTTAAGAAGGCATTTTCATAACTTTGATCTTATTTTTTTCATTTTTTGTTTCCCCCCCTTAAAATAGGAATTGAATTGAAGTCAAATTCTAAATTTAAAACAGAATGTTTTGAATATATACACAATATGTTTCATCACATTAACACAATTCTTAACACAAATACAGTGGTCAAATAATTTACAGGCATTCCTATTTCCATTGGCATGGATAATAAGGTATGCATTTTGAATATCATTATAATCATTTCCCAAACATTTGTTCAAAATTCTATTCTGGTGAAAATTAAAATGCAATGAGATAATGCCACATTGTTTAATGCAAAAAGGAAGTTAAAAATAAGAATAATAAAAAGTGTTGAATGATTTTGTTGACACAAAGGTGTCGTTTTGGCTGACCTATTAGCACAGCCAGTAGAACATATTTTTTATCACCTCTGCCTCTCCTTCTCAGTATTTGAGAAAACACTGACTAAAATTAAATTGATGTTTAAGTTCAATAATTGTATTGCTGACACAAATCACATTTCAAAATGCTATCTTTGTGATTAAAGGACATACAATATTTTCCTGTTTTTTTTAAAAAAACAATATTTTATGCTAAACCAAAAAAGCTCCAAGAACAGTTTCTGAAGATGTACATTTATGTACGCAAACATATGTATGACCATAAAATATAAATATACATAAACTTTCAATATTTTGGTTCCAAAAACAGGTAAAACTTTGCAAGTTCTACATTTTTCTTTTTGTAGAAAGGGTCTGAGTTTAACCTAATATGGCTTAACAATATCCATATCATTCTATTATATCAATGTTCATAAAAAATAATATATGCAACTAAACTATTGGAAGAGGCAATTAGTGCAAGAAAATGTCACCTTCCAATTGCATTCTACATTCCAGGCCTTTTCTAGGTGCACAGACTGGCTTTTAAGAATTGCAAGTGCTGTAGCGGGGAAAAAAGGATATACTTTTCCTTATGAAAACAAGATGGTAAAGAAATTAATGATAGCACACAATTGCCAAATGAAGTCTGTATACATGGAATGCCTAGTTAAAATGCTTCATGAGGCTCAAGTAAACATCTCTTGATCTGGGTGCTTCATTTTAGGCATAGCTACAGATATAAAAAGGCAAAGTTCCCTTTAACTAGTACTTACCTGTGTACATTTTCCATTGCTGCTACCTCTGCTAAGGCAGCTAGACTGAAGAATGCAGATACAGATGGCATGTCTGATGTCATACTATGATTTTCCGCAAGATCGTTGTTTAACAGGGATTCCTCACTGCATTCCATCCCTGTATTTAATGTTCTCTGAAGAGTATTCTGCAGTTGCCCTTTTGGTTTTTCTTCTAAAAGGAAGCAAAGGTTGTTTTAAAAGAATTCAATCTTCCTTACACTGAGATGGAAAAATAAAGTCTTATTCAGGAGTTCTTCCTCTTTATAATCAAACCAATATGAAGACATACAACATAAAAACAAATCCAGCGAATCGATTTCCCATTCACTGTCCACTGATGGAAAATATAGGAGAACTTCTATACTTCTAATATTTACCTTGAGATTCTGCTACTTTCTATACAGTCTTTAGTACATTATAAAGTGTTTTAAATTGTGTATATTGTACACATTTTAAACAAGTCTTGGTACTTTATTCTTTTGCTAAGTAATTTAAGGAGTATTATGAAGAAAAGTAAAACATATACTTTTGAAATATGAATTTAAATGGGCTAGAACTGGCTACATTAGTTCAAATGACTTCTAGGTATACCATAAGCCAAAATGAAAGTATGGAGTGACAAAAATACTGCATTCAATAAAAGACTGAAATAAATACAGTATTAGAATCAAGGGAAGTACACAAACATTAATCTTATACAAGCTAATGGATAAGTATAGATATAATGGTGGAAAATACTGAGGAACTCTATGGCCAATTGTAATAGGTGCATCATCCATGTCAAACTGACAGCATTAAAGCAAATAGTAAATAGAATACATGCTATAAGAATAATAAAAGTAACAAATTTAGTATGCCTATCTTACAAAAAATAGAACCTGTAGAACTAAAACGACACTGTAAACTTAAGTAGAAAAACATTCAAGAAGGAAACGATCCAACCAGCTGCTAGAAAAAAATGATAAAGGTATCTCAAAGAAAGAGGTCAAACTTTCTGAGCCTTCACTTTCACCCTGCCTGGGCATCAACAACTGCAACTAAACATTTCCAATAGCTGTGTCTTCTGTATTGCACAATGGCTTGGAAGAATTTTAGTCCATTCTTCCTTATAGAACAACTTCAATCCAGGGATGTTTTTGTTGGTAGGCTTCCTTGCCTGAACGGCCTGCTTCAGGTCCTTCTACAAGTTTTCTATAGGGTTATGGTCAGGACTTTGGATTGTCCATTTCAAAATATTAACTTTCTTCTGTTCTAACCATTATTTGATCATACAATTTGTATATTTTGGGACATTGTCTTGTAATACAACATGTTTTTGGGAAGCATCTTAATTCCACAGAAATCAACGATAAGAGCCATAAAGTAATTAAGATAGGAAGCCAGCAAACAAAGTGCCTCTTTAAAAGATGCTGACTCTCCCAGACCTCTCAAATCCACTGGAAAATGCTGTTTTGCAATCTCTTTAGTATGAGCCAATATGGGTGATCCTTGTCTTTTAGTCCAGAGAAAAGTTCTGAGGAGCTAATCCCTTCATTGGCTCCTATTTTGACCACATTTTGAAGCTTTATTCAAAACTTTATATCTTTTGAAACTTGCAACCTAGATTATCCTAGGAAGGAATATAATGATAAATTGTAAAGTACAAGAACATTTTGTTGACAACAAATATCTAAATAATTAAAGGAGTTGTCTTTCTAATAATAAGGCCCAGCTGTGAAAGCTGGAGCTAAAAAAAAAAATGAAAAGAAGACAGTTACTTTTAAACTATAGATTTTGATATGTTAATAAAAACAATATGAGCTGTAAATAGAACCAATGAATTACATCTGGCCAGATAAAGGCTTACTAAATGATGTGCATGCAACACAAGTATATGATGGGCTAGAAAATAATGATTATGCTCAGCAAGATTGAGGTACATATAAGAGGAAAACAATAGATACAAGGGATGAAGGAGATAAAAGAGATTATCAAAATGTCCTTGGATTAATTTTATTACTGAAGAAAGGGAACCACAGTGGGCATTTGTCCATATAGTTGCTACAAAATGAACCTGCTCTATGCTAAGTAGCTATACTATCTAGTCACAAGACATACAAGATTACATGCTTCATTATATATAGTTTTCTTGATGTACATTGATCAAGTAATAGTACATTGATCAATATTTAATGAACTTAGCTTAATTCAGCTTGGTTCATTTCTTTTTAGATTTTTCAAATACTGGAACAATCCCAGGAAAAAGAAATTCTATAAAATTACAATTGAAGAAATATTTGTACCAGAAATCTGGACATTTTGATAAAAATATGAGGGCATATTTTTGGAATGGTCTAGGACCAAAATGGTGAACCTATGGCATGAGTGCCAAAGGTGGCACATAGCAGTCTGTGGGCACACAAGCTGTCTCCACAATTCAGCTCTGTGTGCATTGCGCAGACCTCCTGCCGGCTAGATGGTCGTCGGGTCTCTGATGCGCATGTGCGGGGAGGACGTATGCAGGGGGTTGCATGTCCATGCGCGGGGGTGGTGGTGCAAGGTGCATGTGGGGGACCATGTGTGCATGCGTGGAGCACATGCATGCACGCACAGGGGCTATATGTGCAGGGTGCATACATGGGGGCCTCACGCACTTTGGGTATTCGGACTGGAAAAGGTTAGCCATCACTGGTCTAGGGCATTTTTTGGAACTGCTTTCTTAAATATACGTGATTTTAAAAAAAATTTACGCAACACTTCATTCTGAAACTGTGTAACACTAATAATGCAAGTTATATTTACTTGTACTGGTTTTTTAAAGCAACTAATAGCTTACAAACCTACATTTTTGTGGTTTTGTTTCTATGATTCCTGGAACTCACAGACAAATTTGAGTAATGAATGAATTTATAGTAGTAGCCAAAGAAAATCAGTTATATACTTACTTACCCAAACCTTGCCCTGCTGGTGAAACTCGACCATCTGCTGTCCGGACAAGATGTGTGATCTTGCTTTTCCTTGCTTTTCTCTTCTGACTTCCAACCAAAGGTTCTTGTATTACCACAGACTCTGGAATATTTAGAAGAAAATTAGACCTGTTCTTTTTCCATAGCACCTCATTGGTGCTAAAATAAGGTTGCAATGGAGAAGTTACTTAACTGTTAGCAAAATATTCTACACAGATCTTTTAAGAAATTCTAACTAAATGTAAGAAGCCAAGGAGAATTTTACCTAGAATCAATAAGGGTTAAAAGAGTCACTATAGTATTTAATTATTTCATTGAGTCAAAGTTTTTATCTGCACGCTGGAACTGGGGAGGGGCCCTTTATTAGCAATGCTTTTGTTCTATAACAGTGATGGCGAACCTTTTTTGGCTCGCGTGCCAAAAGTGGGGGGAGCATAGGGGGGTCGTGCGTGGGCGTGCCACACCCATAATGCAATGCGCACAACCCCAGCGCACATGTGTGCATGACTAGTGCTCCACATTTTTGGCATGCTTTTTTCCCCTCCCCAGGCTCCAGAGGCTTTATAGAAGCCTGGGGAGAGCAAAAACAGCCTCCCCCCCCCCGGAGTCTTCAGGAGCTTCCCTGAAGCCTCCAGAGAGCGAAAAACCGGTCTTACGGGCAAACTGGAAGTTCGGGAATGGAGCCTTCATGGACCTCCAGGAGGCTTCCCTGAAGGCTCCCGAGGACGAAAAACGGACAAACAGGAAGTGACTTCCGGTTTTCTCATAGGGTCGTTTTGAATCCTCTGGAGCCTTCAGGGGCCTTCCCCATTGTTTCATGCCCAAGACAAGACTCTAGCCTGATGCCTTAACCACTCCACCAAACGGTCTATCTGAAAAGTATCAGTAATGAATTATAAAACAGAAATATATTACACAAAACAGCCATGGATTCTACGTTTGTCTTTTCTAGCCCTCTGAAATGCCAGTGGAAAAACAGAAAAAGAATGCAAAAATTCTGACATTCCTTCATTTATCTTCATGAATAAAAGAAGGATAGAACTTCAGATCTAAAGTGTGGCTTTAAGTGAGTTTGAATTGCTGTAAGAGCTTACCTTTGTTAGATTTTGTTTGGTCTATAACATAACTGCCAACTTTCTTCTTTTTTCTTGGTAGAGAGGCATTTTTACGATCAAATGTGATTGGACTGTATTGAGGAAGGCTGTTGAACTTCTTCTCAAATTCTTCTTCCAGCTTTGCTAAGCTAAAGATGTCAAAGCAGAAAATCAAACAGATTAAAATAACATAGATTTTAACATACTATAAGGATATTGAATAAAATAGGGGAGATGATCCAGCCTTAGGGCCCAAGTGCTGGAGTCCTCCAGAACTTGAATTCTCTTTCCTACACACTGTCTGAAACCATCCACTCATGAAAAAGCAGAACCATTAAAGAAGAGTAATTCGCATCTCTTATTGGCAATCCAGAAGCATACTATTTTAATAGTATAGAAAGTGACTAAAAGATCTAGGAGGGCCGGTGTGGTTGCATTCCCTTAGCCATGTATAGGTAATCAATGTGGTAACCCATCGATCAAGGAATATTATGATTCGTTTTGCATGTGTAGGCTGCACACAAATGATTTTCCATGTCTTGTACTTTTAAAGTAAGTACCATATATACTTGTGGATAAGCCCATCTGTGGATAAGCTGATCCTTGAGTTTTTAATCAAAATGTAATAAAAAAGGTACCTTGGATTAGGCTCAAAATTTTTATTTTTATTTATTTTAATTTTTAATTTTAATTAATTTCATAATTGCCTGTGCGTGGTATATTTTTCATGGTATTTTAGTTTAAAAAATCAAGGATCAACCTATCAATGAGTCAATATGGGTGTTTTAAAAAAGTACTATTTGCAGATAAGCCCATCTGGGGATAAGTAAAATATCACTGAGGGATGTTTGGGGATGTATTTGAGGATCTAACATTCTTGACTTATCCATAAGTATATAGGGTATACATGTATGTAATTGAAAACAGTTCACTATCGTTTGACTTGACTTTCAAATCTAAATTTTGTACTTTTTTGCAAACCTAAAATTTGCAAATCAAAGGAATCGTGACCCAGATATAGGCCGATTTTCCCAAAGGTTTTTCATATGTAACTTTAACAATGTAATTAGATTTCTCAGTAACTGCTATGCTAATTGTATAATATTCAAAGTTCAACATGTAATTTAAGTTAAGACAATTGAATCAATTAGTTTATGCAGGCATGCATGCATGTATATATGTGTGTGTATGTGTGTTTATACCCTTGTTACTATCTGTATCTCTCCTTTTGAAATTGAAAAAGAAACTGACAAAAGTATGTGACAAAAAGTGAGCAAGATATTTGTTCAACAAGGTATTTCATTTCTAATCAATACCAAACTATTTTGAAAGTAACATACCCTTACATATTTATTATATCACTTACCCCAAAACAATGTCTTCCTTTGGCTTACTTCTTTTTAACTTTTTGTTCCCACTTGTCCCACTTAAGGAAAACGCCCACGTTTCTTCATTCCAGCATCCTTCCTGATCAGAGTTGCCACCTTTTCCTGAGCTTCGTTTTCCTAAGAAAGTGAGTAGGAACAAGAAAAGCTGCATGGAGATTACTGGGAAACTTTATAACAGTGACACACTAGAAACATAATATATTGGTTTTTTGGTAAGTAGGATGACTGATTCATCTCACTAGGTATTCATCAGAGACTATCCTAGGACTCAGAAAAGCATTACATCATCATTTTAATATGGCAATTTCTGAGCATGTCCCCATGAATTGATATAAGTAGTATAGTCTAATGCTAATTAATAAATATGAACCTAGAAATAAGGAATGAAAGAGGAAAATAATCTGCTTAAAATAACAAATACATCAATAGCAATCATTGTTTAATAATTCATACTGTTAGCATTTTACAGCTTTCATATAAAGTTTTACGAAGCAACCAGATATCTACTATCCTTCAGGCTAAAAATGGAAATGTTTACAAAAAACCCTGCACATATTCTTAAGAACTCCAAAGAGACTCACATAAACAAATATACAAAGGGAAATTGAGTATTAACACAGACACTCTCCTCTCTATGTATTGAAAATGATAAACTAGTAGTATTTTCATGTCATAGCCAATGGTCAGCAGGATTTGTTCAGATTCCAGTTTGCTTGAAGCTAAGAGCTGATTAATCTCTAGGTGAAAAACTACCTTAGAATCCTATAAATCTACAATAAAGAAAATGAACTAGAACTGTAAGCAATGAAGAAATAAATGCATTCTTAGAAGATTTTTGCATATGTTCTATAAATCTAGCACAATGGTTGTGGATGTAGTTGTTTTTAATTAGTACAATGTTCAGCCTAAATGAGCAATCGTTTACATAATAGCAAATGGTTTGGGGTGTGTGTGTACAGCTGTGGTATGAAATAATCTTTTATAATTAAGATGTAGACATGTGGAAAGAGGATTCGGGATGTGAATTAAGAACAGTCTTCTGAAGTACCAATTATTCATTATGGTATGAAGGTTAGCTACCTTCAAAGTATGTGGGGAAGGTTAGGATAGACTACCCAATATTATCAATGACATAAAATGGCTTTAGATGCTGCTGTAAAAGATACAGACCTATAGTGTACAACAATGTACCTAAAATACCAATTCTTAAAGTTAGGCTTTAAATATCACCAAGGTGATTGAATATTTTGGAAAACATGGCTTATTATTTGTTTGATAAGTCTTAATTTGAACTTGCTAATCTCTACTTTTTGTCCCATGTGGAAAAAGTCTTTGCATTGTATTTGAACCACATGGCACATTAAGTGTTATAAATAAGTAATTTAAAAAATGGACAGAAGATATGCAGCCATTTGCTATTATCACTGACACATATTCTAGAAATAAGCTCACTGAAAGCAAACATTGTCAAAGATTAGAAGGAATTATATTCAATTTGAATAATGAAACATAAAAACACAATTAATTATAGTTTGTGGGTTTTAAAATTTTGAGATGGACATATTAAAAGCTAAATACCTCTATCAACATTGGAACGCAGAGATGTAAGCATGCCCTCTGACACCAGAGTTTTGTACAGTGCACCTTTGCAAGCTCTTTCAGATTTTCTCGAGCCACAAATTTCTGCCTTTTTATTACAGTCAATGTCCTCAATTTTTACTTGATCTGGTAAACTCTGTGATATTATATCCTCTGTTGGGGTTAGAATATCTGTTGTTGTGTTTTCAGGTACTTCACATGGTACATCCTTGTTATCTTTAATGCTAAAAAAATCAGGAGGCTTTGATTCTTTGGTGGTCTCTAAACATTTTTCTTTCAGTGCTCTTTTTTCTTTTGACTTTACTTTCTTCTTTGGTGACTTTGTGTCCAAAATATTGCCCTTCATTGCAGAAGGCAGGCAGATTTTCTTATGGGACATTTCTGTAAGTCTCTCTGTCCCCCAGTCCCCTTTTGCAACTGCTTCAATAGTATAAATGACACTCTCAATATCTGATTCGGAAGACTGCCTTTTTTTGCAAGTCTTTTTAGGAGTACATTTCTCAAGTCCTTGTCGGTCCATTTTATTTTTCTTCTTCTTTTTCTTCAGTTTTTCTGGTTTGTTTAATCCTAAAGTGCTGATGTCAGCTACTGATGTCAGCTCATGGGAACAGCATGCAGGATCTTTTACTATTGCACCGTCATGCCCAACTAATGTAATGCTGTTCAAAGCTGGATCTGAAATATCTGAAGACCTTGTTACCTCTTCGAAAACCCCAGCCTTTGTCTTTTCATGTTCTTGTCCCTTCATTTTCTGAGATTTTTCGGTTTTTACTTTTGCTTTCTCCGAAATGTCAACTTTCATCTGTTCAGATGCTTCCAGTGTTTTGACAATCCTGGCTGTTTCAGGTTTTGCCTTCCCAGGTTCTCTCACTTTTACTTCCTCTGATGCAAGGCACATCTGAAACAAACTCCAGTATTAATTCTCCTTTATTATGTAATGTTAAAAATTGTATAACAGTTCTATAAATCACTCTAGCATTTAGTATACTCATTTTAGTAGCAGTGCATTCTGTACTTCCTATACTATATATCATGGAAGATAAATCTAACAAAAAACACTTTTGTGTCTTCATGGTGACTTCTTTGAAAGTTGGGAATATATAAATAGTATACAAATACTTTGGAACAAGTATGTATTAGACTAATAAATTAACTGTCTACAATGGTAAACACATTACATTCAATTATGTACTCTTACCGTAGCAACCTGGTAGTAAAATCACTGAAAGGCATGGAAAAAAAACGCTGCTTATTTCAATTAAGCTATACGAGTTCTCAAAAAAACATTCAAATCTAATTTCATTAGCTCTTGAGTACTTGTATAGCACCTTTTAATTTCTGTACTGTATACAATGGAACCTAACGTAAGAGGTTTTAAATAACAGCTATATCTCAGGAACTGATTCAACATGTCAGTTTTAGACTCAGTTTCATCTACAAAGTTGTTGCTATTAAAACAATTCCAAAGAATGAATGAATGAATGAATGAATATATATATATATATATATATATATATATATATATATATATATATATATATATATATATATATATATATATATATATATATATATATATATGTAATAATATTGTGTAAGTAAAATAAGGTGTAATAATAATTTATTGGTGTAAAGCTAATAAAATGGCAGTGATAGCTTTGCTGACATTCTTTCAGAGTTTCATATTAAAAAAGCTTTTATAAAAGCATAACATTCTTAATTTAATAAATTTCTTGCCGTTTGAATTTGTCAGCATGCTGCATTTGCTTCAAAGTTGGAGGGATGTAAAAAGAATTGTCCTGACTTGTGAGATTCTGCCTCTGTACAGATTCTGTCCTCCATAGAATAACACGAGTATAGCAATAGTAGTAGCATTTAGCTTATATACCGCTTCAGTCCTTTACAGCCCCCCCTAAGCAGTTTACATAGTCGGCATATTGCCCCAAACAATCTGGGTTCTCATTTTACAGACCTTGGATGGATTAGCTGAGTCAACTATGCTTGGTTTAAAAGTAGGCTCTGGTTTCATTTCTGGCATACTAGTTTAAATTGCCGCGTATCTGACACAATGATGAATACTGAACTAAAATTAATCCATCAAAGACAAAGTTTCCAGCGTTTAATAAGGAAAATGAAGTGAATGATAACAGGCTATATATGGATGTCAAAAAACTCCAGTCTGTCAATAGTTTTTTTTTAAAAAAGGGCATTAAAAAGGGGGAATGAATATAAAGCATAACTGACAGTATCAATACATTATCTTTGTTTGATCATGTGGACAGAATGAATGAGCGGGGGAGGAAAGGGAGGATAACATTCCATTACAGGGCTCTTTGATACCAACGGTCGTGGGGAGGGGCAGGTGCGAGGACACATTAAGAACGCGCAGTCGGTTGGGAGACCGGGGTTTTTGGTCATTCCCGGTCGTTTGTACCAACCCCTGCATACTAGGTGGTCAGGTTCCACAGGCCCAAGGCCTGAGACTGCTGTTATGCAACGCGAGGTCCGTTGTTAATAAGGCCCCCCTCATTCATGATCTTATCTTGGAGGGGGAGCCGGACCTCGCAGGAATAACCGAGACCTGGTTGGGCTCCGAGGGAGGTTTACCCCTCGTTGAATTGTGCCCACCAGGTTATCGAGCATTTCATCAGCCTCGGGCCCAGGGGAGGGGCGGCGGGGTAGCAGTGATTATTCGGGAAGACCTTGAGCCGAGAGAGTTCACCGTGCCACAGACATCCGGGTGTGAGTCCCTTGTTGTGAGATGGGGCCCAGGGAGGCAGTTGGGCCTGCTGATAGTATACCTGGCTCCTCGCTATACATCAGCGGCCCTGCCTGAACTCCTTGAGCTGATCTCATCGGTGGCGATTGAGACCCCCAACCTTATAGTGATGGGGGATTTCAATATGCCGTCGATGGGAGAAGCGTCTGAGGGGGTTCGGGAGTTCATGGCTTCCATGACAGCCATGGACCTGACCCAGTTAATTCAGGGCCCTACTCACGAGGGAGGCCACACGCTGGACCTTGTTTTTGTCTCAGGCCGGTGGATGAGTGATCAGGGAATAGGGGACTTAGTCATTACTCCCCTGTCATGGTCGGATCACTATCTTCTCCGGCTGGACTTCCCTGGTGCTACCCCACACCGCGAGGAGGCGGAACCGGAAGGTATTAGATGGTTCCGCCCCAAGCGCCTGTTGGAACCAGATAGGTTCCAGACGGAGCTTGGGCCACCTCCTGTGGATTTGACCCGCCCCCGAGTGGAGGACCTGGTAGACGCATGGAATAGTGCGACTACCGGGGCCCTGGACCGGGTGGCGCCTTTGCGGCCTCTCCTGCGGCGACGAACCACCCTGGCTCCCTGGTTTACCGAGGAGCTAAGGGTGATGAAACGCCAAAGGAGACGCCTAGAGAGTCGTTGGAGATCCTCTCGTTCCGAATTTGACCGAGCACAGGCACGAGCCTACTTGAGGACGTACCTTGTGGCATTAAGAGCGGCCAAACGTCAACATTGCGCCGCCCTTATTGCGTCTGCAGATAACCGCCCTGCCGCCTTGTTTCGGGTGACTCGTTCCCTCTTGTTTGAGAGGCCGCGGGAAGCCCCTTTACAGGGTAGAGCAGAGGAGTTTGGGAAATATCTACATGACAAAGTCGCTCAAATCCGGATGGGATGGACCCCCTTCAGTGGTTCAGTAGAGACGCCCGTGGCGAGTCTTGAGGGTCCGCTTTGGGAGGAGTTTGATTCGGTTGCCATCGAGGATTTGGACAGGTTGCGTGGACGTCTGCGACCCACCACATGTTTATTGGACCCGTGTCCCTCCTGGCTTGTACTGGCATCCTGGGAGGTTACACGTGACTGGCTCCTGGTCCTAGTGAACACTTCGTTGGGTGAGGGGTCTCTACCAGCCGCCTTGAAAGAGGCGGTGGTGAGACCCCTGCTCAAGAAGTCTTCCCTGGACCCGACGGACCTAGTCAATTATCGTCCAGTCTCCAACCTTCCTTTTTTAGCGAAGGTTGTAGAGAGTGTGGTGGCACAGCAGTTCCCACGCCACCTGGAGGAAAATGATTATCTAGACCCGCGCCAGTCCGGCTTCCGACCCGGGCACAGCACGGAGACGGCCTTGGTCGCATTGGTGGATGATCTCTGGCGGGCCAGAGATAGGGGTTGTTCCTCTATCCTGGTCCTATTAGACCTCTCGGCGGCTTTCGATACCATCGACCATGGTATCCTGTTGCACCGGCTGGAGGGGCTGGGAGTCAGGGGCACCGTGTTACGGTGGTTTGGCTCCTACCTCACTGACCGGACGCAACGTGTGTTGGCAGGGGAGCAGAGATCGACCCGGAGGCCTCTCACATGTGGAGTGCCACAGGGTTCGGTACTCTCGCCTCTCCTGTTCAACACATACATGAAACCGCTGGGCGAGATCATCCGTGGTTTTGGGGTGGGATATCATCTGTATGCTGATGACACTCAGCTATACATCTCCACCCCAAACCACCCCAATGAGGCCATCGAAGTGATGTCCCGGTGTTTGGAGGCCGTACGGATCTGGATGGATGGCAACCGACTGAAACTCAACCCTTCCAAGACGGAGTGGCTGTGGCTTCCGGCGCCCCGGTTCAACCAGGCGTTTCCATCTCTGGCCATTGGGGGCGTGCAACTAGCCCCTATGGAACAGGTGCGCAATTTGGGCGTCCTCCTGGATGCCCGGCTGTCCATGGATGACCATGTAACAGCCGTGGCAAGGGGGGCGTTCCATCAGGTTCGCCTGATGCGCCAATTGCGCCCCTTATTGGACCGGGATGCCCTACGCACAGTCACCCATGCGCTGGTGACGTCTCGCCTGGACTACTGCAATGCTCTCTACATGGGGCTTCCTTTGAGATGCACTCGGAGACTACAGTTGGTCCAGAACGCGGCCGCGCGGGTGATCATGGGGAGGACTAGATTCTCCCCTGTAACACCTCTCCTGCGCGAGCTGCACTGGCTTCCTGTGGTCTTCCGAGTGCGTTTCAAGGTCTTGATTATGATCTTTAAAGCGCTCCATGGCACAGGGCCTAGTTACATGCAGGATCGCATCCTGCCCCACACATCCCTACGACCAATCCGCTCTCACAGAGAGGGACTTCTCCGGGTGCCGACCGCCAAACAGTGTCGGGGGGCGACACCCAGGAGCAGAGCCTTCTCTGTGATGGGCCCAGCCCTGTGGAATGACCTCCCCCGGGACATCAGGATGACTTCCGATCTCCGCTCCTTCCGTGTACAACTGAAAACCCACCTCTTCCAACTATCTGGCCTGGCTCAACCGTAATTTCCTCCTACTCCTCCTGACTGCCTGTTTTTTAACATTTTGAATTGGATTGTACATGGGGTATTGTAATTAGGGTATTTTAATGGTTTTTAACTGTCTATGTATTGTATCTGTTAACCTCCTCCGAACATGTGTGTCTTTGTATTTATGTATGTCGTGGATTTATGTAAATGTTATATGTTTTTTACTCCATTGTACGCCGCCCCGAGTCCTTTTCGGAAAGGGAGCGGCTAATAAATTTAAATTATTATTATTATTATTATTAAATATATAAATAATGAGTGGCTCCAGAGAATGGGGAGGATTAAGAAAACTGGAATTGATAAAAGAAATTTAAATAGCAAAAGGCAGCTCATACAATTTGTAAGGCTAGGTAGTCCTCAACTTACAACCACAATTTCTGTTGCTAAGCAAGACATTTGTTAAGTGAATTTTGTCACATTTTACAAAATTTCTTGCCAGAGTTGTTAATAAATCACAGCAGTTGTTAAATTAGTAAAATGATTAGGTGAATCTGGATTCCCCAATGACTTTGCTTGTTAGAAAATTACAAAAGGTGATCACATGACCTTGGGACATTGCAACCCTCATAAATATGAGTCAGTTGCCGAGCTTCCAAATTGTGATCATGAGGAATGTTGCAATGGTCATAAGTATGAAAAATGGTCATAGGTCACTTTTTCAGTGCCGTTGTAACTTTGAATGGTCACTAAATGAACTGTTGTAAAACAAAGACTACCTGTACGGAGAAATAAAGAGAATGGTATTTATTTTAGTTACGTTTACTTTTTATTTTTATCTCATGTCTTTTAAATAGTTTGGTTTTATTATTATTTTATTTGGCCTGTTAATTTTAACTCATTTTTAAATGTCTTATAAATTCGGGTTTTTTTTGGGGGGGGGATATGTATTTAATTTCTTTTTAACTTTTGGGATGTGTGCTTTTTAATGTTGTACGCCGCCCTGAGTCCTTTGGGAGAAGTGCGGCATATAAATCCAATAAAAACAAAACAAACAAATTATGTTTGTGTTTTGCATAACACTGCTTTTTCTTAGGAACACAATGTATATGTTTATACTGCATATATGTAATAAATTTCTTGCATGGGAGCTAGCCTGCTTGCCAATATTTTATTACAAAATGCAATATTTTATTGCAAATTGTGTGCACTGAATTTACACATAGAGGCTATTGTATAATTTGTAAGGGATGTGATACCACAGATATGTATTTAATAGTGTTTGTTTCATTAAAAATGACAAAGAACTGAACCCTCTGGATACCAAGTCAATTAAGGTCTTACCTCTAAAAATGTTTCAAAAAGAAAAGAATGATAGTTTAAATGTTTTATATACACTCAAATATTTGTGCAGTGTATTACTCAAAATATGTTATAATTCATCTGTCATTTGTTTCCCTTCTCTTGGAAACTTAGAATATTGTCCTTGAAGCTGCTTTTTCTTTAATTTTTGTTTTTAATAGTAGCACGCATTAAATAACAGTAAAAGTATATTATACATGTTGTCTGAAAAATAATAATAATTTATTGGCACTTGGATGATTCTCAGTGCAAATATATAGATATGTGCCATATACCCATATACACTTATATGAAATTTCAATGAATTATAGATTATGTTCACGTTTGACTGTGCCTAAAATCTTACATTGCAACACTCAAAGAAGGTTCTTTACAATTATTTTCTTTTCCCTTTCTGACCAAATCATGAAATGTACATTTGAGGGAATTAATTCAATATAGAAAACAATAATTTACCCCTATTTGTTTGCTATCTTTATTGAGAGCTGTATATCAACAACTGTGAAAGAAAGACAATGACAGAGGAAAGATATATAGTTTAAACAATAAGATATCTTTAGAAAGTAATTTATTCTTGATTAATTACTACCTCTGAGACACTGACAGGCTTGAGAATGGTAAGGTGAGGTAGAGATCATGTAGCTGGATACAGCTTTAAGACACTCATCTGTGGAAGCAAAAGAGCTAAAAGGGTATTGTGCTCTTGGCATATTGCTTTGGGACATATGGGAAAAGGATGCCTTATAGTTTAGTATTTGGATGGATTTAACCATGCTCTCTGAATGAGAAATAGTTTCCATGATTTCTCTTTTATGGTTTGCAACTGGTCAAGGCCCATAAATATCTAGTAATGAGTGGTACAACTTATTCATGCATCATTATATGAACTTCTTCCTTTTAAGATATGAAATGTTTAAAACTATTTAAGAGAACAACTATATGCACTTTACAATTATGCTCTACCTTAGTAGGCTACTGCTTCTTGAAGCTAACTGTTTGTAACTTCTTGATACTACAGAGACTACATGCCTAATGGTTAGACAAGATAAGTCTAGATTCTTGGCATGAACAGTAATTTAGGCTTCTATAAACAATGCTAATTATGTCTGTACTATAGCTCTATTTCCTAGAATTTGGCAACCAGCATCATTCAGCTTCTATTTCCCAAATGTACCAGTAGTAATTAAGCCACAGGATTTTAATACTACCTCTGCCAGCTGAAACAATGCTGATGTCCCACACTGTTTCGTTAATTCAGAAGGACCTGAATGGGATGTACTTGATGAGATCTAAAGTAGAAATAAAGAAAGTGAGGGGTTGAAGCAGATAATATTACAAAGTCACTGATAAAGATGCATCTTAAAGGTGAACACTTAAATTTATGGAAGCTTCAGATTTGGCAGCAATATTTGGAATACAGGAGTTCCATAAAAATAAAAAGTATTCCATCAACTAGGTTCAATTTCAATTCAGTTTTGATAGCAAGAGTTATATCACTACAAAGGAAATTTAAATTTAAAAGTTACATAACTATACAAATGGAAATTGCAACCATTTTTTATTATCATAGTAGTTCATTTAAATTTTATGTACACATAAAATAGATGCAATGAGGTCATGCACTTGAATTCCAAGAGCATCAGCTATTCGCATTTCTTCTCTTCTTTCCTCCTTCTATTTAAAGGAAAAATGACTTTTCTGAGAACTGAACTGTGTTTAAACCATGCTGTTATAGCCATTGGAATGCAACAGACCTACTTCTAACAGTGAAAATTAATTACGTTTGAAATGGCAGGGGAGCCTTAGTTGGCTTATTGACTCTGTATTTTTGAGATTTAATGCTGTATTTAGTATCATTATTATAACTGCTCTTGATATTTATCTTGTTTGAGGTACTATTGTGTATATTGTCTTTCAAACCATTTATATTATATTTATTTTATTTGACTACTGTGTGGCATTCTGAATTAATATGTTGTGAGGGAAAACATTCTGTAAGGTTATATAAACCAATGAGTGAGAATAAAATAAAAGAATAGGGAAAATGATTTGGAGGCTCAAGTATGAAAAAGAAGTGTGAATAGAAAAATGGGTTCCAGTGATGTTACATTGTTTTGCAAGTTTTGCAACCGCAACCTCTAAACAGAACCCCAGACCCAAAAGTTCCAATAAAACTTTCATGTTTCTAGAAATCTGGAACTGAAAATATTCTCGTTCTGAAAAGATGATTTAATTTATATACCGTTTTGTAATGCAAAAAAATGCAAGTACAATTCTTTAAATATTAATTCACTGTATACTAAGCAAGCCATATTAGGAATTTGATTAGGAATAGAATGTAAATTTGATTATACTCATGGGAGTTTCTCTAAAGGACAGCATATGGGGACAGAGAGTCTTACTGGTAGTAGTTCCCATATTAGGTTCTTTCACAGTCCTTCTTTTACAAGATCAGCCTGTCTTTAATACCTTTTCATATAGGCCAGCATTTTCTATCCTTGCAATTCTGTTTTCACTCTTAAGTTTCTTTTGTTTGTTCATTTTCATCATATTCATTTTTTCCCAAAAGCCAGCTAGAGTTCAGAACCTTTCATCAGCCTTGCATCCCTCCCTAAATCTCTCGGCTTTCAACATTCAATTCATGTTTTGAGATAAATTCATTTGCCATGTTTATGCATTAATAGACTATGGCTTGAGCCAGGTATTTTAAATAAACATATCTTTGCCTTAGCAAATTCTAAATTTTCTATACCATTTAAGAAGTGGTGTATGCTTCAAAGTGATGATCAATGTTTTGCAGTTTCTGCATATCTATCTACCTTTCATATATTATAGAAAAGACAGATCGGTAAAACTTTTGCTGAAACTATTAATATCTGTCTTCTCTTACTATCTGTAAAAACATTTTACAAGCAGATTTAACATTCACTGATCTGATATAAAATTGATTTGTGTTCTAAAAATAAGTTACATCACATTAATAATTGGGGTGATCTGTGCTTACATATACAATTCTCAATTGTATCCTTTGGAATATACTTTTGGTGCTTCTTTTCCACAGATCATAAAATTAATAAAACAAGATTACCTCAGCCAACTGGAAAAGTGCTGATTTTCTATAGTGCTTGATTGGCTCAGGACCCTTCAACTGGAAGTGAAGAGATACATATTTTAAAATAAACAGGAAGGAATTAAGTCCTTTAAGAGAAAACTAACACATACACAGAAAACCTATTTATTTTATTTTGGCAGTGCTAGCATAACCTGTGTTGTTCTGCCACAGTTATCCTAAAAGTCACAATTTTATGGTAGATCTGGTGCCTTTTTACACTCATCCTTAACAATGTCTCATTTTTTCACAGTTCTTCTGAGGCCCCATCAGTAAGTTTCAGGATTTCAAAGTAATTTTGGTTCTCTCTTTAAAAATGATAGGTAGATACACAAGATCATATTGTGGAAACTGGCTCACTACTACTTTAGCTTAATTGGAAATTTACAAATGAGCAATTTATGATCTATTCTACAATCAGTCCCTGGTTTCATAAGTCAAACAACCAATTATGCTTTCCTTTTTTCCATCTTTGACATTCTAAAAAGAAACAGATGATTGTGGGGAAGTAAACTTTTCTTTTTCTTAAACAAAAAATTGGTAGTCTCACTATCTAGTGGTCAGCCTTTGATCTTTTCATTTCAAAATTAGTCCCAAGATGCTACAATAAATTTGATAAATTGTAAGAATTATTATGCATACTATTACATGAGAAAGAATGAACTAATGAATTTAGAAATTTTCAATCTTAAAATGAGGAAAATATGAAAATAAGAAAAATGTGCAAGAAATATTAAAGTAGGGAAAAGACTGATATAGAAAAATTGTGAAAAACATGTGAGGATGAACAAAGTTTTACATATAGCAGAATTAAAGCATATTTCTCAATGATATTTAGAATACTGACTACTGTTTTGATTGTCTCTGAATTATTAAACATATACAGAATCCATAACTAATGGATACTGTATATGTACGTACTACAAGTATACTTCTATAATATTTCTCAGTAACTTCAAGGACAGGGAACTACATTTCAACATATTACTTAAATTTATTATATCAGATTAGTAATTTACACAAATACTCAAATCAAAAGATAATACCATAGTCCATGTTTAGTGACAGCCTTATTTGTAACTGATTATTTGCAGTTATAAGGATATTGGAAAAGTAACTAGTGACTAATCCTAACATTTACAACCTTTGCTGATGGAAAGCTGATGTAAGATATAAGAAAAGTTGCGGTTTCACTTAATGACTGAAATGTGTTTGCTAAATAAGGACTACCTGTATTCAAATCAGTGCTAGAATCAATATGTGAAATATCCTTACTATGAAGATTGTTCTGCACATTATATTGCATTGTTTTATTAAATTGCCAATCCAACCTCCATTTGAGCATTGTGTAACTATCCAATATGTAATTGGGATTAAAACCATATACAATGAAATATAAAACAACACCTACATGCTATTTTTATAAAATTGAGAATTATTTCATCTCCTTTTTTAAAAAAAAAATATTGTTGTACCTCTGAGAACTGAAGTAGAGCTGATTCATCACTTTCTTTTGGATTTTCAGGAACAGTTCCCTTTGACAGATTTGAAGAAATCTGATGGAAAGATATTTTTTCAAAATAAACTTTAGGTTATCCTATATCAACTGTTTATTTTTCAATGACACATAACACAAATGATATTTGTGGCCACAATATAATTGAGCATTATTTATTTATTAATCAAGTATATAAAGCTGCCAATCTCAATGAAAGTGACTGTGTGGCATGTATAATTGAGCATATAAAGAATATAAATAAACCATTTTCCAAAGTAGCATTAAAAAAAAGAAAGAAATTGACATAATTTCACAATGCAAATCTTACAAAAAACCCAATATCATAAATAGGCAAATAGGGAATAGTAAGAATAGTCTTAAACAGCTTTTTATTAAATCAAAGATTTTAATTGAATATTTGTGTTAGCTGAATGAAATTATGCATCTCATCTTGCATGTTAAATGTTTAAAAGCATTAGAATAATGGTTAGCAGCTAAGGTACTAGACTAGAAACCAGTTGAGTTCTAGTTTCACCTTAGACATGAAAACTGGCTGGGTGACTTAAGGTCACTCTTCTTTCTCATCCCTACTCACGTCACAGGTGTATTTTTGTAGAGAAAATAGGAAGAGAAAGGAATCTTGGATATGATCACTGCCTTGGGTTATTATTAGTAATAACTTAAGTAATATAAAGGTGGGGTTAAAAAACATTTGAAAAAAATAGTTTTTCCAGTCTGAATCCAATACTTCTTTATTTCCAAGAAGTAATAACTGCATGCTAAACAAGGGTCTCATGGAATTAAATTGTATTACATTAAGGAAATATTTTTCAATAATTATAAACTGTTGCTGTACCACCTAACAAAAAGGGGCATTATAAGGAGTTTACCTCAGCAAATTGTAACATTGTTGAGTTTAGACATCCTTCAGTAGAATTAGGGGAATCAGAATGACATGTACTTGAAGAAACCTAAAGTAAACAATATAAGAAGGAAAATTTAAGGATTGAACAAATAATCAAAATTGTTTTCAACAATATATAAGAGCAGTAACTTTTTTCTTGGAGATTTACAATATATAGGAAAAAAATAAAAATAAATGTGTGCATGCAAGAGGGAAGGGAGAGAGAGAGAGAGAGAGAGAGAGAGAGAGAGAGAGAGAGAGAGAGAGAGAGAGAGAGAGAGAGAGAGAATAATACCTATCTGAAGAAAAACAATCAAATGCAACAGTCATAAAATTATAAGCAAAAAAGACTTGCAGTAGAAATGTTGATTTAACCAAAATTAACAAAGACATTTCAATAATCATGGTAGTATATTCCAAACACATAAGGCAGCAGAGAAAATGAGAATGTTCTTGGCTTTTAAGAAATATATAAAGAATAGAAACTTCTTAAAATAAAAGGAAGATATGAATAAAAACCAAATGATGAATAAACCAAATGTATTTTAAATTAGGATAGGTACAGATATGAAACTAATTTGAAGAAGAAAAAGGAACTGACAAAAGACAAGGTTCCTGATATACTAAAATAGTTTTACAAACAAACAAACAAAAGATCAGAAATAAGTATTCCCAAGAAAAATGAGTAGAGGTAATATTAGGGTTGCAATCGCATTCAGGAAGGACTAAATGCAAAGATCTTTCTGATTTTCATATATGAATGTACTAAAGTGTAAACAATGATTATCTTTCATCCTACCATAAAACTGAAAGGTGGTTTAGGAATAAAGGTAAATGAACAACAACAACAACAACAATAATCAGACCTTTCATTTTCATTTATTTATTTCACATATTTCATTTTATAATCTAAAGGGTGCAATCTGCACTTAATTTTTTCTGTCACATAACTGCACTGATTATTCATTTTCACTATCAGATACAGACATTAAAAAAGCATTCTAAATCATTCACAGCTTTTTGCTACAAGAGACAGCTTCCCTATAATTAAGTTTTTTATAAGAAGCTAAGCAACATTAGTAATTGTCAATATCAAATTTTTTATGTTAAAACTGTTTAGCAGCTAATCATTACTACAATTAACTTAATTGTCATAAAATATATTCTTAATGGAACATAATACTATTTAATTTCTACCAATGAAATACACATGAAAATTAAGAATGGAAAAGTGTTTTTTTCTACTCTATTATTTTCTTCTAATTTCTTGTAATTAAAAAGACTAAAGTTCAGAAAAGATGCTAATCATAGGCATTGTTCTGCAATATATTTATGAGTGCCTTCAATTTTAGAACTTTGTAGAAATATGATTTTCTACATGGAACTGTGATAGCAATACAGTACTGCTTGTACTCAGGTAATTCGGATTGGAATTTCTGTCATTCAGCGATGCGACCATAAAGCATGATGTTGCATGACTGCATTGCTTAGCAACAGCAATACCGGTTACATTGGTTACACCCCAGAACTATATGGGTCATTAAGCAGGAGAAGGTAAGAATTCCAAGCAATGACTGCAAGGATGTGTAGGTACTGTGGATGGGACAGCCAAAGTGGTTGCTACAGAACATGGGTGGGTTGAGGGGATTGTGGACAGGTGTGACAGAACATAGGTGGGTCAGCAGGGGTATGGGTAGCTTGGTAGAGGTTGTGGGTGAGCCAGCCAGAGGCTGGCAGGGCAGTGCTATAGATTATGAGATCCATGGGATCTTGTTCTTATTTCACGAGTGACTCCTAAAGAAAAAGCAGCAGGATCAATTTCCAGAAACAACTTGTGATCTTCCCTGCTGTACCATTCATTCAGCACTGTCATAACTCTGAATAGTTGTGGTCATAATACTAGGACTGCCTGTACTCAAGCTGGCATAAATGCTTAGAGAAGATATTTATGGTGATAAATCGTGTCATGTATGTATGTATGTATGTATGTATGTATGTATGTATGTATGTATGTATGTATGTGTATGTATAGGTATTTGTGTTACAACCCCTGGTATGCCCAAATATTTATTTGGTATGCCCAAATATTATTTATCAGCACAAATACGCACGAACATATGTATATGTATATACATATGTATATATTTGTTTTTTGAGGTTTTCGCGGGCGTTTATATGTACGTCTTTGGTTGTCAGATCTAGGATATGTTTGGGGGGGTTGTATTTGTTTTGGATAGCTGTTAAGGCTTCTTTGAAGATTCTTCGTGAAGATACTTCCAATTCTACGCGGGGAAAAACCCGAACAACCAAAGACGTACATATGTATATATGTATATATATATGTGTGTCTGTGTGTGTGTGTGTGTGTGTATAAATATAATTTTACACGGGAAAAGACCCGAATACAACAAAACCAGCATATATATATATATGCTGGTTTTGTTGTATTCGGGTCTTTTCCCGTGTAAGATTGAGATTGTCTTTGCAACGTTTCGGCAAGATCTCACCTGCCATCTTGGGGCTTGGGCTTAAAATGGGAACGGAGCTGCTGTCTTTCTGTAAATCTTGGTGGGAGGGGATGGGGTGCTGGCTTTGTTTCAGTAAGTGGAATGATTGGTTGTGTGGTTGTATCATGATTGGTAGATTGGTGCTGGCTGTGTGTGCATTGTTGTTTTGTATTGTAACGGCTTGTGTGGTGGGTGGTGTTCGTTTGTTGGCTAGGGCTGGTTTCCAGATGTTTGGTAGGTGGGAGGTATCATCACGTTTATTCATGTTGTGGGGGTGTTTCACTATTTCGATGTCTTAAAATGGATTATACTGTACTGCCATAAAATGGCTTCTATCGTACAGCGTACAAAATGAATTTCACCACTGCTTTAATCTTCCCTTAGTCTCTTTTGCAAACAAATCATGTCCAGCTTTTTAAACTAATTCTCATAGATTCCAAATTATTTAACATCCTGGCATCTCTTCTCTAAATCTACTTCAGCTTCTCTGTGTCACTTTTAGAGTTCAATGGTTAGAACTGGGCATCATAATACTAGTGTGTTCCAGCCAATGTGCAATGGAAACTATTACCTCCTGTGATATTTGACCAGCCTAATACTAGTGAACTGTTAGCTGAACCAATGTAAGGCAGCAATCTTGGACTACAATCTAAGCATATATATATTTGTTTTCGTAGATTTTCACGGGTGTAGGTATGCTGGTTTTGTTGTATTCGGGTCTTTTCCCGTGTAAAGTTGAGATTGTCCTTGCAACGCCGATACGTTGCAAAGACAATCTCAACTTTACACGGGAAAAGACCCGAATACAACAAAACCAGCATATATGTATGTATGTATGTATGTATGTATGTATGTATGTATGTATGTATGGTAGGCGGGAGGTATCATCACGTTTATTCATGTTGTGGGGGTGTTTCTCTATTTCGATGCCTTAAAATGGATTATACTGTACTGCCGTAAAATGGCTTCTATTGTACAACGTAGTGAAGTTGCCATGGTAACAGCTTCACAGTATTCCACAAGGGGGCTCCCTCTGGTAAGGGGAAAAATCCAACATTAGAAATTACGTTTGGTCCAGACATTTCCCCCCTATTAATAAATAGCCAGGCAATGCCGGGTTATCAGCTAGTCTTCTATAAATTCATGGATGAAGGCCTCCATTTCATGGAAAGACTACATAACATCTATAGGTTGTCCTTGTTTAATGACCAAACATACAGACACTGAAGTTATGCTGGTGCTGAAGAACACTTGTAACTGGACGTTTCAGTGGTAGTCATTGAAGCATCCCTGCATCACATGCTCAGAATTTGGGTGCTTAGCAGTTGGCTTGAAGTTACAATAGTCATGGCATCCTGCAATTGCCATTTATAACCTTCATTTCTAAGAAGCTGTCAATAGGGAAGGTGGGAAGAGGTTGCAAATTGTGATAATGTGACATTGCAGTTAATGACTACACAGGATTTGCTAAATAATGGCATTCAGAACAACTACAATTGGCAGCATAAATTGGCACAAGTATGTGATGTCACACTTTACTACCAAAACATTTAGCAGCAGTTATCAATCTAGATTATTAGTGTTAAACAAGAACTCCCTATATTAATTGCGTTGGTTGGAAAAAGATTTAATTTTCGCTTTATATTGAGCAGTGTTCTAAATGTTCCCAAGATCAATGGAAATGTCAATTTGCACATGTTATTGCAGAATTCAGAAAGCTAACAGAAGCTCTCTTAAATAATAAACTCTTTATAAACAAAAGGAGAAAAACTGTCTAGTAAAGAAAACACTACAAAACTTGCTCATATAATGGCCACCCACAAAGACTCAAAATAGACTAAAATATACAGCAGTCATTCAAAATGCTCAATTTCTCCATCTTCTATAGACCATAAACATGTAAAATAAAAATTGTTACTAGAATATAATCAATCAAAATTCAAAGGAAAAAAAAAGACCAGATATCTTCTAAATTAATCTTAAAACCCAAATGATTTAACTGTTTTACAATAAGACAGCAAGCCAGGTTTAGTTAGTTTCAAGCCACATAGGACTTGAAAAATTAACACCAGCACTTTGTACTTGATCTGGAAAACTACAGTATTTCAAACAAGTGCAGGAACATTAGCACATGCATTGTATTATTCAAAGGGTTATTGCCACCAGCCATCAAGCCACCATACAACAGCAGTTTCCAAATTATCTTTAAAGGCAGTTCCAGGTAGGAAGCATAGAGTATTTTATCTGTATGGTGATATGCCTGATTTGTAAGGGCTTCCTAGTTTCCTTGTCCAGCAGCTGAAGGTGTGCAAAGGCTCCCCTGGCTATGGTCTCCATCTGCTAATTGAGTTTAGGGGAATCTTCACACAGCATGTAAGTCCATCCCAATAGAGAGATAACCCAGCAAGTGGATATGGCAGTTTGCCTATGAACTATCGACTGGGGAAGAAAATACCTCAAAACAAATGGGTAATTGTATGGAACTGATAAAAAGAAAAAAATAGCTGGGTTCTTCAATGGTTTGAAGAATAGAAATGGAATGCAGCTAGAAGTGCTTGAAACAAAAACTCTTCACATTCATATTTTGTTTCAGAACCTCATTTGTTATTAATGAATCTGAAAATGGTTCTTAATTAAACCCTTTGAAATCTGAAACCCCCATTTTGAGTTCTAAACAACCACTCTGGATTGAAATATACCTTTTAACCATTATTCCATTCTTGTTTACTGCAAACGATGCAGACATTTTGAATGAGAAACATTCTGAAACTTTTGCACATCAAAGGAGGAGTTATTTTTTTCATTGTCGTTCAGATATTCTTTTTAACAACTAAAGTGGAGAATTTTCTCTTAATTCTCTTGTAAAAAACTGCATATATAAAAAGGTTTGGTTCTACTTCCTTAATCATTTACTGTATTTCTCATGCTGTACAATATAAATAACTGTATCAATCTTTGGGAAAATAATCAAAGTTATGTGATTGTCCTCTGCCATTTCATCCCTCACACTCTCTTTGTGCATACCCCATATCCTCTAAATATAGTGGGAGAAGGCAGTATCGAAGTAGTAGATGTTTTATAATGAGCTATTTCAGTAAAAAAAACCTCTCTTAAATGTTAAAATGATGTCACTAATCCAAGACAAAAGATATACCAAATAGCTGTGAAAATACATTATGTAGTAATGTAACCTATTAAACATTTTTTTAAAGAAATAATTAAGCAGTAAAGATAATTACTTACTTCTTGTGCAGTCAAGGCATGTTCTCCAGCTAACAGTAGCATGCTGAGGCCTCCCATTTGCGTAGGATCTGACAGAAAAGAAATTATATATGGAAACATTTTGGTCAAAATATTTATTTAGAAGCAGTTTAGGCAAACCTATTGCCTTAAACATCTGCAGCTTTAATAGTGAAGAAACCTGTAATAACTGCATACCTTAACCTAGAAGGAAGAAGGCATCTCAAAATATGTTTGAAAAAATGGATTTTGTCTTTTCTTTAACAAAACTGCTAGGTTGTGTGTGTGTTTGTGTGTGTGTGTGTTCATATGCCTACATAAACAACCATATAACTTGAACTGAATAAAGAATCAAGGGTAATACAAGGTATTTACTTTTTAAAAATAGAACACCGTGTTAAGAAAAATGAATAACAATACGTTTTAAAAAATCACTCTACATACAATAACACATTTGACAAATAAATATCAGAACAGATACCTATATGACCTGCAAATTATTTACATATTTATTTATATTTTATTACTGAAATTTATATGAAATTTAATTCCAGAATAGTTCTGAGTGGCTTATGCAATTATGCAAACATACAAAGTAAAATATACAGTGTTTTTTTTAAAATCTAAGTCTAACAACAATAAACTTCTAAGCCTTTGACACACCACAGGAAACAATCCTAGCACTAACAATTCCCTATGCAGTGAGGGGACCCACTATACAACCAATCTCCAAATGGCTTTTGAAACAGCCAGATCTTGAAAGTCAACAAGGTGATACTGTCTAGATTTCATATAGAACACCATTCCAAATCATTTACTGTTTAGAAGCTGGTATAATTTGGCATTTTAAGTCTCCTTCAATGGGAGTAGGGCAGAAGAACAGAATCAACGCATATGAACACCCCCCCAAAAAACAAAAATGATAGAATTCAGTGATAAGTGATATAGGATTAGACAAATTCACTAAGCAAATGGCTACTACTTGCAATCAGCATAATAACATAATATCTGAAGACAGCTCCTGAATAACAGGGTAATAAAAAGTTACTATTATACTGATGGCTCGAGAAAATACCAGTTAGACACTATATGAATGGAATGCAGAACTAGTTGGGGCTTTATCCTAATGTAGGAAGCTTTTAATGATGGGAGATGAATCTATAAAGGGAATTTAGTCTTTTTTTTTCTTTCCACAAGTAAAAGCCACAATTCAAAGCATCCTTCTGCTAAGCTTGTAAGACTGGGGTTGACAAATTTACCTGCCATTGCAAAATTCAGCTGAGGGGTTTCTTCTGTCTTCATCAACTTTTTTGGACTAGACAAATCTTTTGTAACTTCTGATGGGAAATCCCAAAGCTTTTTTCGATTTGTTAGTATGGGTGACTGAGTTTTCACAGGTTTGTTTGTAGGTGGACACCATTTATAGCCAGGATTTGCTTTCATAAATGCATCTTTATACTATGAGAAGAACAAATAATTTGCTTTAAGGCACAGCACATTTATTTGAGAAAAATGAGTTAGTTGTAGGCAAACAGATCATTTACTTCATCAAACAAGCAGTCCACCCATGGCCATTTGAGAATTGCCATAATGAAGTGAGAACTCCTCACTGAAATAAATGTGCCATGCCTGCCTATACACATCATAATAAAGACAAAATTTCCTTAAAATAAGGAATGCTACTGAAAATACAAACCTTCATTTTCTATGTATATTTTTTCCTGTAGAACTAAGAAATGTTAAGGAGGCTCAATGGCAAGTTTTTGTTGTTAATTACTGCTGTTATACTCTTAAACCGCATAAAGAATAAAAATTATATGTTTAATTGAATGTTTCTTACATATTCTTGGAATGAACATTACTGGGCTGAACACTTAGTCATATTGTTTCTTTTCAATAGAAAATGTGGAACTTACTTT
The DNA here is from genome assembly GCF_964273705.1 of Natrix helvetica. Classification (NCBI taxonomy): domain Eukaryota; kingdom Metazoa; phylum Chordata; class Lepidosauria; order Squamata; family Natricidae; genus Natrix; species Natrix helvetica. The sequence goes on along the minus strand of NC_138550.1, from coordinate 35,967,567 downwards.
TAGACTCATATCACTAGAGGCACAGTACTGTATCCATTTTTTTAAAGAAAAATTATTCTTAACAGCTTTTGAGTTGTAAGCTTTTATAGGAATATTATATATACAATAATTTCCTGCTCCATGAATTAAGGCTTTGTTTATCAAAGATAAATTTCCTACATTACACTATCCCTAATATGCAATTTGCTGCTCAATGTCTCTACTTCATTTAATTAATTAGTTTATTTATTGTCAACATATTAATCAACAGTCTCTTAATTTCATTACAGATAATCCTTGAGATACGACCAGTCACTTTACTGTCATTCAAAGTAACGACAGACTTCCTAAAAGCCATATAAGATCCTGTTTTGAAGTTATGGCCACTGTAGTGCCGCCGGGAACATTCACCCTTACAATTGACCAGAGGGACACTGTCGCATCTCCCCACCTTTTTTCCTCCCATCCTTCCCCATTGGTACCCAGGCTTTGGCCTTACTCTGCACATGCCTATCAGCCACTGCACAGTTACCTTTTGAAGATCTCTGGACCTCATGTTGGAGAAGAAGGAAAGGCCATACATCCCGGTGCCATATGGCTGCCTCCCTGAAACAGCAGCCATTTTCAGTGAACCTGCAAATCTTTAAGATGGTTTTCAGAAGCTTTCTGCAGTGCTGTGCAGACTGTGTTAAGCAATTGCAGGTGCAATGAAAATGACAGCCTCTTCTGGAAAAATCTAGCATGGAGACATTGGTCTTTCCCCAACCTGAGCTCAGAAATCTTCAAAATAGAAGTGAGAAAGAGAGAGAGAGTGTGGGGCCTGGTACAGTGGGGTGGGGATCAGGGGGTGGGGTGGGGAGAGGGGAATATCCACAGGGTTCCAAGGGATGGCAAGCAGAGCGTGTCAGGGTGGTGGTGGTGACCTTAGGAGGTCTAGAAAGGCAGGCTTAGGACTGCACTAGACCTCCAAGGCCTACTCTGACAGACCCTGTGCTCTGCTTAACAACCTACTAGCTAATTGAACAGCTGCATCAGGTGGGGATCCTTAAGCAAGCCGACCTCACTTAATGGCTATCACCACTTACAACTGTAATGGGAAGGATCTATTACAGTTGTAACTCAAGGACTAACTATATAAAAAAAATCACAGCAAAATTATACTAAGGCAGAGTTAAAATGTATTAATGTTACCTGTTATCTATTTATTTATTATGTTCAGGCAATGATGTTATTTTCATTATAGCACTTCATTTATTACAGAATATTCTCAACAATACCATTAGCTGCCATAAACTTTTTAAAATGTACCACAATTTATATATTTTACTACTTTTCAATTTTTCTGAACTTGTTCAGATAAAGGGCAGGATATCAATTAGTTTAGATAAATATAATAATAATTCCTTGTCAAAGGGTCTTCCCAATTAAATGTTATTAACTTCTTCTATCTTCAGTTGGGATAATAATGTCAGATAACTGAGTTGCGTGGGAATTATGAGGAAGATAACTAACCAGCTTCAAAGCCCTGCTGCTTCATTGCAGACAAGGTAATGGGGATTTTTCTTACATTTTAATTCCATGATGAACTTTATTTTTATAACTTTCTTATTATTGAATATGACATAAGGAAACTATCTTTGCCAGCTCAGGACTGGTGTTGGTAAGGAACAAAGAAAACTATTGCTTGACATGAATTAGTAAGATGGCTCAAATATTTATCATTTTCTATTGTAGTTCTACATTCAAAATATCTTTAAGCTGTCCTTCTAAATAGGGAAATATATTACTACATAGTCAAACATTTTAAAATACTGCTAAATTCTCCTGTAAATGCACTGCTAAGAAAGAGAACTTAGTGATATTAACTATTTAATTCCTGAATAACTGGAGAATCATCTTACCTAACCATAATCTTACATTTCATACTTAACTCAAAAACACCTGTTTGAAATTTGTCTCTGAAAATTAACTCTATGCAAAGATAAGAGAATCTCTATGTGAGGAATTAAATAGCTCATAACATATAGTTACATTTTCAAGTATAACATATTCTTACAAATTTAAAAAACAAACAATAAACATAGCTTATTAACATACCTATCTTGTTTGATTGCACTGTATTTGGGTGCTTCCCAAATGTTCTGGATCATTACTCACACAATTCTTGCCATTGCAGATTCCTTCTTTGATATTTATTAAAATATTTCACTGAGCGATCCCCTCTACATAAGAGTGATGGGAGCCTCTGGTGTCTGGGGCCAAGCTATACAGGTCAAGCAAGGGCCGAAGTGGATGGAGCAATAAACCAAGAGGGAGGAATGGAAGCTCTGAAATTTTTTTTTTTTGCCTTCACTGTCCTTGCACTTTGAACTTTTACTCATTACATAAATTTATCGTTTATTTACTGTTAACTTTAAGTTCTAGTTTTTAATTTTATATACTATTCTTTGATTGTTAATTGTTAGCTGTCTTAAGGGTTTACCCGAGTAGAAAAGTGAAGCATAAATCAAACAAATATATTATCAAGAAAATGAACAATATATAATTGAAAGACCCATTGATCCTGTTATTGTATACCTCCTTGGCCATGTCGGTGTATTTTTGTTTTTCTTTAGGCTCAAGAAGAGACCACCAATCTGCCAATATTTTGGTAGCACCACGATTGTCCAGACGAGGATGTTCTTGCCGGACAAGGGAACGATGACGTTTGCAGAACAAAAGGAATGCATTCATTGGTCTGCGAGCTCGCTGTTCTGAAGATTTCTCATCTTCTGTTTCATCAGCATCATGATCAAGACCATCAGCACTCAGAATCTGGACCTATTTTACAATGAAGAAAATATAACATACAGTATACAAAGAATGTTACTGACAAGGATTTCTTATTACATCCACAAGTTATTTGCTCTGATACCTAGTTTCAAGTAAAGAAATATGTCTGTATGCAAGAAAAAAAATCCTTATTCTCCACAAAGATATTTAAATCTTCCAGTTTAGACAGTTTAAGAGTATGAAGTCTTTGATACTAGAAGCAATATATAAATTAAGTAAATCTTATAAAACATTATGTTGGTTGCAATAATTTCTTCTTCTTCCGCCTCTCTTCCTCCTCTTTCCTGATCCCCTCCCCCTCCAATAACGATTATTGTCCAATAAAATTGCATTTCTCCCCTTCTTTAATATTTCCCCTTTCTCTCTCCTTCCCTTTGTTCCTGTGATGTTTCCTGTGAATGATGGCTCATCCACGTCTTCCTCAGATGCCTCAGGGGAGAATGAGAGCATTCCTGGCACATCCAGTATTGCTGACCCTGAACTGTCTGTTGAACATGCCTCCGGGGAGTGCTAGAAGGCCAATGAGGAAGAGGGGGAGGAGCTGCGGCCTTGGTAGATGCTAGAGCACGCAGGGCAGAGAGGCGGAGATCTGCCAGATTGATGGGGGAAAGGCCCCGCCCTTCTTAATGAGCTGCACCAGGAGGGGCTATTTGGCATGGCAGGAGGCATTGTTGGAAGCAATATGTGTCTGTCGTGGCCAGATGGTTGTATGTGTTTCTGGAACTCTGCAGCTAGTGGATTTAATTCAGTTGCAGAGAGCGTTTATGTTTGTTTGCAGCAGCCGGTTATCTGTCGGTTGGACTAATTGGCCATTGCCTGGAAGGTTAGTTTGGAGCTTGTTCATGGCTGGCTTCAATAAAAATGACCTACCAAACACCTGGATTGGACTATTCCTACGACTTCTCCTTGCAAACCCTGAAACCCAGACCACCGGACTTATTGACAAGTCTCAGTGGAGGCCCCTAATCTCGGAGGGGATTTTGAGCTGTTTGTTTTTGGAACCTATCCAGGCAAAACCTTTATTTTCAAAACTTTTTTGGTTTGGCTATAAGTTTGTTTTGCTTTTGGTTATCTATTTGGTTGTGAGCCAATTATTGTGCAAAGCTTGCAGATGGGGGTTAGCTGAAAATTGGAAATGGAACTGTTGAGGGAACAGACTGAATAAAGCTCTGTACACCAACCCCGACATGGGGTGAGTGGGGGAGGCACACTTCCCCTTTAACTCATTTAACTATTTTAATTATCATTTGTCAATATATATATATTATGTTTTTCATATTACGCAGGTGTGTATGTACATGGGTTTGTCAAAGGCAATCCCTTTTTTATATAACCTGGTTTGAGTGGAAAATCATTGTTAAAATTAGCCTCCTCAATATTTTATGGGGAATTGAAAAAATTATAAAGAACAATATATTAACAAGATTTGGATTTGGCCAGGATGAATTACCATCAATTTTTCCTCTTACCTATGTAAGAGGAACATAGAACAATATTGGAAGGAACTATTACTAAGTGATGTAGTTACAAAGCATAAAGCTATCCTGGCAATTAAAACTTCCGGATGGCTTCCAACAAGCAAAGCAGGCAGGAAGTTGCAAACTCCAGGTGGATTGCAATCTGGAGGGCAGGAAGTGGCTGCTGTCAGGTGCGGGAGGCTTGGTAGCATGGCATAAGTGCAGCAGGGCTAGGGAAGACTACTGACAGATGTCGGATGGTAGGCAAATGGCTGGTGAGGAATGAGTGAGGTCATGCCAGGAATTTCTGTTCTTGGTAAATAGATGCCCACTGAGACATGGCAGAGGTTGCTGCTGCTGGGTGGAAGAGACTTACAAGAGCAACTTCTGACCTTAACTGTAGGCTTTCCCCACTGATTTTGCTTGAGTGAAGCCAGCAAGGAAAGTCACAAATGGCAATCACATGATCATAGGATGCTGTAACCCAGGGATGTCAAATTCGATTTCATTGAGTGCCGCATCAGGGTCTGGGTAGGCATGGCCAGCTTGACATCACTCATGTCAGGGGCGACTGTAGCCGGAGCGCTCTGCCAGAGAAAACGGGCTCCCAAGCTCCATTTTCAGCTATGATGGCCTCCTGCAACCCTCTGCCAGCAAAAACTGAGCTCGGGAATGCTGCGTTTTCACTGGCAGAGGCACCGAGGGCCAGTCCTTCGCTATTTCCAGAATTCCCCTACGGGCCAGATGTAAGTAACCCGCGGGCCGGATCCAACTCCTGCACCTTGTGTTTGACACCCCTGCTGTAACCATTTTAAGCGTGAGCTGATTGTCAGAATTGTTTCATATCTCTACTGCTTCTTTGAAAGATCTGCAGTTTTAGTTTTGGACAAATCATCCACATTTGCTTTGACTAAATGGATAATAACTGACACCAGCAATATAACTTTTAGTGTTTGTCCATGTTCTTCGACTCGTTACAACATTGTCAATTTCATTACTTGGGTTTCTCTGTTTATTGCTTCCAATCCTGTTAAACAAACTTTTTCTTCAACTACTACACTGTAATCTATGACAGGAATTTCACCAGATGTCTATATGTTAATAAATTTTATATGCTTCTCTGTACTAGTTGACGCTCATTTTATTTTCCTTATTTAGAACATCAGAATATAGACAACCAAGGCCACAAATTTTTATCATTAAATCTTCTTGATGTTTCATACTGAGGTGCAATAGGTAATTACCTACATTAAAGACTCCCACATTCTTCTATAATGTTCTAATTTATCATGTATAACCTCACACATACTCCTATTTCAGAAAATGAAAAACAGTAATAAAAAACTAAAAATACAAAAACCAACACAAAAAATGCACACACATACATTTCAGATACCATGTTTCATCAGCTCTCAAATTCCCTTTAGAAAAGGTCTATTTTTAAATATAACTGGAAGAGAAGTAGAATTTGTGTCAAATACACAATGGCAGGAGGCCATTGCAGAAGGTCAGCCAGAAAATGCCAGAAAACAAGGTATCTAAGTCTCAGTCCACCAATGTTCCAAAAATGAGGGACAATCAGATCCTTTCCCAGCATAATCAAAGTGGTTTGACTCATACCAATGAAGAGATACTGAAGATAACCTGGTGCCATTCTATAAGGGGCTTTCTAGGATACAACCAACACTTTAAAATGCTGTATTTACCCATTGGTACCCATGTATCTCTGGGTGATTGCTTTTTGTACCAAATGAAGCTTTTAGATAGTCGCTAACTCTTGTAGTATTCAATTTGTCCAGCCAGATAGGTGGTTGGGCTTACTCCAGGTTCCGTGTCTTAAGCAATGTTTATCTGACACAAGACCAGGGGTGAAATGCTACTGGTTCAGGCCAGTTTGCCTGAACCGGTAGTAAAAAATACTACCATTTGCCTGAATTGGTAGTAAAAAAATGCTTTAAAAAGTTTTTTTAAAAGTTCCGACCATCAGTTGTGCAACAATCAGCTGTGCTGGGCAATCATTGAACTTTTAAAAAAAATTTTAAAAGCATTTTTACTACTGATCAGATATCAGTAGTATGCGACAATCAGCTGTGATTGTCTGTGAAATTCCTGCTTGTTGCAGGGGCTATTTTGTGTGAAGTCCAGCTGCTTTTGCATTGTGTGTCAGTTGTGCAGCCACGCCCACCAGTCACATGACCACCAAGCCACGCCCACAGAACCAGTAGGGAAATTTTTTTGAATTTCACCACTGCACAAGATATAATTTGCCTGCTGCTGTTTCTGTTTGAACAAGATTCCCCTGAGATTCAGATGAACCCTGCCTGCCTTTCTGAAGACTATGTTTTATCCCTAAGCAGTGAATTAGAAAGATTTATGGCTGTTTCTGGTTTTGACTGTTTCAAGTTGTCTATGGAAAATATATTTTACTATATTTTAATGTGCTTTTCTTTGAACTGAATACACCATGCATGTTCAATAAGTAGCTTACTTGAGTTGATTGACTAAAAATAAAATCTACATCATTCTAAATTTGGAAATGTATGGGTGGCTCCCAGTTTCATATAGTGAAGGTGTGATTAGCCAGATACACTGTTGGTAGTTGTTTTTTTCTTTCATAATTATATTGTAGTTTTTTTTCTTTGGATTTATTGTACATGGCCATACTTCAAGAGCTGTGGTGGCACAATGGATAGAATGCAGTATTGCAGGCTAATTCTGTCAACTGCCAGCAGTTTGATCCTGACTGTCTCAAGCCTTCTATCCTTCCAAGGTTGATAAAATGAGGACCCAGATTGTTGGGGCAATATGCTGACACTGTAAACCGCTTAGAGAGAAAGTGTAAACACTATGCAGTATATAAGTCTAAGTGTTATTGCTAAGATCATCTCAAAATCAAAATAAGTGCCTAAATTGAACTATTTCAATTTAACCCAAACTTTTGGTGATGGGGGATTTTAACCTGCCGTCGATGGGAGAAGCGTCTGAGGGGGTGCGGGAGTTCATGGCTTCCATGACAGCCATGGACCTGACCCAGTTAATTCAGGGCCCTACTCACGAGGGAGGCCACACCCTGGACCTTGTTTTTGTCTCTGGCCAGTGGACGAGTGATCTGGGAATAGGGGTCCTAGACATTATTCCCCTGTCATGGTCGGATCACTCACTTCTCCGGCTGGACTTCCCTGGTGCTACCCCCCGCCGCGAGGAGGCGGAACTGGAAGGTATTAGATGGTTCCGCCCCAAGCGCCTGATGGAACCAGATAGGTTCCAGACGGAACTTGGGCCACCTCCTGTGGACCTGACCCGCCCCCGGGTGGAGGACCTGGTAGACGCATGGAATAGTGCTACTACCGGGGCCCTAGACCGGGTGGCGCCTTTGCGGCCTCTCCTGCGGCGACGAACCACCCTGGCACCTTGGTTTACCGAGGAGCTAAGGGTGATGAAACGCCACAAGAGACGCCTAGAGAGTCGTTGGAGATCCTCCCGTTCCGAATTTGACCGAGCACAGGTACGAGCATATTTGAAGACGTACCTTGTGGCATTAAGAGCGGCCAAACGTCAACATTGTGCCGCTCTTATTGCGTCTGCAGATAACCGCCCTGCTGCCCTGTTTCGGGTGACTCGTTCCCTCTTGTCTGAGAGACCACGGGAAGCCCCACTTCAGGGCAGAGCAGAGGAGTTTGGGAAATATCTACAGGACAAAGTCGCTCAAATCCGGACGGGATGGGCCCCTTTCAGTGGTCCAGTAGAGACGCCCGTGGCGAGTCTTGAGGGACCGCTTTGGGAGGAGTTTGACTCGGTTGCCATCGAGGATTTGGACAGGTTGCGTGGACGTCTGCGACCCACCACATGTTTATTGGACCCGTGTCCCTCCTGGCTTGTACTGGCATCCTGGGAGGTTACGCGCGACTGGCTCCTGGGCCTGGTGAACGCCTCGTTGGGTGAGGGGTCTCTACCGGCCGCCTTGAAAGAGGCGGTGGTGAGGCCCTTGCTCAAGAAGCCTTCCCTGGACCCAATGGACCTAGTCAATTATCGTCCAGTCTCCAACCTTCCTTTTTTAGCGAAGGTTGTAGAGAGTGTGGTGGTACAGCAGTTCCCTCGTCACCTGGAGGAAAATGATTATCTAGACCCGTGCCAGTCCGGCTTCCGACCCGGGCACAGCACGGAGACGGCCTTGGTCGCATTGGTGGATGATCTCTGGAGGGCCAGAGATAGGGGTTGTTCCTCTATCCTGGTCCTATTAGATCTCTCGGCGGCGTTCGATACCATCGACCATGGTATCCTGTTGCACCGGCTAGAGGGGTTGGGAGTCAGGGGCACCGTTTTACGGTGGTTTGGCTCCTACCTCTCTGATCGGACGCAACGTGTGTTGGCAGGGGAGCAGAGTTCGACCCGGAGGTCACTCACATGTGGAGTGCCACAGGGATCGGTGCTCTCGCCTCTCCTGTTCAACACATATATGAAACCGCTGGGCGAGATCATCCGTGGTTTTGGGGTGGGATATCATCTGTATGCTGATGATACTCAGCTATACATTTCCACCCCGAACCACCCCAATGAGGCCGTCGAAATGATGTCCCGGTGTCTGGAGGCCGTACGGGTCTGGATGGATGGCAACCGACTAAAACTCAACCCTTCCAAGACGGAGTGGCTGTGGCTTCCGGCCTCCCGGTTCAATGAGGTGCTTCCATCTCTGGCCATTGGGGGCGTCCAACTAGCCCCCATGGAACAGGTGCGCAATTTGGGCGTCCTCCTAGATGCCCGGCTGTCCATGGATGACCATGTGACAGCCGTGGCGAGGGGGGCGTTCCATCAGGTTCGCCTGATGCGCCAATTGCGCCCCTTATTGGACCGGGATGCCCTACGCACAGTCACCCATGCGCTAGTGACGTCTCGCCTGGATTACTGCAATGCTCTCTACATGGGGCTTCCCTTGAGATGCACTCGGAGACTACAGTTGGTCCAGAATGCGGCCGCGCGGGTGATTATGGGGAGGACTAGATACTCCCCTGTAACACCTCTCCTGCGCGAGCTGCACTGGCTTCCTGTGGTCTACCGAGTGCGTTTCAAGGTTTTGATTATGATCTTTAAAGCGCTTCATGGCACAGGGCCTAGTTACATGCAGGATCGCATCCTGCCCCACACATCCCTACGACCAATTCGCTCACACAGAGAGGGACTTCTCCGGGTGCCGTCCGCCAAACAGTGCCGGGGGGCGACACCCAGGAGCAGAGCCTTCTCTGTGATGGGCCCAGCCCTGTGGAATGACCTCCCCCGTGACATCAGGATTACTTCCGATCTCCGCTCCTTCCGTGTACAGCTGAAGACCCACCTCTTTCAATTATCTGGCCTGGCTCAATCGTAATTTTTCTTATTCCTCCTAACTGTTTTTAAATTGTATTTTAAACGTTAAATTTTAATTGTATATTGGGTTCTTACAATTGGGGTATTTTAATGCTGGTTTTTTAACTATCTATATGATGTAAATTGTTACCTCCTCCGAGTCCGTGTCCGTGTATGTGTATGTATGTTTTGTATGTATGCCTATGTGTTTTTGTATATTCTCTATGTTTTATATGCCCCATTGTACGCCGCCCCGAGTCCTACTTGGAAAGGGAGCGGCTAATAAATTCAAACTTATTATTATTATTATTATTATTATTATTATTATTATTATTATTATTATTATTTAAATTAAATTAAACTACATTACATTACATTACATTCACTCTGTTTATACATTCTCTTTACCATCAGATATTAATAGCAATATTTGGATGAAGGTGGAACAGCTTCAAGGAAAAGACTTTGAGGGCTTTAGGGTCTGGTGTTTTCATATGTTAATCAAATATAATTTGAGGAATAATATGTTCATCAGTTGTAGTCAGGATCCCACAATATGATTCAGGAAAGATCTTATTCGTTTTCAAAAACAGTATATGCCTTATAAAAATGCTGTTCAAAACACCATTAAAGATATGGTTCATTGGTCATACAGTCCATTTGCGGTAATCCTCAACTTACAACAATTCATTTAGTGACAGTCCAAAGTTATAACAGCAGTGAAAAAGTGACCTATGACCACTTTTCACACTTACAACTGTTGCAACAGCATTCCCATGATCATGTGATCAAAATTCAGATGCTTGGCAACTGGTTCATATTTATGTTGGTTGCCTCCCAGGGTCATTTGATCAATTTTTGCAACCTTCTGACATGAAATGTCAATGGGGAAGCCAGATTCATTTTACAACAGTTTTACTAACTTAACAACTGCAGTCATTCACTTAACAAGTGTAGCAGGGAATGGGGCATAAGTCACTTAACAACGGTCTCATTTGGCAACATAAATTTTGGGCTCAATTGTGGACATAGGTTGAGGACAACCTGTGCTTTGAAAAGATCCGCATAAATTTAAGGGTGTCATTCTTAATTCTATTTTTCAAAAGGATAATTTTACCTTTTCAATATCTTCCTCGTCTTCTTCCTCTTCCTCCTCTTCAGAAAAGTCAAGGATTTTCTTTGCAAGTAGTGGATGCCACTGAAGACACTTCCTCTTTGGTCGTTTTCCAGTTCCTTCTCCGTCTGTTGAGTGATCTTTATTCCTATTGCTGCCTTTCATTACTGTGACCTGCCAGGAAAATGAACAAGTATGTTTTGTATATTAAAACATATGTATTGAAAACAATATTTCAATGTTTGAAATAATAATTCATTAGTAAGTGTAATTCACTGTAAAGTTTTCAGCCTTTCACGATGCTTCTATACAAAAAGTTAATTTTAGTAGAGTGGGAGACGAAGAAAGATAGCAAAGAAGCCAATGTACAATAGCACTTTTCAAGAATGTTACCCAGAAGGTTAAGGTCTGTTTCCCTTTATTTCAAGGACAGGGAAAGACAGATTCAAGTTGAATCTTGGAGAAAATCAAACAGTTAGAACAACTAACAAGAGAAATAATCATTTCTATTGTTAATTTCATTCAGATGCTGCACATATATTTTATTAAACTATTACTAATGACATTCATACTGTATTTGTGATATAATTTGGTATTGGGAAGAAAAAAGATGGTGTTAGATTTGTTTGATTAGTTTTCCATCAGATGACATCTCAATGTAAGGTCAAATTGTGTGGGTCTCCTAAACATTGTTCTTAACAGTCATTTTGGTGGTGTGTTATAGGCAACTGACTAGAAACCAGGAAACCTTGAGCTTTAGTTCTGTCTTAGACATGAAGCCACGGTCCCTACAAAATCTTTGGAACTGAATTCACTCTGCATCTCAGAAAACCACCTTCAAATTTTAGCAGCAGGCCCCATCACGTTTTTTAGTATCACAACATGAGAGGACCTGCTGCTAAAATTTGAAGGTGATTTTCTGAGATGCAGAGTAACTTACTCAGTTCCAAAAATTTTGTAAGGACCCTGGCTTCACATCTAAGGCAGAACCAAAGGTCAAGGTTTCCTGGTTTCTAGTCTGTTGCCTTTAACTACATCATCAAAATGGCTCTTAAAATTACTATTATTTAAACTGCATGTTCTCAGAATATTTTTTAGTATATTTGGTATCCTAAAATTATTTACACTAAAATGCAAATACTTCTGATTGTTAATTCCAATTGTTCATTATTTTCTTCACTAAGCCATAATTCATCTCTTTGGAACCAGAAATCTCAGCTACCCACTGTTCTTGTTAAAGGCATATAGAAAATCATGATGTCCCAGGGTTAAGAACCTTTAATATTAGCTATAAATATATGATTAACACAAGAATGCCTAAGGAAGTACTCCTGTAAGTTTAAAGAAGTTAGTTATTAAATACTACCAGTATTACAATGGTAATCTACCATTTTCATTAGATCACATTTTACTATAATACACCACAGAACAAACTATTTCTTGTTTCCTTGGAGCAACTGATACTCTGTGCTACCACCTTTAATTTAATGCATTTTATTATTTCTGTAATTATACTTGAAACTCATTTATATATTTGCATTCAATTACAATGTAACTTAATTATATGTAACATATTCTTGTGTTTTTAAACCATATTTTTAATTATAAAACTGATTCTGTTATATTTCTTAAAAATATATATGTGAGTATAAAAAGGATAGCAAGTTTAGGAAATCTATGATCCTTGAAAAGTAAGGCAACATTAATTTTTTCTATTCAGTTTTTATTATGTTCATAGTGATATATACTGTATGGTAAATCAAATATTATAACAGGATTTTTTTTCTCTATCTTAACACCATGTGCATGCCAAAATTGCTCTAGAATTAACAGTTAAGTAAATAAATATATTGTATTAGTCTAATACAGCCCTAAAGTCTAAATTTTAAAAGATCTGTTTATTCTTGGGTTATAACCGCCATTGAAAAGTGATAAAAACACAAGTGGTACATGACATTTTAGAGTCATCTTACCTTGTGATCATGCTAATCCTATGAAGAATTTTTATCTTAGTGATGGGGGATTTTAACCTGCCATCGGCGGGAGAAGCATCAGAGGGGGTTCGGGAGTTCATGGCTTCCATGATAGCCATGGACCTGACTCAATTGATTCAGGGCCCGACACACGAGGGAGGTCACACCTTGGACCTTGTTTTTGTCTCTGGCCAGTGGTTGAGTGATCTGGGAGGAGGGAACTTAACCATCACTCCTCTGTCATGGTCAGATCACTCACTCCTCCGACTTGACTTCCCTGGTGCAACCCCCCGCTGCGGGGAGGCGGAACCGGAAAACACTAGATGGCTCCGCCCCAGGCGCCTGATGGAACCAGATAGGTTCCAAACGGAGCTTGGGCCACCTCCTGTAGTCCTGACCCGCCCTCGGGTAGAGGACCTGGTAGCCGCGTGGAACAATGCGACTACCGGGGCCTTGAACCGGGTGGCGCCTTTGCGGCCTCTCCGGCGGCAACGATCCACCCTGGCTCCTTGGTTCACCGAGGAGCTAAGGGTGATGAAGCGCCGCAAGAGATGCCTAGAGAGTCGTTGGAGATACTCCCGATCCGAATTTGACCGAGCACAGGTACGAGCCCACTTAAGGACGTACCTAGTGGCATTGAGAACGGCCAAACGCCAATATTGTGCCGCTCTCATTGCATCCGCAGAGAACCGCCCTGCCGCCCTGTTTCGGGTGTCCCGCTCCCTCCTGTTTCAGAGGCCGCGGGAGGCCCCTTTACAGGGTAGGGCAGAGGAATTTGGGAAATATCTGCAGGATAAAATCGCTCAAATCCGGAAGGATTGGGTCCCCTTCAGCGGCCCAGTGGAGACGTCCGTGGCGAGTCTTGAGAAACCTTTCTGGGAGGAGTTTGACTTGGTTGTCATCGAGGATTTGGACAGATTGCATGGACGACTGAGACCTACCACATGTTTACTGGACCCGTGTCCCTCCTGGCTTGTACTGGCATCCTGGGAGGTTACACGCGACTGGCTCCTGGGCCTAGTGAACGCTTCGCTGGGTGAGGGGTCTCTTCCGGCCGCCTTGAAAGAGGCGGTGGTGAGACCCTTGCTCAAGAAGCCTTCCCTGGATCCTACGGAGCTGGCCAATTATCGTCCTGTCTCCAACCTTCCCTTTCTGGCGAAGGTTGTTGAGAGTGTGGTGGCTTCTCAGTTCCCACGACATCTGGAGGAGAATTGTTATCTAGACCCGCGCCAGTCCGGCTTTCGCCCTGGGCACAGCACAGAGACGGCCTTGGTCGCGTTGGTAGATGATCTCTGGAGGGCCAGAGATAGGGGTTGTTCCTCTATCCTGGTCCTATTAGACCTCTCGGCGGCTTTTGATACCATCGACCATGGTATCCTGTTGCACCGACTGGAGGGGTTGGGGGTCCGGGGGACGATTTTGCGGTGGTTTGGCTCCTACCTTTCTGGCCGGACGCAACGTGTGTTGGCAGGGGAGCAGAGGTCGACCCTAAGCCCCCTTACTTGTGGGGTGCCACAGGGGTCGGTCCTCTCGCCACTCCTGTTCAACACATATATGAAGCCGCTGGGTGAGATCATCCGTGGTTTCGGGGTGGGATATCATCTGTACGCTGATGATACTCAGCTGTACATTTCCACCCCGAACCACCCCAACGAGGCTGTCGAAGTGATGTCCCGGTGTGTGGAAGCCGTACGGGTCTGGATGGATGACAACCGACTCAAGCTCAACCCCTCCAAGACTGAGTGGCTGTGGGTTCCGGCCCCCCGGTTCAACCAGTTAATTCCATCTCTGGCCATTGGGGGCGTTCAACTCGCCCCCGTGGAGCGGGCGCGCAATTTGGGCGTCCTCCTGGATGCCAGGCTGTCCATGGATGACCATGTGACAGCCGTGGCTAGGGGGGCGTTCCACCAGGTTCGCCTGGTGCGCCAATTGCGCCCCCTATTGGACCAGGACGCCTTACGCACAGTCACTCATGCGCTGGTGACGTCTCGCCTGGACTACTGTAACGCTCTCTACATGGGGCTTCCCTTGAAATGCACTCGGAGACTGCAGCTGGTCCAGAATGCGGCCACGCAGGTGATTATGGGGAGTACAAGGTACTCCCATGTGACACCTCTCCTGCGCGAGCTGCACTGGCTTCCTGTGGTCTATCGGGTGCGTTTCAAGGTCCTGATTACGATCTTTAAAGCGCTCCATGGCTCAAGACCTAGTTACTTGCGGGATCGTATTCTGCCCCATACATCCCTACGACCCATCCGCTCGCACAGAGAGGGACTTCTCCAGGTGCCGTCCACCAGACAGTGCCAAGGGGCGGCGCCTAGGAGCAGAGCCTTCTCTGTGGCGGGCCCAGCCCTGTGGAATGACCTCCCTCCGGATATTAGGACCACCACTGACCTCCGCTCCTTCCGTGTAAAGCTCAAGACCCACCTATTCCAAATAGCTGGCCTGGCTCAACCATAACCTCATATCGCTCCTGACGGGTTTTTAATTCGGTAATTTTATTCAATGGGATTTTAAATTGTGTTTTTTAATTGTCTTCACTCATCAGTCTACCTCCTCCATGCACATGTATATGTCTGTTCCTATGTATGTTTATCTTTATATGTATTTTATTTGTTTTGATTGTACGCCGCCCCGAGTCCTTCGGGAGAGGGTTGCGGCTAACAAATAAAATTATTATTATTATTATTATTATTATTATTATTATTATTATTATTATTATTATTATTATTATTATTATTATTATTATTATTATACTCCTGTATGACAAGCTTCACAGTAATAGTGGAGATTATAAATTATAGTGAAATAAAACTGGTATAGGTCATCCTTGTTCAATGACTACTCATTCTGCAGCTGTTTGAAGTTACAATGGCACTGAATGAGCAATAAAGATTAGTCCTTAAAGTCATACACGCAAGTTGTCTCATATTCCTGCAATCAAATAATTGTGATCTGGCCACTTGGCAACTGGCTTGCACATATGACAGTTGAAGTGTTACCTAATTACTTCCCATGAACAACATCAATGGGAAAATTTAAATTTACAGTATTTTTAAAAAGGCTACTAAGGCTCAGAATTTGCAATTCCATTCTTGGAATTATGTTTCATACAGCATATTGCTTTTCATTTAACTTTACTTTAAACAGCAATATCCAAAAATTTACAATGAAACTCCTTGATTTTCTTTTTCCATATTCTACTAACTTTGGGCAAAAATATGGATTATAGGTAACTGCTGAATGTTTACATCCTTATGAGATTTGTTAATGATAAATCCAAATCATTGCTAATGACCTTTTTTTTAAAAAAAGGGGGTAATAATACTTTTTGAAAGAGGTCTATCAAAAAAATACTATGGTATATTTCACTTTAAATTTAAGTGTTCTAATGTTTACTATACTGTGACTTGATATTTACTATGCCAGCAGTTTTTAAATTAGTTTATTCATTTCCATAAACTAGTCCCATCCATCTCTGTTCAGTTAATTAAGCAGTTGGTAAGAAACCTAATTATATGAAGGAGCACTAAAATATTTTTTAAAAGAAGTTTGTGAAATTGCAAATAATTTTGCACAAAAAGGCACTGATGAATTGCTACCATTTTACAACCCATTAGAACTGGAATTATTCTGTTTCCTGCATCTTTAACTGGATTAAAAAATCTTCTCAGAGTATAAATAATCTCTCAGCATGATACTAAGTGCTCTATTGTATAGTACTTGAGAATCTTTCAGAATAAAATAGTGTCTAAAACCAAGCAGAACCAGAATATTAAATAGTCCTTTCAAATTGTAATGAAAACTTTACAATAGATATTTACCTGTTATCCTCTCTGTCTTATGAACAATTGTTTAAAATTTTTTTCATGTTTTTCAGATGTTTATTATCTCATTAACAATGTGAAATATAATGTATTAAATAGGTACAACATGCAGATCACATTTCCTGAAATATATTTTATTATTGTCATATTATTGTACTGCCTTTCTAAATCAGCTATTCAGTGTTTTAATATACAGTTTCATAAAAAATAAAACAAAACAATGGTAAAAAAGACACGTATTCTGGATATAATATAAAATATTCTTGTTTGCACTATCAATTGATAAAAGAATCCCACGGTGTACAACTTTCAAATATAAAAAGGTGAAATGATGCTTTACTATTAGAAACCTGAATTTATTGTTTCAGTGGTTAACAAAGTGATATTTTGATTTCCTATAAATGTATGATGAACTTATAATCAATAAAAAATAAGATTTGCAAGGTATGGAAGAATGAAGTGCATTGGCTGAACTAAATCTCAAATTATATTATCCGACTGAATGTCTAACTTGACAGGATCATACCAACACATAACTGAGTTATTTCTACTGATGAAGTAGGACTCAGAGAAAGCTTGCGTAAATATTTTTTATTGGATAAAAACAGTAGTATACAGTATATAAGGAATCAATAATTATATTGATGCATGGGAATAAATGCAGAAAAATAGTAAGTCCAGGCTTACTATTAAATATTTATTTTCCTGAAAGTAAATTGACTCCACAAAAAATAAAAAATATTAGTGGAGAAATTGTGAGATTTAATCCTTAATAAAACCAAAATGAAATATTTGGAGAAGCTCTTGTTGGAATGGTTGGAAATGTATCATTGTTTACATTATCTTCAAAGAAGTAGTAGTACAGTTCAAAAAAAAGTACATGAACAGGTTTAAACACTTTAGAAACTTAAACAAATTTTCAAAAACTTGCAATATAAAATTCAGCACATTTGTTGGGGATTATTTATAAGAAATGTGATTTAAAAAACATATCAATACTGCATGTTTAAAATAATGCAGAATTTAAACAGGACTGATGTACATAATAGGAATATCACCAGAACATAAGTATTAAATTAACTGCTAATATTACACTGAGGGAAAAGAAACTATTACAAGATTTTTGCTAATTCATTTTTAAAAATATCCTGGAAATGTCTGATTGAATCATTATTTTTTTTTACTTTTGATGAGAAACATAAAGCTTAAGATAAATAGATCATAAACTTTCTACTTTTCTACAATAGCAGCCAAAGCTGTGAGAATATGCATCAATGTCAAAGTATAAACAAGATTGCGACAGAATAAAATTTTATTACAAACTATTTATGGGCTATAATTCTGCAAATGAACTTGTACTACCTCTAATGTTTTGGTTTCTCTTAATGTTTTTCAAATATTAGATTTTTACCTGATTCATTATAATGATAGATTTTCTTACATTATACAAAAGCTTATATTGTTTATTCTGATGAATTACTTTGACATTGGCTGCCCCTACTAATTATTTAAGTTTATTATTTTTATATGTATTACTAATTTAATATAATCTACTAGGGCACATCTTGTCCAATTTTACATAGCTTTATTTCATTTAATTTCCTTCTTGTATCTTTTCTTCTTTTTCTTAGCATTTTGAAATATCTGTTGTAATAAAAAATATACTGTGTGTGAGAGCGGGTATTTTTAATTATATACAGACAATTTATTCACCATTCGCATACGTTTTCATTCTTATATATTTTTATTAACCATCTTTATATACATACTTGATGATTTTTCTAAAGATATAGATTTTTATTAATTATTTCCTTATGACAGTTTTGTTTATTTGTACAGTATCCTCTGTGAATGAGAGGGGCAGTTTCTAAATTTGATAAATAAATAAAGGCATACCATGTTAAAATATAAATTAGCTGATACATAAACTTAAGGAACCCTCTCACCCCACTGAGACTGGCCCACTCTAGCCATGCTTAAAGAGGAGACATGCTGCGGGCACATGTCAGTCAAGAAATTCTGGCTGGTGGTGTCCAGGACTAGAGCCTTCCCTGCCATGGCTACTGCCCTTTGGAACATCTTAACCCCAAAGGTGATATTAGCTCCTACCCTTCTGATCTTCCATAAGGGCCTAGAGACTCAGCTCCCCCAAATGGCTTGGGACCTCTTGTGATGAGGGAACATCACTCTGAAGGCAGTCGATGAATTAAGAGGCAATTCCACGTCTCCCTTATAATTCTATTTTTGATTGTAATTTCCATTTTTGTTGTTTTATAAATATTTATATTTTATTATTTTAATGCTTTTAATGTTATACTCTACCCAGAATTGCTTCAAAACAAGATTAGTGGCAAATAAATTTAATAAACAAAAAAAAAAGTCATTTACTGCAGTTTCCATGCAATGAAGTCTTTAATTGAGAAATAATAATTCATACATTCTGCTAAATAAGAACTACATTTTAGGTTAGCATATTATATGCGAAGGATAATTTAGAAACAGAAGCTAATCTTTTAGGGCAACTCATGAGACTGCCTAACTAGAGTTATAAGCTGAGTTATAAATTATAAGAGTTTCTATTAGTTTCTTCACAAGGTGGATTATAACGGTAACAATGGACTCTATCAACATCTTTCAAGGGCATTTGAGAACCAAGAGAAGCTTCCCTAGTTCTTCTACTCTCTGGACTTAAATACTCCCCAATATACTTCAGGAATAATCCAATATTCTCAAGATCATATTTGAAAGCATATGAAGGTTGTAGGAGTATAATTCAGTATAATTTCCATTACAATGGCAGAAGCACAGCACAAAATAAAATCTGAAACAAACCATTTCATCAATTTGCCAGTGAATCATGATGCCACATAAAATTGAGTTTATGAAAATATTGAATATGGATCATTACAAGTTTCCAGTCACGCTAACCAAACATTACAGTTTTGAAAGAGTCAGGGATGGAATTTGTACTATTCAAGTGTTTTTATGGAAGACAGTAACTGCAGGAACAATAATGCTGTATTGATAAAATGCAAAACCTATGTTTATGTCCTTATATATGATTTTATCTATTATTTGACTTAATGACAAGATAGATATTTAATATTCAGAGAACAGTTAATTTTAATTGGGATATTAGCTCTAGGATAACTAGGTTATTCAAGTCAGCTTATGAAATGCAAAAAAAGAAAAATGCTCATTTACTTGGTACCAATTATTGACCAGACAGTGAATCAATTCTGTACTATTTCACAGCAGACAGTTAGTAATGAGCATTTCTAACTTTTACAGAATTAATGGCCTAATGGGGAACATGCTGTGAGCAAATGGTTACAGTTTGCCAGCAGAGAACAATAAATTGAGTTACCCTAAGTAACAGAAAAGCAAAACTGCAAAAAGTAAGTAACAGAAAAGCAAAACTGTCCCTTGAGGTTTTTTTTTTTTTGAGTTTCATTTATTATTTCCATTTTAAGACTGCTATTTCATTCTTTCCAGAGTTTAAAATCAAAAGGGTAATGTGTTTATTTAGTTTTGTAACAGATATTTTTTAAAAGGAACTAATATTTTAAAGAGATATTCCAACAATTTCCTTTACTGCAGCCCATTAATAAATAAGAGTTGTTTTGGCAAAGTGAGAAGGAAATAGCTAATTAATAGTTTAGATATGCGCATTTAATTTTCACCACAGTAAATAAGTAAGGATGTTGTAATCAAACTTCCAGTTCATTTCTAGTTCAAATAATTGTCAAGCTCATACATAACTATCATAAAGGAACTAAACATCTAAATTTCAGGAAAATTTAAAGTTATTTTAGAATCGTCATGAAATGCTGAGAGATGTCCATAATTGATGCCATTAAGAACTATATGATTTAATTAAGGCAGACAAATAATAAATACAAAATCCAAGCAATTAGTTATATTAAAAAGAATATAGGTCAAGGCCTAAATAAAGAAAAACTAAAGCTAACCAAACAATGGAAAGCGTATTTGTAAATGATTTATAACTTGCTTTAAATACAATACAGTTTTACTGTCTTGTTCAAGGCACAGGATTGGTTTTATACTCTGGTAGATTTATATTGTTTCTGGTGAAGGTTTAAGTTTGAAATAGGTTAATGGGCATCTGCACTAAACAAAAGGGCGAAAAATCAGTAGGTTTTTTTTTTCTTATTTCTTATTTCCTAATATATCAAAGTAATATTCCCACAATTCATTTCATCATTAGCAGGCTGTACTTGGTTAAACATAAATTTAGTCAATTTCCAGGAGAAAGTGAACGATAGGGGGCCTGGTGTGCTATGATTGCAAAGGGGTTGCAAAGAGCTAACAAAACTTAACAACAAAAACTTGGTTAAACAGTGATTTGTAAATTACGGTAAATAATTTTAAATGTTCCTTCATTAGCCAGACTATACCTATTGTTCCCATTTCCCCCCCCCCCAAGCAACTGTTAGATCCCTCAGAAAAGATTCAATAGATTTGAGAGGCATACTAATGGAATGACCATTGCCTTATCTCAGTGGTCGGCAAGCCGCGGCTCGCGAGCCACATGCGGCTCTTTACACACTTTAATGTAGCTCTTCTGTGTGCCGGGCGCCCGCTCCCCTCCCTCCTCTCGGGCACTTCAAAACAAGCGCCTCTTTCCCTTTTTTCTTTTCGACCCACAATGATTAGAGAGGATCCTGAAGTCGGGCGGGGACGAGAAGCGAGGAGGCAGAAAAAGAAACGGAGGATAAGGAGCTTCCACCCCGCCTCCTCCCAGCAAAATCTAACCGGGGCAGTAGCAAATTAGCCGATCACGCCGCGTGATCAGCTAATTTGCTACTGCCCGCCAGCTCCCTGATAAGATTTTTGCGGGGGGGGGGAGAAGCTCCTTGGCCTCCGTCTCTTTTTCTCCCTCCTCGCTTCCTGGGGCTCCACCAATGGGGGAGCAAGGCCCGCCCAGCGCCAGGCTTTGGGCTAACACAGAGGTCTGCAAAGTTGGCTGTTTTAAGACGGTGGACTTCAATTCTCAGAATTCTGGGAGTTGAAGTCCACCAGTCTTAAGAGCCAATTTTGCAGATCCCTGCCTGGGCTAATATGATTGATGCCCTTGGTGGACTTCAATTCTCAGAATTCTGGGAGTTGAAGTCCACAAGTCTTAAAGCTGTCAGGTTGGAAGACCCCTTGGGGTTTTTTTCCTAAAGGGTTAGGGATGCAAGGATCTTGTAACTTGACAGCTTTAAGACTTGCGTGCTTCAAATGCCAGAGTTTATTGAAACTAAAAACAGTGTACCATCCTATGTATTTTCGGTTTTAAAAATGTGGCTCTCAAAATAAATTTCAATCGTGGTTTTGGCGAGATTTGGCTCAGTTGAAAAAAAAGGTTGCCCACCACTGGCTTACCTGAATGGTCGTTCTCTGGGCTCTGCGGGAGAGTCCAAGCATGGGTTAAATTCAGTCTATTCGCCCAAGGACTGAGTTGATTTTCTTAGCCATGCCTCCTCTCCTCATTGAGGACCAGTTCAAAAACGAAGGCATTGATCTGTGATGGACGTGTGCACGGTGTCTCTTCCAGTCCTATTAAAAGTGTCTTTGCTCCACACAGCCTGATGCGATCCAGTAGAGAGGGAATAAACCCCAGAGGGGATTGGACTCTCCCGCAGCGCCCAGAGAACAACCGTTCAGGTAAGCCAATGGTCATTCTCCTGTGTGCTGCTTGGAGAGTCCAAGCATGGGACATACCCAAGCTATGAAGTCCCAGGGAGGGAAACAGAAACGTCCAAGGTGCGCGGAGTCGCTACAACCTGTTGAAATACCCTCCTCCCAAAGGAAGCCTCGGCTGCGGCGTAGGAGTCAATGAGATAGTGTTTAATGAATAAGGTTGGAGAAGTCAATGTGGCTGCCTGACATATTTCCTCCACGGGAGCCTGCGTTGCCCACGCGGCCATGGTGGCGTCACTCTTCATAGAATGAGCCGTCACTCTAGGTGCTACTGCCTTGCCCTGCTGTAGGTAGGCCAACTTAATACAAGCCCTCAGCCAGTGACCGATTGTAGAAGGGGAAACTTTCCATCCCATGGAGCCTGGCTGAAAGGAAACGAAGAGAGATTCCTATCGGTGAAAACCCTCCGTCCTTTTGATGTATCTGTGGACCGTCTGCCGTACGTCTAGCTTGCACCAGATTTGTTCCCTGGGATGCTGAGGGTGAGGGCAGAAGTTAGGGAATACCACTTCTTGAGTTCTGTGAAAGTGTGAGTTAACTTTCGGCAGAAAGGCTGGATCTAACCGGAGGATGATACGGTCAGCATGAAAGATACACAGGTCCTCACGCATTGAGAGAGCTACCAGCTCCGACACCCTCCTGGCCGATGTAATAGCAATAAGGAAAATGATTTTCTTTTTTTTATTATTAAAAGAGTTTTGTACAAACAAATTTTCCCCGTTTTCACCCCCCCTCCACACAATATAAATCTCATACAAATGCTATACCCCCCCAACCCCCCCGCAAAAATTCACATTCAAATATTATACCAAACACTTTACCCCCTCCCCTCCCCCATCTTAAAATAGATTACTCATAACCCCTCTCCTCCCAACAAACACTATATAAATTTCTCTTAAATTAATAATAACACATTGATCATTTTCTAAGCTAATTTAACATCTATAACTCTTAATATAAATTTCTCCTAGCCTAACAATGTTTCATTAATCCCATCTTCTAATTTATTCATATATATATATTGCCCCACCCTCCACCCTAACCCTCCCCCACCTCCCACACAAACCCACCCCCCTGACTTCCGCTGTATACCACTCTAACAATTCCAAACATCCCATATACTATTTACATCCCATATACTATTTACATCCCATATACTATTTAATCATCTATCGGTCTAAACATTCTTACCTAAAGACTAGATAATAACTCCTAGTCTGATATTTATTCTGTATATAATCAATCCATTTTGCCCACTCCTGTGTATATTCCTCCTGTTTCTGAGCTTTTAAGAAAGCTGAGATTTTTGCCATTTCGGCGAACCCCGCCACCTTCTGAATCCATTGATCAATTGTCGGTAAAAAATCTTTTTTCCAATGTTGCGCAATCAACAACCTAGCTGCTGTAACCATATACAAGGCCAATTTTGTTTCCCCTTTGGTAAAATCCTTAACTATACCCAATAAAAACATTTGCGGAGTGAATTGTATTCTTTTTTAAAATACATTCTGCATAACCCACCATATCTTTATCCAAAAAGCTTTCACCTTGTTACAAGTCCACCATACATGAAAAAAAGTAGCATCTAGACACCCGCATCTCCAGCATTTTGGTTGAACATTTGGGTACATGCATGATAATTTTTTAGGATCTAAATACCATCTGTAAAACATTTTATAAAAATTCTCCCTTAAATTCTGTGACTGTGTAAATTTAACATTCTGAATCCATATTTTTTCCCACGTTTCCAACATAACCACTTCACCAAAATTCTGAGCCCATTTAATCATACAATCCTTAACCAATTCATTTTCTGAGTCTCTTTCTAACAGTACATTATATATTCTTTTAACTTGTTTTGGACCAGTCTCTTTTATCTGCTTAATCAGTTCCACTTCTTTATCCATAAAACCGACCCTGCGATCTTCTTCCCATCTCTTCTGAAGCTGTATATAATGTAACCAATTTAAGGTAATTCCTTCTTCCAACAGCTGTTCCAAAGTTTTTAACTTCCATTCGCCCCCATCAGCAATAAGCACATCTTTATATAAACAACCCCCGAGTGACTTAATATTCATAATCCCCATGGTGTCTGCAAGATCCAACCAAAGCGGTATTTTATAATCCCAATTGGGCCGGTGCTTCTTCCATATTCTCATCAAGGCACTACGGAGAGCATGGTTGTTGAACACTTTATCCACCCTGTCTTCATAAAAAAGATATGCATGCCATCCCAGAGCAAGATCATGGCCTTCTATATTCAGCAATTCCATTTTTGTTTTCCCGAACCAATCTGCTACATGCGTTAATACCGCAGCTTCATAATACAATCGAAGGTTTGGGAGTCTGAGGCCGCCTCTTTCACGTGTATCTTGCATAATCTTCATCTTTACTCTCGGTTTTTTCTCCTTCCAAACAAATTTATTTAATGTTATTTGCCAATTTAACAAGGTTTTATCTGACTTAAGCACCGGAATCATCTGGAATAGAAAGATAAATCTAGGTAGAATGTTCATTTTAATTGCTGAGATCCTTCCAAGCAAAGACAATTGTAACTTTTTCCACGCTTCAAGATCTTTCTGTATCTTTTGCCACAACACTTCATAGTTATTTGAGAAAAGTTTTGTGTTTGATTCTGAAATTTGTATTCCTAAATATTTAACTTTAGAAACTATTTCAAAACCTGCTAAACTTACAAGTCTCTTTCTTTGAGTCTCTGTCATGTTTTTAACCATCATTTTCGTTTTGTTTTGATTTAGTCTAAACCCAGACACCATGCCAAATTCTATTATGATATTTTTCATCTGGATTATTGATTTCAAAGGATGTGAAAGGGTAACAACCAGATCATCGGCGAATGCTCTAGTTCTGTATTCCTTTTGCCTGATAGCTATGCCATCTAAGGATTTTGAGTCCCGAATTGCGTTCAACAAGACTTCCAAAGTTAAAATAAATAACAATGGGGATAATGGGCAACCTTGTCTTGTGCCTTTTTGTATCTCGAAAGTTGTTGACAAATCTCCATTAATAATAAGTTGTGCATTTTGTTGCTGATAAATTGCTCCAATCGCCTGCCGCAATCGTGGTCCCATATCCATCTTTTCCAAAGTCTTGGTTAGAAAGTTCCAATTCACTCGATCGAAGGCGTTCTCTGCATCCAAGAAAACCAGCACTGCAGAGATCTGCTTATTTTTATCAAGATAGTCAATTAAATCTATGAGTTGCCTTACATTCTCCTTCATATGTCTGCCTTCAATAAATCCTGCTTGATCATGATGAATAATCTCTTGAATAACCGGCATCAATCTGTTGGCTAGTACCTTAGCAAATATTTTATAATCTGTGTTCAGAAGAGATATCGGCCTGTAATCCTCTGGTTTCTTAGGGCCCTCTTTGTCTTTAGGTATCAATGAGATAAAAGCCGCTTTCCATGAGGAGGGTATTTTACCTCCTTGTTGTATATTACAAAATAGTTGTGTAAGATATTCAATCATTTCCAGTTGTAAAGTTTTATAGTACATTGCAGTCAAACCATCAGTCCCTGGAGCCTTAGCTAATTTAAGTTGATTTATAACTAAAGTGATCTCGTCAGCAGTTATCAGACGTTCCAGATTTGCCTTTTGAAGCACAGAAATTTTAGCAACCCTTTTTCCTTGCAAAAAATCATCTATTGACTTGTTCTGTATATTATCCTGTATATATAGCTTAGTATAATAGTCCACAAATGATTTTTTAATCAGATCTTGTTGATATACCATCTTCCCTCCATACTCAATTTTATCAATAATTCTATCATTCGTATTCCTTCTCAAAGTATAAGCCAACCACCTACCAGGTTTATTAGCATTAGCAAAGGTGTTATGTTTGGCAAATTGTAAGTTAGTTGCTGTTTGTTCTGCTATAAGCATCTGAAATTGATCTTTCAACAGCTTTAGCGCCATCTGGAGCGCCTGGTCATTCGGGTTTGTTATAAGCAACTGTTCCTTATTTTTTATTTCATCTTCCAATTCCATTCTCCTTTTCTGTCTAGTTTGTTTATGTTTAAAGTTCATATGTATCAGGACCCCACGCATATAAGCTTTACTTGCATCCCAAACTGTTTCAATGGGAGTACCCTTATTCATATTAAAACTGAAAAATTCTTTCATATGTTTTTTAAGTTCATCAACATTTTTTTCATATCTAAATAAATTCTCATTTACTCTCCAGGACCTTCTTGGCCTCTTCCCTAACTCAATTTGTAACCACACCGGGCTGTGGTCCGTTAGTGTCCTGGAGAATATCTTCGTTTTCTTAGCTTTAGGAAGTAAATCCGGTGTTAGTAAAAAGAAATCAATCCTTGAAAAGGATTTATGTCTATCTGAGTAAAAAGAAAAGTCCTTCTCATTTGGATGTTGTGTCCTCCAAACATCTTTTAATTTCAAGTCGTCTTGTAAGTCAAAAAAGGCCTTTGGTAATTTGGTAGAGAGTTTAGTCTTTGTACTCTTATCTA